>NC_081438.1:10629659-10929659 GCF_949786415.1 Peromyscus eremicus | reverse complement strand
TTAAATAAGACTTTACATCCTCTTCACAGGGGAGCAACCTGCTCTTTGTCAAATGGGGGTATGGCTACAGTTCCCTGGCTCTTGGATGGATTTTTGTTGTTAATGTTTTAGAGACAGGATTTCTATACATAGCCCAGGCTGTCCTAAAGCCCTCTAGGTAGACCAGGCTGGCATCATACTCGCAAGAGATCCTCCTCCTGCCTCTGCATTCTGAGTGCTGAGACTAAAAGGCATGTGTCATTCCCAGCATCTGGGAAAGATTTAATGAGCAAATGCTTGAGGATAATGTCAATGTCCAATGCACAGTCTAGAAAGAACTAGACCTTTTGATTTTTGTAAAGATTTATTTTATAACCAGATGGTGGTGGTACACATCTTTAATTCCAGCACCGGGGAGGCAGAGGCTGGTGGATCTCTGAGTTCAAGGCCAGCCTGGTCTACAGAGTGAGCTCCAGGACAGCCAGGGCTACACAGAGAAACCCTGTCAAAAAAAAAAAAAAAAAAAAAAAAGGAAAGAAAGAAAAGAAAAAAGAGATTTATCTTGTGTGTGTGTGTGTGTGTGTGTGTGTGTGTGTGTGTGTGTGTGTGTGTGTGTGTGTGTGTGTATGTAGGTATGTGCACATGAGTGCAATCCCTGAAGAGTCCAGAAAGGGGTGACAGATCCCCAGAGCTGGAGTTTCAGGCAGTTGACCTGGCTGCTGGGAACTGAACTCCAGGTCCTCTGGAAGAGCAGTTCTCAGTCTTAATACCAAGAGTCTCTCCAGCCCCAAATATGTTGTCCTCAGAAAGCCCGCAGGGCCAAGCACACTGAGGGGCGGTAACTAGAGCATTGCTTCCTTCTGACTATTCAAAAATCGTTTTTGTTCTGGGGTGTAACTGAAGTTTTCTGTGTCCTGCCTGCCCTGCAGTCAAAACAAATCTCTCTCACCCTGCAGTCCAGCCGCCGCTCGGACTCAAATTAATACACACAGGCTTATATGAGTTCTAAACTATGGCCATGGCAGGCTTCTTGCTGTCTAGTTCTTACATCTTAAATTAACCCATTCTTATAAATCTATGCCTTGCCACATGGCTCGTGGCTTACCTGTACCTTTACATCTTGCTTCTCTTGGTGCCTGGCAGTGTCTCTCCTCTCTCTGCCCTTCCTCTTCCCAGAATTCTCTTCATCTGCTTATACTTATACTTCCTATATGCATATACGCCTACACTTCCTGACTGGCTACCGGCCAATCAGCATTTTATTTATCAACCAATCAGAGCAACATAGATTTACAGCATACAGCACATCCCACAGCACTGGGGAGATGTGAGTGCTCGCCACACAGACAGGAGAACGTGAGCTGGACCCCAGCACCCATATAATCTGGGCGTGGCTGAAGGTGCCTGCGTTCCAGCCCTGGGGAGGACAGAGGCAGGAGGAGCCTTGGGGCTGCAGGCCACCTAGTCCCACCTAACCACTGGGCTGCAGGTTCAGTGAGAGAGACGGACTCAAAAAACGAGAAAGAAAATGATAGAGGATTGACCTCTGACCTCAACAAGTGAGCGCACACACACACACACACACACACACACACACACACACACACACACATTCAGAAACACACAGAGAGAGACAGAAACACACAGAGAGATGCACAGAGACAGATAGACATGCGCACACACAGAGACAGACACTGACAGACACCCACATACTCGGCACTGAGGAGACAAATGTGAGCGGGGGGTCCCAAGGCCTACATGTTAGGAGACATATGCTATCTAACAGGGCTGGCTCACTTCTAATCACATGGTAATGGGGGCGGGCAGGGCAGCTCACTCTGCCTGGGACCTGGGAAGTGCTCCTGAGTGGTTCCCTGAAGAAGGGAGGTCTTAGCCAAGGACTGAAGCATGCAGAACCTCCAGCCAAATGCAGGAGTGGAACAGCATGCAAGACCCTTGGAACAGCCTCTGCAGAGACCCAGAGGTGGGAATAAAAACCAGAAGAAACACACAAAGGAGCAGAGTGGGGGAGGGGAGGACAGACAGGGAGCCAGGGAGATGGCAAGGGGGCAGGTCATTCCCTAGGGCTGCAGGGACAAAGTGTGTAAACACTCATGTGACAGAGTGACAGTGGGATTCAAGAGCAGAGTGGCTCTGGGTTAGAGACCCAAAGTCAAGACATAAGCGAGCTGGTCCCTTCCAGTGTCCCAAGGGAGACTCTGCTCCTGCCTCTGCCTTCTGCTGGCTCCTGCTGTCCACTCCCTGCCTCCTCCCTCATACCACAGCGCCCTGTGTGCACAGCTCTGTCCAATGTCTCCATCACCCAAGGAAGTCAGCGGCCTCGGGCCAGGAGTCATCCTAATAACCATCACTTAGCACAGCCCCATTTCTTAATAACATTTCACCCTGAGGTCCTGAGAGTTAGACCTCAGTCTCTCTTCCTGGAGAAAGGCTGGGGATGTCCCAGCTCCTAGGTCCCTCTCTGTACATGTACAGGTTGGTAACCCTGTACCCGGATCCTACAGGAAGTGCGGGTGATAGGAGGTAAGAGGGCAGGATGGCAGCCTGAGCCAGCTGCTCTAAAACATGGAACAGATGCCCAGGGGCTCCCAGGCCCAGATGCTCCCACGACACTTGCTTCCCCCACATCTCTCACCCCTAACCCTGGTGCACAGCTCTGAACCCCCTTAGTGCCTTCCCCATCTAAAGTGACCACAGCAGACCAAGGACACCTTTTGCTCCTATCAATCCCCAGGTCCATGGCCTCTTTCGAGAACAGAATCAGGGTGTGTGATGCCCAAGGCAGGCTGGGGGGTGTGGGGAGCAGACATCATCACCATCAGATTGTCTCCTAAAACCATAGGCTGTCCTGGAGTGCCCAAATTGTGTCCGCAGAACAGCATGCAGGTCTAGGGGTGTCCATTCTAGCTTGGTGAGACCGGATTAGTTTAAAGTAAGCTCTCTCTCTCTCTCTCTCTCTGCCTGTCTCTGTCTCTGTCTCTGTCTGTCTCTGTCTCTGTCTCTCTCTCGTGTGTGTGTGTGTGTGTGTGTGTGTGTGTGTATGTGTGTGTCAGTGTGTGTGTCTGTGTGTCTGTGTTAGCTATGATCACCATTTGAAGACATCACGTTTCCCACATAGACAGGACCCCGGTATCAGACCAAGATGACTATCTGTCCCTCGCTTGTACAGTCTTGGCACACTCGTGCACACACATGTGTACACACACACACACACAGCAGAACCACGACTTCCTTGCCTTAGGGCTCCGTTCATCAATCCTGACCTGCCCTGACATCACAGTGACTCATTCCACAGACATGGCGCCAACCACAGCAGCTCCCATTCCTTGCCAAGGCCTGTGTACGGCCCAGGTTAAGGACGTACCTCACACTCATCAACTCATCACCTTCTCATGGAGCGACCTTGTGCCTCCGCAGAACAGGGAGCACACAAGTCATGATGCCTGGGACTGGAAGTCCTGGGTTCAAATTCTAACTCTGAGGGTCATGCTGTGTGATGCTGGGTGACTTAGTCAACCTCTCTGTCCCTTGGCCACCCTGTCTCTAGATGACAGTGCTGTCACCTTGTGAGACTTTTCAGAAGACTGAGTTAATATTTATATTTAGACCACCACCAGGCATTTAATGGTTGTTCACAAATATAACCCCATCTTACAGATGGAAAAACTGAGTCGATCTCATAAACACAGGGTCCACAGCAAAACAGAATAGATGAGAACTGGGGCGTGGGTGGAGGAGGGGAGGGGTCTGCTGCCTCGGGCCTGGTTCTGAGGTGCTCTGTGGACAGCTTGTCCCAGATAGCCTTGTCCCTAGGGTTCCTGGGCTGCCCAGGGGGTCAGAAACCACAAGAGCAGCAGGGGAAGCATGACTTTGACCCGGTAATCTCAAGAACAACACCCTGAGCTGCTGGAGTCGAGGAAATGGGGGAGGAGGAAATGCCAGCCCTGCCTGTCAGTTCAAGGCACGCCCCAAGAAGCCCGGGGAGAAACGAAACTCTCCTGAGGACACAGATCAACATGGACCTGTACCACACACCAGCCAGAGCTCTGGACAAGCTGGTGGCCCACAGCCTGCAACCATCCCCCGAGTTCACAGCGGCTGTGCGGGGTGCTCTGGGGTCCCTGGACATCGCCCTACGGGAGCGGGGAGCCCCAGGGTCCCAGAGACCAAGGGTGATAAGGATCGCCAAGGTGAGAGGGTGGGGCACCCCAAGACAGTCACTTGCTTGGTCTTCTGAAGGGTCTTCTTCAGATGTTGTTTTAACAAGCCACTCTGTGGGGAAACTGAGGCATTGAGAGGCCAAGTAACACATCCAGGGGAAGAGCACACAGGGTGGCCTGATTGCTCCTGTGCTCTCTTAAAGGATGCCTCATTCATTCACTCACTTATGCAGAGTGTAGACCTGATGCTGCCCGAGTCTCACAGCTGAGACTGGGGGATCGCGCTCATACCCACTGTGGCCCAATCTTTGAGAAAATGTAAGGAGCAATGAACACGGCCTGGTTAAACCTGTACCGACTCCCTCAATCTTCACGGTTCCTGAGGTAGGGATTATTACCAGCTTTACGAATGGGGAAACTGAGGCTGAAAGTGGTTAAGCTACTTCTTCAAGCCATATTATGTCACTCGAGTGTTAGGTCACGCTGCCTCTATTAACCTCTAAATGCTCAGAGAGCTGGGGAGACAAACTGAGCTCCCTTAATCTGGGTAAACCTGGGGATGTGGAGGCATCATGGCTTCCTCGGAGGGGTGGGGTGAGTCTACAGATTGTCCTGAGTAGGTCTCGGGTCACCTGCCGGTTCCTGAGGCTACCTACACCTGAGCTGGAGATGTGGAGAGAGTCTTGAGGCCCTGGAGATGCAGAGCCCACTTCTGCCTCTCAGGTGTGGCTTAAATCCTTTGGGAGAGTGGGGGATGTGAGCATCGTCTGTCCTTCCTCCTAAGGCCCTAAGGACTAACGGAAGAATGAAACCGAAGTTCACTCTGGGGAACCCATGAATCTACTGGGCTTCCTTACTGAGTCTAGGGAAGGGGGTACTTTAAAAAAGGGTAGTTACCTTCAAAGGCCACACCAGAAAGTCCTCACCCCAGCAGGGATGAGGTGTTCTGGAAGCTGCATAGACAGACAGACAGACAGACAGACAGACAGACACACACACACACACACACACACACACACACACACACACCCTATATACCTTATCCCTCCCCAGGAAGTTAGGGCAGAATTGCATACAGCAGGTGCTAGGGAGCAGCTGGGAACTCCTGTGAGCGTCCATCACGGGTATAAACAGCCAACAAGCCCAGCTGTGGTCATGTGTTGCACACAGTCACAGCAGAACTCCCCAAGAAGGCGGTTGTTTGGTCAGAGGATTTTTTTTTTTTTTTTACAGTACAGGGTTAGGAGGGATCCGGCAGGGCAGGAGTCGAAGGCTGTAAAAGCCCTGGCATCCACAGCTCTCTAGAGAACTCCCACAGGACTTTCAGACTGACACCAACCTGTGGCCTCTGATGATTGTAGGTAGCTCTGAGAAAGGAAGGTGCGCTCCTGTTCCAGGGCCACACTGAGGTTCAGAGGCCTCTCTCCCCACTGAAGGGGCTCTTGGGATTCTGGGGCTCCTAGCTGAGCCAGAAAGCCAAGAAGGAAGCCGCAGAGCTTGGGGCCACAGACCTCAGGAGCCATGTCGGAATGAACCCTGATCTCAGGTGACCAGGAGCATCTGCAGGCCTGT
The DNA here is from genome assembly GCF_949786415.1 of Peromyscus eremicus. Taxonomy (NCBI): domain Eukaryota; kingdom Metazoa; phylum Chordata; class Mammalia; order Rodentia; family Cricetidae; genus Peromyscus; species Peromyscus eremicus. The sequence continues at coordinate 10,923,927 of NC_081438.1, read as the reverse complement.
GGTGCAAAGTGCCTGTCCTATGAGACACAGCTGCCACTATTTCAGACCTATCGTGGCCCCTGAGTACTGGGGTTAGGAGTGTGGGCCACCACCACCAGGCTAGAAATTAAAAATTCCCTTTTCAATCACATAGAGAGGACGAGGTGGAAGGAACCTCTTTAAACTCTGCATGGCATGGGTTTGAAAACCGAAATTGAGCCCAATACTGTATGGGAGGAAAAAGATCCTCCTGCCGTGTCCCTGAGGTGGCAGCTGGGACCTCACTCTCTTCTGTTTTGGCTTGAGGGAAGAGAGAGGGAAGTATCCCTTTCTTGTTTTTTGTTTTTTGTTTTTTGTTTTTTCATTTTTCCACTGTGAGGTGAGGGTACAGTGGTACCTTCATCCCAGCATCCTTCGGGAGGGTGAGATGCTCATGTGAGGTACTGGAAGTTCACCAGTGGCCATTTCCTCTCCTCCTTCCCCTCCACACACAACCCGAGGGTCAACAGTGAGGGGCCTGGCATCATCACTGTGGTGACGAAGGGCCTCAGACTGGGTTGGGACCTGTGCCTCAATCTGATTCACCCTGTCCTGTGCGCAGTCTCAAGTGCCCGTATCTGCCACCATACGTGGCCACACCGGGGTGGCTATGTGCGGGGAGCAGCAGATAAGGGGTGACCGATGCAGGGCACAGGGCATGGAGGTCTCCTTCCTGAGTCCTCAGGCTGGAAGCTTTTGAAACCAAAACACCGGATGGGACACGGCCTCTGTATTCGCCGCCACAGAGAGCGTGAACCTCCCCGGACCACACTTGGTTCGCCCGGCGATTTCAGTTTTTAAAGGGCTAAGAACGCAGCCTGGAGGGACAACTTGGTGGTCAGAGCATTTGCCACACAAGCACGAGGACTGGAGTTCAAATCCCCAGAACCCACATAATCCCAACCTCGCTCTGAAGGTGCAGCCAGGATCCTCAGAGCAAGCAGGCCAGCCATATTGGCGCGCTCTGGGTTTGATCCAGGGATCCTGCCTCAGTGAGCAAGGTGGAGAGATGAGGGATGATTCCAGATATCCACTTTGTGCATCCCCAGACACACACACACACACACACACACACACACACACACACACGTACCCATGCACACCCGTGCACACCCGTGCACACGTGTGCCCACACATTGCAAACCAGCACACATGTAAAAATGGAAAAGGGGGCTGGAGAGAAGGCTCAGAGGTTCAGAGCTCTGGCTGTGTTTGCAGAGGACCTGGGTTCGATTCCCTCCACCCACATGGCAGCTCCCAACTGTCTGTAATTTCAGTTCTAAGTGATCCAGCACCCTCTTCTTGGCTCTGTGGGCACCAAGCATGCATGCACTACACATACATACATGCAGTCCAAACACTCATACACATGAAATGAAAATAAATAAAAATCGTTTTAAAATAGTGTAGCTAGAGTTTTCCTGCCTGGCCCACAGTCAGGACAAATCTCTCTCACCTGCCAGTCCCACAGCCGCTCAGACCTGACCAAGTAAACAGAGACTTATATTGGTTACAAACTGTATGGCCGTGGCAGGCTTCTTGCTAACTGTTCTTATAGCTTAAATTAATCCATTTCCATTAATCTATACCTTGCCACATGGCTCCTGGCTTACCGGCATCTTCACATGCTGTTTGTCATCGCGGCGGCTGGCAGTGTCTCTCTGACTCAGCCTTCCACTTCCCAGCTTTATTCTCCTCCTTGTCCCGCCTACACTTCCTGCCTGGCCACTGGCCAATCAGTGATTTATTTATTGACCAATCAGCAACACACTTGACATACAGACCATCCCACAGCAAAATAGAAAAGAGTGGGGGCTGGTGCCCAGCATCAAATGTCAGTCACGAATTTACAGATTAAAGTCACTTCTCCCAGAGCTCAGGCCTGGCTGCCGTGAGCAGGACCCGGGTTCTGCCTGGTGTCGGATGCAGAGAGCGGCATGGCTGCCCCTCCTCAGCCCACATGGCCCACCCAGTCTTTCAGGATCCCCCATCTGGGATAGAACTGGAGTATGGGGTCATCAGTTGTCCTTCTTCTTCACAGGGAGGAGCCTATGCCCGGGGCACAGCTCTCAAAGGTGGATGTGACGCTGAACTTGTTGTCTTCCTCCACTGCTTCAGGAGCTATGGGGACCAGAAGACCGGTCACACAGAGACACTGGGCACCATGCGGGCGTTGCTGGAGTCCTGGGGACGCCACCTTGGGCCTGGCCTGACCTTCCAGTTTTCTGAGCCAAAGGCGTCGGGTGTCTTGCAGTTCCGGCTGACGTCAGCAGACCAGGAAAACTGGATGGATGTTAGCCTGGTGCCTGCCTTTGATGTCCTGGGTGAGGGGTCCTTGGCCTGATCCAGAGATGGAGGCGCCATTATTAGGAGAAAGATAGGACATTGCGTTCTGACCTCCCACCCACTTGCTGTGTGACCTAGGAGGGCCCTTAACCCTCTCTGGACCTCAGTTCTTGCCTAAATGTAGCGAGTTTAGACACCACAGGAGCCAGGTACGCCTAGTCCCGCTGGTCTAGAGTACTGAGGCCGATGGTTGGCCCTCACCGGACAGCTCTGGCTTCCTCAGCCCTGAAAGCAAAGGCTTTTTTTTTTTTTTTTTTTTTTTTTAATGTGGACGTGGGGCTGCTGGAGATGCTCTCTTGGTGCCTTTACTGAGAATGTTGAATTATCATACATGCTCTAGCTGTGCTTTGACTTATTCCAAAATACGCCTCCATCTGCATCTGGGAGTTAGGACAAGGGGCAGGCCATTGGTCGCCTGTTCCTCACTGTGACCAATTCCTGACCACAACCGCCAGGCCCCCAGCCCTGACTTAGCCGGAAGCTCCTCTCTGTTTTGCCACTTTGAAGCTCCACTTTTCCTCTCAACCCCTCACACCCCTGTCTCCAATTCCCCCTCCCCCCAAGTCAACTGCCCTCCCAGGGACAGACTGACAGCTCAGTGTCCAGTGTCCTTCCTAACCCACCCCCCTTGCTACCCCCAGGACAGCGCCACTCTGGAGTCAAGCCCACCCCTGAGGTGTATGCCTCCCTCGTCAGCAGCGGCTGCCGGGCAGGGGAGCACACGGCCTGCTTCACAGAGCTCAGAAGGGACTTTGTCAACATTCGCCCAATCAAGCTTAAGAACTTAATCCTGCTGGTCAAACACTGGTACCGCCAGGTGAGGCTGCTTGGCTGGGTCCCACCTGCAGCCTAAGACTGGTTGGTTTGTTTTCTTAGTAGCTATTTTAGTCTCTTTCTAGGATGACCCTGCTATGTTCTTTGTCTATGGTTTCCTTTTATAAGCTGACTTCTTGTTGGTTCATGGTGCTCTTTATATACGGTGGATGATCCTTATTTACCTATAGTAATGCAAATGTATTCTCCCAGTCTGTGGATGGTCTTTCAGTTATCTTTAAGAGCCATTTGTCACTGGAAATAGTTGAATTCGAATGTCACCGGGCATGTTGATTTCTTCACTGAGGCCTGATACTCATTCCATCCTATCCCCTTATGTCAACCTGAAACCCCACAGGCAGATGAGAAAGATGGTTGGTGGGGGGAACTGGGTCCTGGGGTAAGTGGAGGAAGCAGCACCCTGCCCCAGGCTCAGGCTGTGGGGTGCTGTGAGCCCCAGCTCTGTCCCCGTCACTGACCCAAACTCTCCTTGCCGCTCACAGGTGCAGACACAGGAGACCACGGGGGCCGCACTGCCCCCTAGTTATGCCCTGGAGCTGCTCACCATCTTTGCCTGGGAGCAGGGCTGCGGGAAGGACAACTTCAGCCTGGCCCGAGGGCTCCGGACCGTCCTGGCCTTGATCCAACAGAACAAGTCCCTCTGCATTTTCTGGACGGAAAACTACGACTTTGGGGACCCTGCAGTTGGGGAGTTCTTGCGAAGGCAGCTTGAGAGACCCAGGTATTTTCCTTGGTTTCCCCCTGCCTGCGCAGCAGGGGATGATTTGGTCCTGGTTAATGAACCACTTGGGGGAATTCAGAAACAGAGTCCTATCCAGGGCTTGTGGTGTTGTTCCTGTTGAATTGATAGGTAGCGTACATATACTGATGACAGTTCACACCCGTGAAGCCCCCCAGGTCACAGAACATGCCCAGCATGCCAGTAGGCCCTCCCAGGCGGCGGCAGCGGCAGCACCTCAGAGGTATCCCTGCTCTGATTTTCATCCTCAGAGTCTTGCCCACTCTTAAGTCATACTGGGTGGAATCTGGCAGCATGCGTGCCCTCTCGTGCCTGGCTGCGGCTCACTCCTTCACATTAAGTCTCTGTGATCCAGCCATACCGTTGCGGCTCACTCTTTGTTGATGTGAAGCATTCCTTTGTGTGGAATTGTCATGCTGTGAAATTGCATTCTGTTTCTTGGGGACTTGGGGCTTGTTTGGGGAGGAGTCGTGAACAGGGCCGACTATACACAGTTGTGTGTGCATTGGTGTATATGAACCGAATGAACGTACACACCTAGAACCAATATCGTGAATCGCGGGGCGTGAATTAGAGTCCCTGGGGGTGGACCCTGTTTATGACCATGTACCTCTGCTGTGGGGCCGGATGTCTCGGTTATTTTCGGTTGCTATGAAGAGAACACCATGAACTTATAAAGCAAAGCATTTGATTGGGGTTCCAGAGGGTGAAACCATCATGGCAGGGAGCATGGCAGCAGGCAGGCAGGTATGGTGCCAGAGCAGTAGCTGAGAACTCACATCCTGATCCACAGGCAGGAAGCCAAAAGGGGTGGCGGGGGCGGAGGGGGGGAGCTAACTGGGAATGGGGAGGGGGAGAGTCTTTTGAGATCTCGAAGCCCACCCAAACCCCAGTAACACACCCCTCCTCCAACAAGGCCACACCTCCCAATCCTTCCCAAATAGCTCCACCAACAGGAGAACCACGTATTTTAAATATATAAGCCTATGGGGGAGGGCTGTTCTCATTCAAACCACCACACTGGAGCTCAGGACCTGGCTCCAGCAGAGCAGGTGATGTCATCCTTATGCAAATGAGACAACTCGGGCTGGAGGAAGGGGGGGGGGTCATCTGCCTGGACACCATGCCGAAAAGGGCAAAGCTGGGATGAATGCCAGGTCTGCCCTAACTCTGACCCCTTCTCACTGCCCGGAGCCTTCTTGTCTCTGCAATGACAGGCCTGTGATCCTGGATCCAGCTGACCCGACTTGGGATGTGGGCAATGGGACAGCCTGGCGCTGGGATGTGCTGGCCAAGGAGGCTGAGTCCTGCTTTAATGGGCGATGCTTCCTGCAGGCGTCTGGAGTGCCTGAGCAGCCTTGGGAGGGGCCGGTGAGTGAGAGGACACCAGGGACCTCAGGCTTGGCGCTGATGTGGCAGGGGCTGCGGGCTGCAACGGTTGGTGTGGTGAGAGTGTCACCCAGCTCAGGCTTTGGGGAAGAGCACCCGGGGCTGTCTGTGGTGTCCTCAACTCTCAGGGTATGTCCATCCACCTAGCAGTCCTCACAGCTATCTCCCTATCCCGGCACCTGTCCTGCTCTACACCAAGGCTCACATCTCCCATGACTCACTCTCCTCCTCAAGCCCCCGTCACCTCAGTTATGGTTGGAGGGGCTGAGAGAAAGGCTGGGTGGTGAGAGAAACCTCTGCTCTGGCTGATGAGGCTGGGTCACCACCTTCCAGGGCCTTCCACGTGCTGGCATCTTGGGTTTGGACCACCCCATCCAACAAAGGCCTAACCAGGCCCTTAAAGCCAACAAAGGCCACAGTGCTGTGCAGCCAAGGGCAGGGAGTCCGCAGCCTTCACATGCAGCTCAAGGACTCCTGGAGGCAGCCATCAAGGTCACTGCGATGCAGAACCCAAGAGCCTGTGAAGTCAGCAAGAACCTCAAAAAGGCAGCAGCACCAAGGACCGTCCATGAGACAGTGCTGAATGTCTCAAGTCACGTTCGGATCACCCAGAGCACACCATCCTCAAACGCGCCTCTTAGCCGCTCAGGGGCAGCCAGCATCTCCACCCCTGGGTCAGTGATGGGCCCAGATCTGTCACAGATCCCCAGCAAGGAGCTGGACTCCTTCATCCAGGACCATCTGAGGCCGAGTCCTCAGTTCCAGCAGCAGGTGAGGCAAGCCATTGACACCATCCTGCGCTGCCTCCGAGAGAAGTGTGAGCACAAAGCCTCCAGGGTCAGCAAGGTGAGTCCTGAGGTGGAGGTGCCCTTGGGATGCCCCCAGGGAACCACGGTGGCCAGGGAAACTGGATGTCCTTGGAGGTGTGGTTTGCTGGCTGGGTGTGGACAGACAGCCGCTCCTCAGCTTAAGTGGAGTCCCATCCTAACTTGTGGGAGGCCAGCTCCTGCCTTTTGAAAGGCTTCCTATGAGGAGGAGAGAGGGATAAGAAACTTTTAGATAGAAAGTGAAGAGGAGAAAGACAGAAACACAGGATAGCTTCAGGAGGACCTGGATCAAAACTCACCGGCACCTTCTGCCTCTTCAAAAGGGTCTTTATAACAATGCCATGGGGCGGGGCAAAAGACCTCCCCCTTGCTAGATCAAAACACACTGCACAGCCAAGTACAGACCCTTCCAAACACCTGGTAACCATGCCCGTGGTCAAATCATCCCCTTATGCAGCCCTACTGGGTAAAGCAAGCCCAGATTCTCAGGCCTTGAGTAAGTTCTCACGAGGAAACCTCTGTGGGTCTCTACACTAATTTAGCTGGAAATACTGTAAATCAAAACTATGTTATGTTTGGACTTTTTAAGTTAGGGGCTCACACGTAGCCCAGGCTGACCTGCAGTCTAGCCTCAAACTCCAGGCAATCCTCCTGCCTCAGGATCCCTAGAACTGGGATTGCTTGTGTGGACTGTGGACTGCCATGTCTGGGTTGTTCTACTTTGCATGATACAGTTCCGTTGTTCATTTGGCTGATGCCTGGATCTCGCTACCCTTGGTAATTGCTCTACCACTAAGCTATACCCCTGAAGTCGTCTAGGATTTTGCTGTTGTTGTTACTTTTAAATCACTGCTAAAACAGCCATATCACTTCCCTCTTGAGCTCAAAGTCTTCTGTGTTTCCCCCGAGGATGGTGGAGCCAGTTCTGAATGCTTCTGACCCTTTCTGGCCTCACACTGACCCCTTCACCAGCTCCAGACTCACCACTGGGCTGTTCTTTGGGTCTTCTCTCTGAACCACACTATTCCCCTGGGCTCGGCTCTCTCACACCCCTCCCTTCTGCTAAGACCAGTCCAATGCCTAACCATGGTATTTTTAAAAATCAATCTCACTGAGGCCAGTGGCACACACCAGTCATCCCAGCACTTGAGGGACAGAGGCAGGGGACTCTTGAGTTCAAGGTTAGCCTGAGCTACATAGGTGGAGACCCTGACTCTCACACATACAAAGAGCTAGTGTCTCCAGTCTGAGACTTTAGTACCCTTCCTGCCCTGGCAGGTTCTAAGCAAAGCCCAAAGCCGGGGACTTTCTGTTTACCAACTATAGTGAATTAAATTCTTGAGTGAGTGGGTGGGTAAAAGCTGAGTGATTGACTGGCCCGGGGGCCAGCAGAGTACATGCACCCTTATTGGTCCCTAGGACATGGACATCCACCTTCTGATCAGGATGTGCTTAGAGGGAACAGATGGGGACGGCACTGGTCATTGCCTCCACTTTCTCCTGAGTTGTCAGCCATTCACTGGTCTGACTCAGTGGACCTGGAGGCAGGCTCCACAGATACAACTCAACTCTTGAAGCTCCCGAGGGTTGGGCCCCAGGCCTGAGCTGAGGTCCAGACCCAACATCAGGGAGAGCCACATCCCAGGCCACTCCAGGTTCCTGGAGCGTTGGGATTCCTGGAGAACCCAAGGTCTGAGCTGCACTTCTCCCCACAGGGCGGCTCTTTCGGCCGTGGCACAGACCTCAGGGGTGGCTGCGATGTGGAGCTGGTCGTCTTTTATAATGTCCTCAGGAGCTTCAAGGACCAAAGGTCCCACCAAACAGAGATCCTGGATGACATTCGGACCCAGCTGCAGTCCTGGTGGCAGGACCCGGTGCCTGGACTGAGCCTCCAGTTCACTGAACGGAATAGGCCCAACGCTCTGCAACTCCGGCTGGTGTCCACGGACCTCAACAGCTGGGTGGACATCAGTGTGCTGCCTGCTTTTGATGCTGTGGGTAAGAGAGTGGTGGGACCCCAGGGGACCAGGGACAGGGGCGTACCTGCCATACTCCTTGGAATTCACCAGACACTGAAAATCCCTCTAGGAGATCTTAAAGCGATCATCAAACCTTCCCCAGCACCAGCCACCCATGCAGCTGGTTTAATGTTGCCTCTCTGTTTCTCTTTTCTCTGCCCTCAGACCTTCTGCACCACCTCCGCTGTTCTCTTGATTCCCCCATTTCATTTTATTTTAAACTGGGTCTTGATATGCAACCCAGGCTGGCTTCAAGCATGCCATCCTCCTGCCTCAGCTTCCCAAGTCTTCTGGGATCATAGGTGTGTGAGTCTAGGTCCAGTTTCAAATGGTTGTGGTTTTTTTTCCTTTTTAATTTTTATTTTATGTGGATGAGTGTGTGCCTTTGCGCTACATGCATGCAGTACCCGTAGGAGCCACAAGGGGGTGTCAGGTTTCCCCCGGGGCTGGAGTAACAGAAGGTTTGTGAGCCACCAGGAATCGAGAACCAGTGTTTTTAGCTGTTGAGCCATCTCTCTAGGCACCCCCCCACCCCACCCCACCCCATTGTTGCAAGTCAATTAAGTGCGAAATTCCCCATCCTTGAGGAACCTCCTTCCATCATAGTGGACCACTTCCTCCACAGGTAGATGGGACATTGCTCTCATCCACTGAGCCATCTCTCCAGCCTCATGAACCCCTTTTACAAGTGAGAATGCTGAGACCCAAAGAGGCAGTCCACACAGACTGGATTTCCACCCAGGCCTGGCTTGCTCCAGAGCTCATTGCAGAATTAGCGGGGGTTAGTGAAAACTATGAACCGGATGGTGTATACCTATCATCCCAGCACTTGGAAGGCTGAGGCAGGAGGACTGCTGCAAGTTCCAGGCCAGCCTGGGTTACCACATCTTGCATGGATGCTGAGACAGATTACAAGTTCGGACGTCACTCGGTGTTTAGCTCACAGGTGGCGGCGGTGTTGGGTCATTAATGCGGAGCTTAATGGCACCAACCACCACGCCCAGGTCGGCTGGGGGCTCACCCGTGTGCTGTGCTTCTGCAGGGCAGCTGAAGTCCGGCGACAAACCTCAGCCCCAGGTGTACGCCTCCCTCCTCAGCAGCGGGTGCCAGGCCGGGGAGCACGCGGCCTGCTTCGCAGAGCTCCGAAGGAACTTCGTGAACAATCGCCCGGCCAAGCTTAAGAACCTGATGCTACTGGTGAAACATTGGTACCGCCAGGTGAGCACCCTCCCCCCTCCCAGGAAGCCACCACTGTCACGGGCATCACCTCCAAGTGCCCACAATGGTCCCCATCACCCACCTCTTTTCAAGTTGTACTGCGCCCTGAGCAGCTTCTAGAACCTTCTCCTCTGAAGGCCAGCTTGCATCCGTACCGCTGACAAGAACAGAAACCAGCTCCCCCCTCAAAGGGGATTAAAATTAGTATAGCCTGGACCAGAATACGAACAACCAGATTTAGGGCATCAAACTCCATGGTCCATGGGGGGACAGTTTCATGACATTTTATAGACACAGAATAAAGAAAGCCTAAGTAAGCCAGGTGTGGTGGCGCACCCCTTTAATCCCAGCACTTGGGAGGGAGAGGCAGGGGGATCTCTGTGAGCTCCAGCACAGTCAGGACTACATAGAGAGACTGTCGTAAAAACACTACAAAAAAAGAAGAGAGAGAGAGAGAGAGAGAGAGAGAGAGAGAGAGAGAGAGAGAGAGAAGGAAGGAAGGAAAGAAAAAGAGAGAGAGAAAGAAAGAAAGAAAAGAAAGAAAGAAAGAAAGAAAGAAAGAAAGAAAGAAAGAAAGAAAGAAAGAAAGAAAGAAAGAAAGAAGAAAAGAAAAGAAAAGAAAAATCAAAAATCCAAACAGTTCTGAAATACAATGGTGGGTATCAGCAAACAGGGCTAGCTCTGCTATAGCTTCATATGCTACTGATAACAATTTTAGCCTTTGGGCTGGTGGGAGCTAGCTGTTAAATCAACATATTCTGAAAGGCTTCCTGTAACAGTCACAAGGATGCTAAGTCAGGCCCAGAACTGGGCAATGAATGGCTATCAAGGACGCTAAAGATAACCCCAGGTTCTGGACCTGCAGCATTCCAACCTCCTCATAGTCACTGATGTTCTGGTCAGTGCAGCAGCCCTGCAGGTGGACCTTAGTCCACAATCACTGTGTATTCCACAAGCACCTGCCCGAGCCCACGTTTGCCACTTGTGGGATGGGTGATGAGATACCATGACGGGCAGATTACAGCCCCCATTCCCATATAGCTCCTCATCCTCCTTGAGGGAAGTACCACCCAAATTTGAGCTCCCCAACTCATGGTCTGACCTGGAACAAGTCACAACCATCCTCCAGACCTCAGTTTCCCCAATCCGTAAAACATAAAGCATCATCCAGGCTCTTTTTGTGATCCAGTTCTTCTGAGGTTATCTGTTGTACATATCCCTATCTCTTCCTAAGTCCTGAGGGCCAGCCTCCAGGTGACCACGTTGACTGATCTCTGGTTGGGTGACAGGTTGCCACTCGTGATAAAGGAGGAAAGGCAGCAGGCACCGCTCTGCCCCCAGCCTATGCCCTGGAGCTCCTGACAATCTTTGCCTGGGAACAAGGCTGTGGGAAACAGGGGTTCAGCATGGCTGAAGGCCTGCGGACCATCCTGAGGCTGGTCCAGCAGCACCGGTCACTCTGTGTCTACTGGACAGTCAACTACAGCGTGCAGGACCCGGCCCTCAGAGCACACCTTCTCAGCCAGCTTCAGAAAGCCAGGTACATACTCCCCAGTGCCCGCCTCAGGCCCATCTTCCCCCTCACTCCTGGAGTCTGTATACTCGGAAGGGACCATGGTAGGCTTTAGATCACCCATCCCACCCTCCCCGCTTGCCTCTGCATTCTGATGAGGAAGCATGGTGCCTGAGAGGACTCCAGAGCTCATTTGATTAGCACAATTAAGTGTCATTAGAATTAAGGGCGCTGAGAGTTCTCTGACCAAGGCTTAGACCCCGTCTAATGTTCCTTCTGGTCCCTCCCAGCTGCTCAACACTGTCCCCCGCCTCCATCTGCTCTGTCCCCAGGCCTTTAGTCCTGGACCCTGCAGACCCCACCTGGAACGTGGGCCAGGGCAGCTGGGAACTGTTAGCTCGGGAGGCAGCAGCCCTGGAGTCACAGGTCTGCCTTCAGAGTGGAGATGGGACTCCTGTACCACCCTGGGATGTGATGGTAAGAGATGGTGCCCTGGGGCCACTGGGATGACCCAGCAGGTAAAGGGCTTGCCCACAAGCCGGACAACCTGAGTTCAGTTCCCAGAACCCCCATGAAGGCAGAAAGAGGGAACTGACCCCACTGAGTTGTCCTCTGACCGCCACAGATGCTCAAGTATGCATGCGCGCGCATCCATGCACGCACGCACGCGCACACACACACCGTGCATCATAATAAATGCCACATAATAAATGTTATGTTTTTAATTTTTTAAGGAGACAGGACACTGGGGTGGTGGGCACACTGGGGTGGTGAGCACTCCCCTCCAGGTCTCTGCACAGCCAGGATGCACCTCCCTAGTTGCTAGGAATGCTGATGGTGACAGCTGCCCCTCCCCTGGAGAGCTAACCTCAGCCAGTGCCCCGGGCGACACTTGGAAACAATAAACTGCCTTTGTATGGGGTTCAGTCCCTGAGCTGGAGTGATGGCGCAGAGGTTAAGAGCGTTGACTGCTTTTACAGAAGTCTGGAGTTCAATTCCCAGCAACCACAGGGTGGCTCACAACCGTCTATAACGGGGTTCAGTCCCTACCCCTGAGCTCCCTGAGGCCAGAGCCTGTGCCTGGCTGAACCCTGGCTTCTCATCCAGTCCACCCTTCTCTGCCTCCCTGGTAGAGAAGGGTGGACCTTGGCTTACACTCCTACATCACAGTCCACCACTGAGGGAAGCCAGGGCAGCAACCTGGAGGCAGGACCTGAAGCAGAGGCCATGGAGGAATGCCGCCTACTGGCTTGTTCCTCATGGCTTGCTCAGAGCACCCAGGATGGCCTGGGCAGGGTGACACCATCTGCAGTGGGCTGGGCCCTCCTACATCAACCATTAACCAGGAAAGTGCCCACAGGCTTGCCTATGGGCCAATATGAGGGAAGTATTTTCTCAGTTGAGGTTCCTTCTTCCGGGATGACCCTGGCTTTTGTCAAGTTGAGCAGCCTATTCCCCCCCCCTCCGTGCCCCACCTCTAAGTCAGGCCCCAGGCAAATATTCAGGCTTTGCATTTGGAGAAGAATGTCTGAGTAAGCCACCTGCAGTCTTAGTCCATTTCTGTGACTGTAACAAAAGACCTGAAGCCAGGCAACTTTATAGAGAAGGTGGCCCAAGGCTATGGCCGTGGCATGGACTGGGCTGTATTGAGGATGCCACGGTGGACAGTGTCATAGCTGGGGCAGGGTATGTTGAAGGAGCACACCACGCTCCAAGATAAGATGCCACGGGGCTACTTAGAGCCAGGCTGGCTCTTGTCACATCTCCCTGTCAGAACTCACTCAGGATTCCCCGAAGACTATCTTGACTCCATCCTGAGGCCACATTCTACAGGGTTCCACCTTAAAGGCACCCCCTCTACCCAACAAGGACCCAGCATATGACACATGAATCTTTGAAAGAAAATCATACCTGGGCCACAGCCAATGTGATCGTACTCCATTTGTTAAACACACAAGGTCCACCGAGATGAGGAGGGGTGACCACACCCATTTAAAGGTGGGGAAACTGAGGCTGCATGTCAGTGGTAGAAACAGACCTGGAACTCAGGGCCCTCCCATGCTACTACATCAGGTCATGCCAGCCAGAGGGGAAGGATAGTGGATGCGGGAGATGTGGGAGACCGTGGGAGCATCATCATCCCTGGATGTTGAAGGTCAACACTTGAGTGTCCCCGGCGTCCTGCTCCAGCCAGTATTTCTCTCCACAGCCGGCTCTTCTTCAGCAGACCCCAGCTGGGGACTTGGACAAGTTCATCAGCGAATTCCTCCAGCCTGACCGCCATTTCCTGACTCAAGTGAAGAAAGCCGTAGACACCATATGTTCCTTCCTGAAGGAAAACTGCTTCCGGAATTCTCCCATCAAGGTGCTCAAGGTGGTTAAGGTGAGGCCCAGGGAGCTGCAGGTGAGGGGGCTCCTGTGGACTGGAACCTCTCTCCAGCCCACCTGGTGGGCTCTGGTGATGTCCATGTCTGAAGCAAAGGAACAGGTGGCAGACCTAACAGGAAGCTGGGGAGCAGTCCGCTTATAGGCACAGACAGGGTGATCCAGGGACATCCACAGGGTACCAGGGCTGGCTGTTCTCTCTGGTTCTTGGATCTGCTTTTCTCTCCTTTTTTTTTTTTTTAACTAAAAACACAAAAAATTTATCAACAATCCTAGTGACAGTCAGCTGTCTGATTTCCATACAAATCTACAAAACTGGCTTGTGTGTGTGTTCCTATGTGGCTGCCCTTGGGAATGCTAACCTCCAGAGAGGGGGGTTGTCTTTTCTTGGAGGGAATGTTGCTCTCCTGGGAGAAAGCTTACCTGGCATACAAGAATCCCTGGGTTCCATCCCCAGCACTGTGTGAACTGGGCATCATGGAGCATGCCTGTGATACTCGAACTCCAAAGTAGAGAGAAAATCACCCCTGGGGCTCCCTGGCCAGTCAGCACAGCTGGATTGGTGAGCTCCAGGCTCAGTGAGAGACCTAGTCTCAAAATAATAATAATAATAATAATAATAATAATAATAATAATAATAATGATTGATGGAGACACCAGTGTCGACCTCTGACCTCCACATGCACACACACACACACACACACACACACACACACAGGCTGTGGGACATCAAAGGGCACTTCAGGGCTCAAACCACCTTCCATGTCCTCCCCAGGGCGGTTCTTCGGCCAAAGGCACGGCTCTACGAGGGCGCTCGGATGCTGACCTGGTGGTGTTCCTCAGCTGCTTGCGCCAGTTCTCCGAGCAAGGCAGCCATCGGGCGGAGATCATCTCGGAGATCCGGGCCCAGCTGGAGGCGTGCCAGCAGAAGCAGAAGTTCGACGTCAAGTTTGAGATCTCCAACAGGAAGAATCCCCGAGTGCTCAGCTTCTCGCTGGCATCACAGACACTGCTGGACCAGAGCGTGGACTTTGACGTGCTGCCAGCCTTCGATGCCCTCGGTGAGGTTCCCAGACCTAGCCCAGAGGAGGGGAAGAACACGGGCAGGGGGGTTCCAGGCAGTCCTAGAGACCAGGCACTGTGTAACCAGGCCACACCTATTTATCACAACTTCCCTGTAGTGCGTGGCGAGGCCCCAGCTTTTGATTCCCACAAAGATGCTGGGTGAGGGACTGAGGACCCGGCCTGGTGATTAAGAGCACATATTGCTCTTTCAGAGGACCTGTCTTGGCTACCGTTCTATAGCTATGATACCATGACCAAGGCAATTCTTATAAAAGAAAGGATGTAACTGGGTGCTTGCTAACAGTTTCAGAGGGTGAGGCCATCATCATCCTAGAGGGGAGTATGGCAGCAGGCAAGTGCTGGAGGAGTAGCTGAGAGCTTATATCCTGATCCCCAAAACAGGGGTGAGGTGGGGGGTGTCTGGAGTGGGTGTCTGAAACCTCAAAGCCCACTCCCAGTGACACACCTCCTCCAACAAGGCCACACCTCCTAATCCTTCCCTAACAGTCCCACCATCGGGTGACTAAGCATTTAAATATATAAGCCTGTGAAGGGACATTCTCGTTCAAACCAATACAGGACCCAAGTTCAGTTCCCGGTGAATGAAAAAAAAAAGAAATTAAAAGGAAAGAAAGTAACATGGCCGCTCCTAGATGTGGTGGAGGAGAAAGTTTATTGTAGATAAAATGGAGAGCATAGACACAGGCAGGGACACCTGGGAGTGTCCAGAGTGGACAGAACCAGACTGAGCCAGGCCATGTGAGGAGAGGGGGCGGGGAAGGAGAGGAATCAGCCAGGAGGCCAAAGGTACAAAAAGGGCAGGTAAGCAAAATGTCTGGATTATAGAGGGAGAGCCCCTGGGGGAAGGGCAGCCCAGCCCCTGGGCTGGAGAGTTCAGGGTAGAGGGTGGAACAGGTAGGGAATGAGGATTCTGGGAGAACCTGGAGGCCAGGTCTACTTTGATATGCTAAGTAGGCACCTCAACCATTTGTCCTGGGTTTGAACCTTAACCTGAAGCACCCACATACTGGGTGAGACAGGCAGGCATCGTGATGCTATGTGGGCTCTGGGTCTGCTTGCATGAACTGGTCTGGTCTGCTTCTGCTTAGGTCCTCAGAGCCAGCACGGTGGTATCAGCCCCCTTCCCCCTGCAGCCCTGGTACCCAAAGAAGGCTTTTTGTCTAATGAGTACCAGAGCCTCCTCCCTGAGAGGGATGAGTGGGCATCAGAGGGGGTTAGAGACACCACACCCCAGAATGACTCTCAGCCAAGACGTTCTCCATGGTGGGCAGGCAGGAGGCTGGAAAGGATCCGGGCAGGGAATTCCACTCTCATGAGGGAATTAATCTGGGCTGTGCCACACCGATGCCCTCGCTAAAACACCTGGTGACCTCCCAGTGGGTCTCAGATCACCCTGAGACAAGGGACACTAGGGGTGTCTCAGACCAGCTTTGGAAGCTGGCCCACCCAGGCTCCCTAGGAGGCAAAGTGACTCTAACCTTTTCCCACTGTACAGGCCAGCTGAGGTCCGGCTCTAGGCCTGATCCCCGGGTCTACGCGGACCTCATCCGCAGCTACAGCAATGCAGGAGAGTTTTCTACCTGCTTCACGGAGCTGCAGCGGGACTTCATTAGCTCCCGTCCCACCAAACTCAAGAGCCTGATCCGGCTGGTGAAGCACTGGTACCAACAGGTGAGGCACAGGGACCATCAGTCACCCCAATTCCCACACGCACACTCAAGGACATACTGGGTCCCAGGAACCGTGTCCAGAGTACTTTCTTTGAAGGAAACGGGGGTCTGTTTGGCCACAAGCATAGTGTGTGAGGTCAGTCACATTCCACCCAGAGGAAGCCAGGCGGTGGTGGTGCATGAATTTAATCCCAGCACTCGGAAGGCAGAGCCAGGCCAATCTTTGTGAGTCCAGCCTGGTCTACAAAGTGAGATCCAGGACAGGCACAAAAACTACACAGATCGAGGCCAGCCTGGGCTACCAAGTGAGTTCCAGGAAAGGCGCAAAGCTACACAGAGAAACCCTGTCTTGAAAGAAAAAAAAAAAAAAACTACACAGAGAAACACTGTCTTGAAGAAAAAGAAAGAAAGAAAGAAAGAAAGAAAAAGAAAGAGAGGAAAAGAAAAGAAAGGATTCCACCCAGAGGACCTTGGATTACTTGTCCATAAAGCAGGGTCAAGTCAGGTCTAGTGCAGGGGTGTCCTCTTAGCTACCTACTAAGAGGCTGAGGCAGAAAGATTGAAAGGTCAGGGCTGGCCTGGGCTACAGAGTGAGCTCAAGCATTGCCTGGCCAACTCAGCAAGAACTTCTCTCAAAATGAGTAGCACTGGCAGGCTGGGCTGCAGTTCACAGAGGGATGCTGGGGAAAACATTTGCCTAGAGTGCATGAGGTCCTGAGCTCTGCCCCCAACACACACACACACCCCAAAAAGTGGAGCTGACAAATTGAGTCTCCGTGCCAAGGGTTGATGATGCCTGGCTGGTCACCCGGCACACACGGGTGCTCGGTTAAGCTTTAGGGGTCCATCTGTCAATTCCTGGGGCCCCTCTTTCACCTGTGTGAGGCAATGCCAGCATGGACCGGCACATCTCCTTTCTCCTACTTCTCCAGTTCGACAAGGTGGTCAAAGGGAAGGGCTCCTTGCCCCCACAGCATGGGCTGGAGCTCCTGACCGTGTATGCCTGGGAGCAGGGAGGCCAGAACCCCCAGTTCAACATGGCGGAGGGCTTCCGCACCGTGCTGGAGCTGGTTGGCCAGTACCGCCAGCTGTGCATCTATTGGACCGTCAACTACAGCGCAGAGGACAAGACCATCGGGGACTTCCTGAAGATGCAACTTCAGAAGCCCAGGTTTGGTCACCCGCGGACTCCTCCTCTACCTCAGACCCACACTACCCACTTCTTCCCGCCTCCTAGAGGCAGAGGGCGGAAGGGTAGGGCCTAGGTTCCATTCCCAGCACATGGTGGTTCCTGGCGGCCTGACGCCCTCTTCTGGCTTCCATGGCACCAGACATGTATGTGCACAGACATACCTGCAGGCAAAACACTGGTACACGCCGGGCGGTGGCGCACGCCTTTAATCCCAGCACTCGGGAGGCAGAGCAAAGCAGATCTCTGTGAGTTCGAGGCCAGCCTGGGCTACAGAGCGAGATCCAGGATAGGCTCCAAAGCTATATAGAGAAACCCTGTGTCGAAAAACCAAAAACAAACAAACAAACAAACAAACAAACAAACAAAAAACCACTGGTACACGTTCAAAGGCTGCCTGGGCTACATCATGATTGTCCTGCCTCAACACTTAAGTGTGTTCATGATCCCTCAGAAACTCAGACGTAACTGGGCATCTGGTACTTGCATACATTAAATCCGGCAGCTTTTCATCAGCAGCCTTCGGGTTATATAAGCGTATGTCATTCTTCACTATCTCGCCCACCTCTGAAGTAGGGATGGAGATAAGCAAGCTTGTCCCTGAAACTCACGATACACTGACAGTCTGTGAGTAGTGGCAAGTGTATACTGAGAAAGAGTCTGATGTATCATATACATTAGCCAGGTAATAGCATTGGCTATTGTAATTGTAATTGATTGGCAATGCCTGCTTCACCTGTAGAAGGGGGAACAGCAGCACTGTGAGTGATTAGTAATGTCTGCCTGGACACAGCATGAAGAAGTGGTGCGTATGCAACTGCTTTTTCCTCCTTCCTTCCTTCCTTTTAAAGGATTTTTAAAATTTTTATGTGTGAAGTGTTTTGCCTGCTTATATGGATGTGCACTGTGTGCACATGGAGACCAGAAGAGGGCACCAGATCCCCTGGAACTAGAGTTACAGAGGTTGTGAGCCACCATGTAGGTGCTGGGATCTGAACCCAGGTCCTCTGGAAGAGCAGCCAATGATCTTAACCACTGAGTGATTTCACCAGTCCCCCCACCTCCACCCCTTTTGAATAGACTGTATAGCCCAGGCTGCTCCAAACTCACAATCCTCCTACCTCTGGCCCCCGGGTGCTGGGATTACAGACATGTGCCACCACATCCACTCCATATGTCTCTTCTCTACCCCTGCCCTAGAGTGCTCACCTGGGGAATCCCAGGGTCCACACTGTAGTGTTAGTTGAGAGGGGAGAACAGCCCAGCCAGTGTCGCAGGTGGACGCCGTGGGGATAAGACTGACCCTGGGTACAATTGCAGACCCATCATCCTGGATCCAGCTGACCCAACAGGCAACCTGGGCCGCAATGCCCGCTGGGACCTGCTTGCCCAGGAGGCTGCAACCTACACATCTTTCCTGTGCTGCATGGACAAGAACGGCACCCCCATCAAGCCATGGCTGGTAAAGGTGAGAGGCATGCGAGGTAGACAAGGGCATCCTTTGGGAGCAGACATGGTCATGGGAAGACATGGTCCCCCTAAGGGGCAGGACCCACCCATGGCCCCTGTGGACCCCATGCCTCCACTTCCTGTGTGGTGTGTGGTCTCTGTTCTGCAGAAATGCTGAGGTAACCAGCATGTCTTCCTTCCCACAGGCCTCTGTATGAAGTCCAGAAAAAATCAATGGTCACACCGGCTGAGAGAAAGTGACACCAGCCCTCAGCACGGGAGACTCAGAGTATTGGGCCAGATGTGTGTGTGTGTGTGTGTGTGTGTGTGTGTGTGTGTGTGTGTGTGTGTGTCTGTCTGTCTTTGAGTCTACATATGTGTTTGTGTATTTATGTGTGTCTGTGTCTCTGTGTGTCTTCATGTGCATGGATATGTATGTATGTGTGTCTGTGTGTATGTGAGTCTATGTATATATGTATGCATGTGTCTGTGCATGTCTATGTGTATATATGTGTGTCTGTGTGTCTGTGCATATCTGTATATAGGTATGTGTGCCCCCTCACACCATCTCCCTTCTGATCGCCTGCCCACCCACCACCCTCTCATCCCTTCCCTGTTCACCCACCCGGTGGAGTTTCATAGACCTCTACTTTGATCATCCAGTGCCCCTGACTCCCGTGCTAGGCACCCTAGGATTCAGACATCTTAGACTCTGCCCATCTGCTGTCAGCTACCCCTGGGCCCCGCCCCCACACCCACACCCAGCAGCACCCCAACCCTGCCAAGAAGCCTCTCTCTTCCCCAGCATCCCTCTGCCTGCAGAGACCCACCAGCTGTGGTCCAGCTGTGCTCCCCATGTAATGTGACCATGGCCATGATGGGGCAGAGGCTGGGACAGTGACTACGGAACACCCCGCCCACAGCCACGGCAATGAAATCAGCAAAACATGTGATAACTGGGCCTTAGGAATGTAGAAAGAGCAGGAAGTGTCCCAAGCCTCCCCTGTGGCTCCACCCACTCCCTTAGGAGGCAGCACCTGGGGAGGAGGGTAAGTGAGAAGCACAGAAGTACAGCTTTCCTGACTCATCACCCGTGAAAGTTCAGGCTTTTTGATAATGCAGTGCTTAGGGGTCACCTACACCCCTGCAGCCCCAACTCACGCTCTGAGTGTAACCCCAATAAACCTGTTCCCCCCCCCCCCTTAGACTCAGGTGAAATCTTTTCCTTGCTCAGTCATTGCGCCCTGTCTGGGATGAATAGACATTTGTTTGCGGCATGCCTCACCATCCTGCCTCCTGATGTCTGTTGTTCCCAAATACAGTGGATACAGGGGTCCTGATGGGGGGTGGAAGGGATGGGTTTGCAAGCCCTTGATCCATAAACCTATGTTCCAGAAAGAATCCTTACCTTTGCCACACTATGGGCGGACTATGGATGGATGTCATTTGTCTCTCTCTCTCTCTCTGGTCCCCACCAGGGCCAGGGTGATGCCAGGGTGTCTCCAGGACACATATCTACCTGTCTGTCTTACAGGAGAAAATGCCTCCAATCCCCTAGCAGAGTCTGAGTGACGGCTAGGGGCCAGGGAGTGGAGGGTAGGGAGATAGATCCTATGACTGTCCCAGCCCTGCACACAGGAAGCAAGTGGCAGACGCTGGGGGCAGTGTGGCCACAGCAGAGTCCTCCAGAGGGACTCCCTGAGGGGTGGATGTGGTAGTGATGCTTCCACAGAAGAGAAACAGAGGAAGGAGTCTGCACTTGCCCATTTCCCACTAGGGGTGTCTCAGACAGCCCGGCTCTCGCTGGACCACTGCTGGGGGACAGAACAGCAGGGATGCAAGATAGCCAGGAGGACAACACCTTCCTAGTACTTTCATCCTTGCATTCCATTCCTGCCTCCTCAGCTTAGCCCACAGTGACCAGCCTGCGTGAGAGGTGAAGAGTCCCCAGGTCCCCTCTCTGCCACCACCTACTTGTGTTACCTGCTCTTGGCTCCAGGCAACACCAAGACTCCACGGGGGTTGGTCCCAACTCCACCTCACCAGACCCCAAACTGTGTCTCTTGATGGCCGCTGGTCACATCATTCTCAGAACCCTAGACCAATTGCTCTCAACCTTCTTAATGCTTCGACCCTTTAATACAAATCTGGGTACTCAGTACATATGTGGGCGACCTGCCTGGAGACCAACAGAAGAGCACTGTCTCAGTTCCTAAGACCATTAGAAATATGTGTTATCCGATAATCTTAGGAGACCCCTGTGAAAGGGTTGTTCGATCCCAGAGGGGTCGAGACCCACAGTTTGGGAACCACTGCACTAGACAAAGGTGACCAGCAGAGACTTATTTTTTCCACAGAACCTAGCAGCAGATGGGATACTGGTCTGGTATCCCAGCCCCTGCCCCAACCACACAGACTCTGGGCCCTCTTGTCAAAATGGCTCCGGAATTGGGGCGACTGTGAGCTGGAGTGAGTGAGGAGTGAGGTCATGGCCATCTAGGCAACGGAGAGGCTTTGCTGACCTAAGCCCTTCTATCTCTAAGAGCAGCCACCATGGTGGTGGCAGAATAAAGCCATTGAGCTTGACTCAGGCCATAGCCCTGGGGAGAAGGTCCGGGGAGAGGGGGGTAAAGCTAGGGCTGGGTGAGGTGGTGTACATACGCAACTCTAGCAGTCAGGAAACTGAGGCAGGGTCCCTGGGAGCTGCTAGTGTCCCCTGCAGACATTTTCTGTCCTTGGCCTCACTTAGAGGAACTTCGAGAGTCCTGCTTGCAGGGTTCCTGTGCGGGAGCCAATATTACGTTGTGATGGTCCAGGCACTCCGTTGGACTCTGAGGGGACTTGCAAATACAAAGTCACTATGCCTTTCCCAGCGAGCTTCCCAGGAAACCATCTGTGACAAAGGATAGCTAAACACCATGTCCCATCCTACCTTGAAGGAAGATGCTATAAATAGTAGTTTATGAGAGGCTGGGTGAGGCAGGGGGATTGCCAGTTCAAGGCCAGTTTGGGCTACATAGCAAGGCTCTGTCTCAAAAACTAACACAAAACAATTGAATTGGCAAAATTCTCTTGTTTTTAATTTAATTTTTAAATATTTACTTTGTGTGTGTGTGTGACTCTTCAGGGACCTGTGTTCACCCAAAGGCAGAAAGGAAGCCTACATCTACCAGGGCACCTGCCTTGCTGTGTGTCTTTGAGCAAGTCAGTTCCCCTCTCTGGGCTCTTTCTCTACTGAAACAGGACAGAAAGGGCCATTCTCAATGAACAGCCCCCACCCTCTGTAAAACCCAATTAGCTTAGCGTTTAGTGAGCACTCAGCCAAAGGTT
This sequence comes from Peromyscus eremicus, assembly GCF_949786415.1. NCBI lineage: Eukaryota > Metazoa > Chordata > Mammalia > Rodentia > Cricetidae > Peromyscus > Peromyscus eremicus. Next base: position 10,901,916 of record NC_081438.1, on the reverse strand, counting down.
TTGTTATTTTTGAGACAGGCTCCTCTGATCTACAGATGGAGGAGACAGAGACACCAAAGAAGTCAGTCCTGCACTGGAGGACACACACACACACACACACACACACACACACACACACACACACACACACGTCTAGCCTCCGCAGAGGTGTTCCCCCGCCCCCAGGCTCTGGAGGTTTTAGGTTTAACTTGGGGTGTCCCGGGAGTGGCTGGCCAGCAGGAAGCTCCCCTGCCAGCTGCTGGGCAGTGACTCCCTCTCACACTTGGGTTTCGATTTCCTAGGCGAGGCTGTGATGGGGGGCAGGGCAGCAGCTTTGGACTCGACTTCCTCTACCCAGAACCAACTCCCCAGCAGGAAAGCAGTTTTGGACTCAACTTCCTCTATCCAGAACCAACTCCCAGGCAGGGTAGAATCCCCAGAACTGGAGCAACAGCCTTTGCCATTTGCAGCCTTCCCAAGGCCAGCCAGCAACTATGGGAAACTGGCTGGCTGGTGGGTCATCTGCAGGGCCGTCTGGGGGGTCATGTGGGGAGTCATCTGCAGAGCTGGCTGGTGGGCTGCCTGATTTAACCTCAGTGCCAGCGGACAAGCTAGAAGAGTTTATCCAGGCAAACCTCAAACCCGACGAAGAATGCCTGAAGCTGATAGACCAGGACGTGGATGCCATCTCTGACTTCCTGCGGAGCAGAGAGATCCCTGTGGTGAGGGTGGCTAAGGTGAGGAGACCCAGGTTTGGGGCTAGGGCTGTTCCTCCCCGCACCCCCATGTTCCCACCATGGTGATGCTGAGCACGGCTCCACACCAAGCCCTGGGGACTGCACTTCACAAGGCTTTTCTCCCTCTGAGGACAGACAGTGCAGGGGCCCAAGCTGCAGCCAGGTGTCACCTTCTGCCTGGCAGGCTGCTTCATCTCTCTGTACCACAGTGCCTGGGTCTGCAGAATGAGGTCCGCCTAGACCCCACTTCAGAGTGTTGTAATACCGAGGCACACGGTGTTCTCAGCCTCGGTGCTCAGTAAATGAGAGGGAATGGTTATGTGCCTAAGTGTGCTTTGCTGTGTGGCGTTTTTTTGACTCCACGTTTGGGAGAGTTTCGTTCATGCAATCGTTTTCATTCTTGAATAGTAGTACTCCACTGTGTGCCTCTTATCACAGTTTTGAGTTGCCTCCAGCTTGGAGCTAGTGTACAAAACACTGACCTGGACACAAATTGGCACCGGCAACCTGATTTTAAAATGGTGGTGACATTCAGGGGGGAATTTCACCTGAGGAATATCACTGCCTGGAGCGACAGAAAAGTGCAGACCTCTCACCTGCCGCTTCATCCCCTGCAGGGTGGCTCCTATGGCCGGGAAACAGTCCTAAGAGGCTGCTCTGATGGTACCCTTGTGCTCTTTGTGGATCAGTTCCGTATGTTTCGGGAACAGAAGGAAAAACAAAGTGAACTCCTCAACTTGATTGAACAACAGCTAAAAACCCACAAGAAATACAAGCCAGCAAACCTTGGGGGCATCCTTGTAGTCCTACTGTCCATACAAGGGCAAGGGATATTCTTACAGTTGCTTCCAGCCTTTGATCCCCTGTGTGAGTGCTATGGGGACTTGGAGGGGCAGGGGGAGTCCAAACTTTCTGGGAGTACTGGGGAACCGCTTGAGTCCTTCAGGCTGAGGCTGTGCCAGACAGACTGGCTATTTCCAAAATGAGGCTTGTAAACTCCTGGGGCATCTACTTCTCGTGTGTCATTTGCTGCCTCGTGCTGTGTGGCTCTGATGATCTTGCCTTGGGTCCACCCCATCCTGCCTTCACATTAGGCTTCCTGTTAACCTTTATTCTGTCTATCAGGGAGAGTCACCCCACTGTTAGCTTTCCCGAAGAGTCAGCTGCCTTCCTGCAGATCAGGCAATCGACAGTCTCCCCGACTCCAGCTGGCTCAGACCACCATCACCGCCGAGCTTCTCGCTCCTCTCTCCCATCAGGCTTCGGTGAGAATCCCAGCTCCCGGGTCTATCGGGATCTCAAAAGATCCATGGATCAAGTAGGAGCAGCGCCCGGTGAGTTCGCAGTCTGCTTTACCACACTACAGCAGCAGTTCTTCAAGAAATACCCCAGGAGAGTGAAGGATCTGATCCTGTTGGTCAAGCACTGGTATCACGAGGTAATTTATGCTGTTGCCTTGTTTTAAAGAGGGTCTCAGGCTGGCATGGAACTCACTATATAGACCAGGCTGGTCTCAAATTCACAGGCTGCCTCTGCCTCCCAAGCGCTGGGACCACAGCCATGTGCCACCACACTCCACTGTATTACCTTTTGAGATCATTCACAGTAAGCAAACTCCAACAATATTAACAACATACTTCAATCTAATTTGATTTCCTCTTCAGCCACAAACCAAAATAGAGCATTTTCTCAACTCAAGGGCATCTCAACCCCAGCACTCAAGAAGTGGAGGCGAGAGGATCTAGGGTTTAAGCATGACCCTTAAAAAAATATCCTGAGGATGATGAGATGGCTCGGTGGTTAAGAGCACATATTGCTTTTCCAGAGGACCCGAAGTTCGATTCCCAGCATTCACATCAAGCATCCCACAATCAGCTTTAACTCTAACTCCAGGGGGATCTAGCACCTCTACCTACACCTACACACACATAATTAAAAATATTAAGGAGTTGGAGAGATGGCTCCATGGTTAAGAGCACTGTCTACTATTCTAGAGGACCTGGGTTCAATTCCCGGCACCCACATGGCAGCTCACAACCATCCGTCACTTCAGTCCTAGGGGATCCAGTGCACTCTTCTGGCCACCATAGACACCAGGCATGCACATGGTACAGACAAACATGTAAACAAAACACCCATATATATAAGCAATAAAACTTTTTGAATACATTAATTTTTACATTACAATAACCATCACCACTAATGAATCTTATTTAAAAGAATGTGACATGTATACACATATGTGTGTGCATGAGTGCTCATGCACATGTATACAAGTGTGTGTGTGCATGTGTATGTGAATGTGATGTAGTGTATGTGTGGCAGTCAGAGGACAATGTACAGGAGTGAGTTTTCTCCTTCCGCCATGTGGGTCCGGGGGATCGAACTCAGTTCAACAGGTTTTGTGGCAGGCACCTCTCCTCACTGAGCCCTTTTGCCAGCCCTCCCTTTATTTTTGAACACTGTAAATGGACCATATTGCACACAGGTGGTATCTCCTTCATTTCACTCCACGTTCGAGAAATCTGGCCACATCATTACACAGCAATAGTTCTTCATTCCCTTGTACTATTCTGTTGTAGGAACATACCCATTTTCCTCTCTGCTGCTGGTGGGCCCTTGGGTCATTCCCAGGTTGTAGCCTCTGTGAATTGGGTTACTGTGGGTGTCCTCTGACATGTCTTTTGTGAACTAAAGCACTCATTTTTCTTGGGTAAATATGCAGTAGAATTGCTGGGGTCTCAAACACAGCCCCAGACATGTATATACATGTCTATATTTGCATAAGTGGACTCTATATGAAATATAGTGGAGAGTGTTTCTTTAGCTTTAATGAAGAGTGCCAAATGGATTTTTCAAAACCACTGTACCGGGACTGGAGAGAAGGTTCAGTGAGGGAAGTACATGCTGTGTAAGCATGGAAGATCCCCACAGCCCATGTAAAACCAGTGGTGGCAGCCTGTGGCTGTAACTCCACGTTCAGGAGGCAGACACAGGCGGATCCCCTGGGCTGCTGGCCAGACGCTGCAGCCAATCAGTGAGCCCCAGGTTCAGTGAGGGGGCCTTGTTCCAAAAAAAATAAGGTAGAGAGTGACTGAGGGAGATATGTGACCTTGATCTCTGGCCTACTCGTACACACATTCATGAACACAGCTCACACTCACATACATGTATACACTTATACATTCACACACTGACACACACCTTCACACTCACAAACACACACTCACACTGATACAATCACACACACTTCTGCACTCACTCACACACATACACCTTCACACTGACACATCCACATACACCCACACTCACATACACAATCACATGTGCTCACACTCACCCATCTACACACACTCGTGCACATGCACACACCCCCACAGCACATACACACATATACACACACAGCCACGCTCACACACCGTGTCACACAGTCACATACTCACACACACACTCACACTCCTAAGAGCAGTGTGAGTGTTCCAGGTGTTCCTTCCACACCTTCATCAGTATCTGACGGTACCGACACCTTGACTTCGAGGCACAGGCTCCGGTTTCCTGACGGTCTTGCCTTCTCTCACAGTGCGAGAAGAAGTGGGTGACTTCCCTGTCTCAGCAGTTGTTGTATGCACTGGAGCTGCTCACTGTGTACGCCTGGGAACAGAGCCGCCAAGGTGAAAACTTCAACATAGCAGAAGGTGTCAGGACCGTGCGTGCTGGGACTCATCAGGCAGTCGTCACAGCTGCGTGTCTACTGGATAGACAACTACAACTTTGAGGATGAGACGGTCCGCAACGCCCTTCTATGCCAGCTCAGGTCCCAAAGGTACCCAGCTTCCAGATCTCTCCAGCTGTACGTCAGAGCCCCCACTGAAAGCGAGTTCTGAGCCCTTGCTGTTTGCGGACAGCGGGGGTTGGGGGGAGGACCTGAGTGTCTGTCTGCAAAGGAGATTCAGTCCATGGTCAGACTTTGTCCCCCAAAGCCTGGAGGAAGGGGCTGGGGGAGGGGAAGGAGTTCACAGCGAGCAACAGTGAGATCTAATTTCTCTGAGAAGAGGAGGATGAGGAGTTAGTGTGGCTGGGTACCACAGAGCCCTCATCAGCCTCCCCTGTCTGTGAGTGTGTGCATACACGTGCATATGTACAGATGCAATGTGCAGGCCAGAAGTTGACATCAGGTGTCTCATTCTCTGCTCTGATTTTTAAAGATTTATTTTATGTGTATAGATGTTTTCCCATGTGTATGTCTGTGAACCACATGGATGCAATGCCTTTGAAGGCCAGGAGAGGGTGTCAGACCTGGGACTATAGTTAAAGATGGCTGTGAGCCACTATGTGGGCACTGGGACTTGAACTCAGGTCCTCTGCAAGAGCAGCCAGTGATCTTAACCTCTGAGGGGTCTCTTCAGCCCTTCTGCCTTATTTTTTGAGTTGGGGTCTCTCACTAATGTTCACCAGTAGGCTAGACTGGCTGGCCAGTGAGCCCCAGGACCCAGCCTCTGTCTCCTCAGGACTGGGATTACAGATACATCAGCATCTGGTTTTTCTATGAGTCTTGGGGGTGCCCAACTCAGGGCCTGTTTGTGAGGCAGGCACTGACCCATTCCCCAGCCCGACTTCTTTTTTATTAAAATTTGTGTGTCTGTGTAAGTGCAGACGTGCACACGCATCTGTGTGGGTGTGCATCTCTTTGCACATAGAGGCTAGAAGAAGAGATAGGTGTCTCCCATCTATTCCTCTGAGGCAGGGTCTCTCTTCTCCAATCTGGGCTCCAGCTTTCTCAACTAGGCTGGAAGCTAGCAAGCCCCAGAGATCCTGCCATCTCTACCCATTTCAGAGCTGGGTTTGAAGTCCTGTTCAGGACACCCATGTTGTTACATGGGTCCTGAACTCTGGTCCTTAAGACTAAGCACTCTTAGTCACTACGCTATCTTCCCATGTCCTGCTTTTTGGGGGGAGGCAGGAAGACAGGGTCTTACTGTAAGGCCCTGGCTGGCCTGGAACTCACTTTGTAGACTAGGCTGGACTTGAACTGAGTTCCTCCTGCATCTGCCTCCCAATATTGAGATTAAAGATGTATGTTACTAAGCCCAGCCCTGATTTCTTTTAATCTGATAAAATTCCTAGTCCAGTCATCTTGGATCCAACCGATCCAACCAATAACGTGGGCAAAGACAATGGGTCCTGGCAGATGCTGACAGAGGCGGCTCAGGCCTGGCTGTACTCTCCCAGCCTGAATAATGTGTCACCTGCACCACATTGGAATGTTCTGGTAAGAGGGTTTCCACGCTGGAGGGAGTGTCCTCCTGACCCGGATCTCAGAGAGTGTGTCTTGGCTGCCTCTGCCCAACTACTGTAACGTGGTCACTCACTCGGTGTGGCTTAAAGCAACAGAAATTTATTTCCCCGCTGTTCTGGATGCTGGAGGTTCAAAGACCAGGGATGGGGGAGGGGTGGGCTCTCCCAGGGACAGCACTGATACCTGGCTTGGTTTGTGACATCATCACCCTGGCTTTCCCTTCACTGTCATATGTCAACCCTGTCTTTGTGCTTTTTTTTTCCCTTGATGTGGTTCTGTCTGGGGACTACATCAAAGACCCCAGAAGGATATAATATTACCTAAGTAAACAGGAAATGTATTGTAAGCAACTTTTAGGGGCACCAAGATCAGCTGGACTGCAGAGCTAAGCTCCCCCTCTTTCCCCAGGTGGCTGCACTACTCTTTGCCAACGCTCTCCAGGAAACATGTACCCTAAATTTAGAATCTTATCCTTACAGCAGTGGGCAATCCAAACGCGGACTCATGGAGCTGGAACTTGAGGGCTCGTTCCCTTTTCAAGCTTCTTGAGGCTGCCCATGTGTCCTGGCTCCTTCATCCATCTTCAGAGCCATTACCCTAACACCCTCCAGCACCCTCCTCTCTGCTCCTGAGCTCACATCTTCTTGTTCAAGGTTGACCCTCGCACCTGCCTCTTGGAAGGTCCTTAGGGATCTTCTCATGATGGCCCAGGGCACCCATGTCTGCAAACCCACAAACCCCTCAGAAGCATCCAGATCTCTCCCAAGTAGCCCATGAGGAACCAGGAGAGTTTCTGCTCGGTGAGGGGAGTGTGTTGGGGGGTAGGTATTGCCTGACATCTCAAGAACATTCTTAGGGTATATCTGTGCAAGACAGGAAGGTCTCTAACAGGAAGGTCTCTGCCCACAGTTGGGAGCAGGTTGGCAGAAGGACAGAGGTGAGTTTTGTGGTGGCTTCTGGGCAGAGCCCACCAAAGTTCTCTCCTCTCCAGCCCACATCACTCTTCATCACCCCAAGCCACTTACTGGAAACGTTCATCAAAGACTTCCTCCAGCCCAATAAATATTTCTTGAAGCAGATCAAAAGAGCTGTTGACATCATCTGTACATTCCTTAAAGAAAATTGCTTCCAGGGCCAAAGCACCAAAGTTCTGAAGACCGTCAAGGTGAGTGCTGGCCCTTCGCTGATTCCAGCTTTTGGGAGCCAGGGAGACAAGGATGAGGGGAGACATCTTCCCTCACCTTCTCTTTCTTCCCTAGGGAGGATCCACTGCCAAAGGCACAGCTCTGAAGTCTGGATCAGATGCCGACATCGTCGTCGTGTTCCTCAGCTCACTGAAGAGCTATAACTCCCAACAAAATGAGCGCCCGATGCTAGTCCAGGAGATCCACAGGCAATTAAAAGCTTTCCAGAAGACCCGAGAGCTGGAGGTGAAGTTTGAGCCTTCAAAGTGGGAGTTCCCCAGGGTGCTGAGCTTTACCTTGAAATCCAGGAGTCTCAACGAAAGTGTCGACTTTGATGTCCTGCCCGCCTATGATGCACTAGGTAAGAGGCCCCAGACCCTAGTTGAGGAAAAATGGGGGGTGGGGCTGGGTAATGGGCTGTAATTGTCTCCCAATTCTAGCCCAGGCCCCCAGACACCTACATGCAATTCCATTCTCGTGTAAATAACCCAGGCAGCCTTCAGGAGCTGTCAGCTCTGTTCTCCATGGTGTATCAAGGATGGCACGGATAGTTATATACATATCACAGATAACATCCCTTCATTTCCTCTGTGGAGGAGGGAATTAAAGAACAGAATGGGGGGGGGCTTTGTGAGATAAGAGACAGGAAAAGAAAACTCCTCCTCAGAAATCCCATTTACAGGTGAGAGATACAGAAATACAGATGAAAGAAAAGCCTCGAAGTAGGCTGAGGAGACGGCTCCATGATAAGAGTGTTTGCCATTCAGTCATGGGGACCTGAGTTTTATCCCCAGCACCTGGGTAAAAGGCCAGGCTCTACTGCAGGCATACCTGTCACCCCAGTGCTGCCTGGAGGGGGGTTGGGGTGGAAAGAGTGATGGTCTAGCTATATCAGATAGGTTCAGTGGGAGACCCTGTCTTGACGGGATAAGGTGAAGAATGAGGTTCAGTGGGAGACCCTGTCTTGATGGGATAAGGTGAAGGACGAGGTTCAGTGGGAGACCCTGTCTTGACAGGATAAGGTGAAGAATGATACAGCAAGACACCCAGCTTCCTCCTCTGGCTTCTCCTGGGTGGACACATCCAGGCACATGTGCCCACATTCACACAGCAACTCAGAGGAAGCAAGGGTTTGTTTGGCTTACACTTCCAGATCTCAGTCCATCAGGGAGGGCCATCATGGAGGCAAGTCAGGGCAGAAACTCAAGGTAGGAATTTGAAGCAGAAACCATGGGGGGAATGCTGCTTGCTGCCTCATTGATAAGCTTATGCTTAGCTAGCTTTCTTATTCAGCCCAGGACCACATGTCAAGGAAATGGGGCCACTCACAGTGGGCTGGGCTCTCCTGCATCAATAACAACTTCCCAGATTGACTCTAGGCTGTTTCATGCGCTCTCTCTCTCTCTCTCTCTCTCTCTCTCTCTCTCTCTCTCTCTCTCTCTCTCTCTCTCTCTCTCTCTCTCACACACACACACACACACACACACACACACACACTTATGCACATACAGAGGCCAAGTTACTCTGTGTGTGTGTGTGTGTGTGTGTGTGTGTGTGTCCTATATTAGAATTATGAAGATTCTAGTATCTTCCACCTGAGTAGTTCTTGGGGACCAGGTGTAATCAGGGATAAAATATTTGCTTAGCATCTGCAAGGCTCTTCATTCAATTTACCACCACAAGGTAATTATTTGGGACTGGGGCTGGAGCTCAGTCAGTGACAGAGCACTTGCCTAGCATGCTCAGGACCCTGGGTTTGACATCCCCACACACACATACACATTGCAAACAAACCAGCTGCTTTGATTTCTCTCAGAAAAAGAGACAGGAGTATATGGAATGGGGTTCAGGCCACTTTTGTTTGTCTGTTTGCTTTTGAAAGGGCAGCTGTTCTAGTTTGTCTTTTGTTGATGTGATAAAACACTGACCAAGCTGGGTGGTGGTGGCGCACACCTTTAATCCCAGCACTCAGGAGGCAGAGGCAGGAAGATCTCTGTGAGTTCGAGGCCAGCCTGGGCTACAGAGTGAGATCCAAGACAGCCAGGGCCATAGTACAGAGAAACTCTGTCATGAAAAACCAAATAAATGAGTAAATAATAAAGTTTTTGAAAAAACAACACAGTTTTGAGGTCTGTGGATATAGATTCATTGGTAGAGAGTTTGCCAAACATGCCCAAGACATGGGTTCAGGCCCCCTGCACTGCATAAACTAGACATGGTAGTACACATCTGTAATCTCAGCACTTGGAAGGTGGAGGCAGGGGGCTCAGAAATTCAAGATCATCTTTGGCTACATAGTAAGTTCAATGCCAACCATGGGCTACATGAAATCCTGTCTCAAAAACAATTTTTTTTTTTTACTCTGTTGCTTATCATACACATTAGGATCTAATGGACATTTTGCTCCCATGTTAGGTCAACTGCATTCTGGCTTCACCCCCAGGCCCGAAGCCTACAAGGAGCTCATTGAGCTGTATAGATCATTGGACCTTAAAGGAGGAGAGTTTTCGCCCTGTTTTACAGAGCTACAGCGCAATTTCATTGAACCCCGGCCCACCAAACTGAAGAGTCTGATTCGCCTGATCAAGCACTGGTACAAACAGGTCAGCCTGGTCAGTGAGGTTGTTGTTTTTACCAGCAAGCTAGGACACAGGCTTTGCCACGTGTCCTGAACACCCAAACCCTCCCATGCTAGGTGCTGGGACTCTTTAGGGAAGCTGTTGCTCATTAAGCCATGGGTCTTCTGATTGCATTCCGACAGATATTTGGGTCAGGCCTAGAGAGCCTCCTGACTTCAGAGCTAAGGGCTCGTTCTCCCGCTGGCCAAAGAATTCAGTGGCAGCCAAGTTCTCCCAAGAAGCGTGCATGGAAGTTAAGGTGGTGTGCCACAGGGTGCCAGTCCAGCTGTGTGGACACCACAGTGTCTCTCAGAAGGCAAGATGGAAGCTGTGGCTGAGACTGGAGTCATCATGGGTAGCTGATGCCTAGGGGGCTGGGGAGCTATGGTTTGGTTTTCAGCAAGTCATGTGACTCCCTCAACCGCCCCCCCCCCCCCGGCCAGTCTTCCTTTGAGATGGCAATCCATGGTACAGGGCCCATAACTATCATACAGAGGGTCCTGTCAGCCAGTGGTGATGTTGTGGTCCAAACACAAGACGCTGGGTGTGCCACTCTGCCTGCTGCTGAGTCTAGCAAGCCTACCTAGGACTCAGGAGCTCCCTCTTACAAGTTCTATTTCATAACCCTGTCGCCCTGCTGTGTGACCCAAGCAGTCCATGAGACACACTGGGTCCCTCTGCCTCACCAAGGAAGGGTACCTGACGTCTCCACTCTCCCCATCAGTGTGAAAGGAAAAAGAAGTCCAAAGCATCCCTGCCCCCAAAGTATGCCCTGGAGCTTCTCACCGTGTATGCCTGGGAGCAAGGCAGTGGCATGGACAAGTTCAACATTGCCGAAGGCTTCCGGACCGTCCTGGACCTGGTCATCAAATACCAACAGCTCTGCATCTTCTGGACAGTCAACTACAACTTCGAAGATGAGCCGATGAGGTCATTCCTACTGACCCAGATCCGGAAAAAGAGGTGCCTGTGCCCCGACCCCCCGCCCTGTTCTGAATTAACCCAATTCCCTTCTGCGCTATTTCTTCCGTGACCTGGATTCTTCTCCCCAGGGTCTTTCTTGTTCATTCCCAGTGTGAGACTGAGGGAGAAGCTGCCTAACTTCGGGAGTGGAAGGGGCTTGCCAACCAGGAGGGATGCAGACGCAGGGGGCAGGCAGGGGGTGCCCACACAGCTTTCATTCTCCTGTTGCGTGGAAATGTGTGTGCTAGCCCGTCTGAGAGGGGTCTGAGTTGGCAGGCTATCCCTGAGAAACAGCATGGCCATTCCCAGGCCCATGTGTGCACACCAAAGCAAGTCAGAGGTCAACTTTCAGGAGTCAGTTCTCTCCTCCCACCACGTGGGCCCAAGAGGCTCGAACTCAGGTCATCAGACTTGGCAGCAAGCTCCTTTTACCCTTTATCCAGCCCCTACTATTAACATCTTGTCAGATCTGGTTTTCTCTTTCAGAACGAAAAGAATACTAAGGAAGCCAGACAGGGTGTGACTTGCCACAGTTCCAGCCCTTTTGGGGCTGAAAGCTGGGAGATATTTTATTTTACTTTATTTTTAGGTTTTTTGAGACAGGGTCTCTCTACATAGCCTGTAGTACTGACTATGTAGACCAGGCCGGTCTCAAATTCACAGAGATCCACCTACCTCTGCTTCCCAGGTGTCTGGATTAAAGGCATGCGCCACCACCGCCCAGCCAGGAGGATCTTAAAGCTATCTTAGAGGATAGCCTTATCTACATTGCAAGATCTTGTCTAAAAAAAAAATTATTTAAATAAGAGGTGGTCCTCAGAGTGTACCCTCAATACCATGAGCAGAAAAAAAAGATGGTGAGGGGGGGAGGGGAAAGAAAATGAAAGAGCAAAAGGAAGGACAGGAGCATTAAAAACAGGTACTGTGGGCACACACACCCCCAGCCCTGCCCCCATGCTGACCTACTTAGCAACGCTGTTCTGTGTGACACCTTGTAGTTGGGTGAAAAGGCTCTTGAAAGAGGTCATCACTACAGTTTACTGTGTGAGGTAAATAACAGCTTTCAGAAGGGTTTTGGTCTTCAAATACAATAATTCTAGGAAGTTACTTGGACTCTTAAGTAGATTCAAATGGCTCGACCTAAGCTGCCGGGATACATTATGTCATTGATGGAAACAGGGAAAGCCCCCAAGGCTGAGGCCAGAGGCCTTGAAAGCAAGCAGCCTCTTCCCGGCTTCTAACTCTCCTTTAGGCCTGTGATCCTGGATCCAGCCGATCCCACGGGTGACGTAGGAGGAGGTGACCGCTGGTGTTGGCATCTTCTAGCCGAAGAAGCGAAGGAGTGGCTGTCCTCACTGTGTTTCGAACTGCCAAAGAGTGACTCAGACCAGGAGCGAAGCATACAGCCGTGGAAAGTACCAGTAAGACTGCCCTGAAGAAAGTGGGTGGTCCCGTCCCAAATCCAATCCAAGGTCTTGCTGTAGTTATTTGGAATTACTGAGCCTGTCCCCACAAAAGAACTGAGAACTTGACTCCAGGAGTCCACTCATCTCCCTTGCCCCAGGTACCCAGAGACCCAGACACAGGTAACAGAGTGGGAACTGGGCTCTCCAGGAGGGATCTTATGGCAGCGCCAAAGCTAGCCTATCCTGTCTTTTAACTAGGGAATGCTTTGCTCCCTATTGGTGCCTTCGTGTCAACACCACTCATGACCCCAATCGAAATACCTGTAGAAACTGTCAACTGTCCCCTGGAAGTAGGGGCACCACTCTTTCTTACCTTTCAGGACTATCCTCTTTAGTAGATTTTAGCACAAGTGGCCCTGAGCCCAGTGGGGTGCCTGCACACTGCAGCTTCCTCAAGCAGGAAGATGGGGAAAGAACAGATACCTGAGAGTTGGGATCCTGAGGCAGGGTGGAGTGTGGGATATAGGGAAATGGTTCAGCAGAGTTCAGTCCCCCCAGAACCCACATAAATACAGCATGGGTGTGGCAGCCCGCCTGTGATTCCAACCTTGGAAGCCTGAGTTGATGGAATCCCCAGAGCAAGCCGGCTAGCAAAGCTAACCATATCGGCTGGCTCTGGGTTTGATTGACAGAGCCTGCCTCAATAAATAAGGTGGAATAGTTGACAGAGGATGAGTCCTCACAGCATCCTGGGACCTTATACATGTGCACACATGGACACACATGCACAGAAATGACATATGCATGTACACACATGCAGACATGCATGCACATTCATACAACACACATCCACACGTGCAAACATGCAGACACACATGCATGCAATACAGAAAAACTAAAATAGAAAAGAAAAGAGGGCATGTAGTAAGATTAGATCAAGAGCTTCATTGACGCATTCACACACTTTTAAAGACCTACCATTGTCACAGTTACCGCTTGTAACTTGGAAAGTGGCAAGGGGTAAAGTTGTGTCTTCCAAGGGTTAGAGCTCCCTCCTCCACCCCAGATACACCAGGCACAGCCCTCCAGCTCACCCTCCCACAGACAGGCACGCTTCTTCCTTCTGTCCCTCCTTGGCACTGCTGACATCTGGGGACAAGCCGAGAGGGCTGTGCTGTGTGCATCACGAGAGGCTGAACAGTGTCCGCAGACTCTTCTAGAGGTGTCCCAGTTGGAACCTGAGACACTGAGTTGCGTTTTTCTGGTGAGAGAAAATTGGTCCCAGGTGAGACCTGTACCTCAGGGGTGTGTCCCTGCCTTCACCTGCCAGCCAGCATGAGCAAGACTGATACTATCTGTCAGTTTGTTGTTGTGTTTAAGCAACTCTGGTCACAGTTCCCAAATATGTTGCCAGATTCTTTTCTGGACACAGGTTCTCACTGTGTAGCCCTGACTGACCTGGAACTCGATAGGTAGACCAGGCTAGCCTTGAACTCACAGAGATCTGCCTGCCTCTGCTAGGATTAAAGGTGTTTGCCATCACACCCTTCTTTAAGCCCCCACCCCACCCCTTTTTCTCTCCTCAGGTAGTGCAGACCCCAGGAAGCTGCGGAGCTCAGATGTACCCCCACTCTGGGTTGAGTGTAGTCAAGTTGGAATCCAGCTCTGGGATGAAAATGCCAAATGAAGCCTCCAGAGTCGTCTGGCAATTGATTTAAGGACTCAGTCCATGTTTCAAAAGGGAGTGAGGTCCAGTCCTCCCTGCCTCTCTCTCTCTCTCTCTCTCTCTCTCTCTCTCTCTCTCTCTCTCTCTCTCTCTCCCCCTCCCCCTCCCCCCCCTCTCTCTTTGCACTCTCAGACAACTCTGCTTGAAATCAAGACTTCGGACCTGCTCCCCCTCCCACCTCTGGGGTTAGCACTCAGGCATTACACTGGACTGCCCTTGGGACCTGGTAGAATACGCCATCAACTACAACCACTCCCTGCACACATGCACTTGCTAGCACGCATGCACTTGCTAGCAATTCAGGCATCACGCTGGCCTGCTCAGGGTCCTCAGCTACAGCCACTAAGAGCACCGCCTGTGTGCATGTGTTTGTTAGCATTTAGGCAGGTAAACTGGCCAGTTCAGGGTCCTACAGCCATAGTCCCTGTGTGCACGTGCTACACACCCTCCACCTCCTACCCCCGCTTTAAAAGCAAGCTCCACCCAGCCCATTTCCCCTTACCTTTAACTCTTTTCTCCCAGAGGCAGGCCTCTGTACCCCCTTCTCTCCCTTCCCCTCCAATAAACCTTCAAGGTGAGTTCCGTTGTATGGTATTCCTTTTCGCCACTGCTAAACTACAACATTTGGTGCCTCAAGACTTGACAGGCTCTCCTAGTGGTTCCTCCTGCCCACTGGCAGACTGAGGCACCACTGGGACCCTGGAACCAGTCTACCTATGTCAGGCTCACATTCCAACTACCATCCCTGGGCCCTCCATCCAACACCAGCATGATTGATGAGTTCCCTTCTCCCGGTTGGCTTAAACCTTTCCCTGGACACATAGGAGTGACATTGACCATCCGGCACCTCTCTGGCATTCTTGGAGGCAGGAACCCCCAATCATAGCCTTCAAGGCTACAGTTGGCCCCCTTTGCCTACAATCATCCCTGGCCATGAGTGAGGCTTCATCTCTTGACCATGGTTTTCTCATCTCTTGGCCCTGCCACCCAACCCTGGTATCAGGCAACCATGTGTCTCTGGGGGCTCAGAGCCCCTTAGCCTCTGCCCTTTATGTGACTACTTACTGGAATGTTTGTGCCTCTTCAGTCCGATCCTCCCTGAATTTCTGGGACACTGGAAAGTCCAGGCTTTTGAGTCTTTTTTTTTTTTTTTTTTTTTTTCGGCCTTACTCTTGAGAACTGCACCTAGCACCCGTAAGTTCAACCTCCTTCACCTCTGGGATGCCTTTTAGAAAACCTCAAACCTCTACACTTACCACCTGACTTAAGGGCTTCTAAACATGTTCTCCTTTGCAGTCAGATCTGGCCCCATTACCTCTTAGATAACCAACCAAAATGGCCGGCTACTGGCAACTTAGACTCCAGAAGACCTTCCCAACTTCTGCCAGTGGTGGGTAAGTGGAAGGAGGTTCCCTATGTTCAAGCCTTCTCTTATCCAAACCCTCTCCCTGTTCTTCCTGTTCCACCATTCACATCCTCCTAGCAGTCTGTGCAGTCTAAACCAGAGGAACCCTCCACTACTCTGGACCCTGCTAACAAACACCCACTATTTCAACCTCAGTATCAGTTGCTCCTTCTGCCTCCTCCGCCTCTTCCTCCTCTCCAGTAATGGGCTGCCGTTCTAACCATCCGACTCTCACACCCACTTTTACTCCTCCTGTTACTCACTCTTGAGCAGCTGTAGGACCCCCTCCATCTCTCTCTACCCGTCCCAACCCAGCCACAGTTCTCCCTTTGCGAGAGGTTGCCAGGGTGGATAGACTGGTTAAGATGCATGCCCCCTTTTCATTAAGTGAACTCTCTCAGATAGGAAAAAAAAAAAAAACTTGGGTCTTTCTTAAACATCTAACTCTACCTCTTTCATTAAAAAATTCTAATATGGGGCTGGAGAGATGGCTCAGCAGTTAAGAGCACTGGCTGTTCTTCCAGAGGTCCTGAGTTCAATTCCCAGCAACCACATGGTGGCTCACAGCCATCCGTAATGAGATCTGGTGCCCTCTTCTGGCCTGCAAGCATGCATGTAGGCAGAACACTGTATACATAATACATACATACATACATACATACATACATACATATATTCTAATATATCATCCCATCATATAGTCCTACCTTCCATGATATAATTCTAGCTAACAACCTACTTCCTGAGGAACGCAGGCAAGTTTGGGAGCAGGCTAGAGCTCATGCAGAGGAAATCCACCAAAGGACACAGCTATGCTGCAGAAGCCCCCAACGCCCCCAATCGGGACCTCCTGATGGGACTATAATACCCCAGGGGGCAGTCTAGCTAGAGATCAACCTGCCACCTGGCTAGTCTCCATAAGGCTACCCTCAAAATGGTTAACTATGAAAAACTCCAAGAAATTGTCCAGAACAGGAAAGTCCATCTCAGTTCCTACAACACCTCACAAAGGCCCTCTTACAGTATACTAATCTAGACCCTGAAAACCCAGAGGGCAGACAACTCCTTATGACCTATTTCTTTTCCCAGAGCTTCCCCAACATTAGGGCCAAGCTTAAGCATTTGGAGAGAGGGAGCCTAACCCCAACCCCTAACCCTTAGCACTGGCCTTTACAGTGTACCATGGGAGAGATTTTAAAAAAAAGCCTGTAAACAAAAATACCAAATGCTACCCATGGCCATCTAATCAGCTTTGGTGACTGTCCAGGCTCTCTTGCCCCCTGGTGTCTCAAGGACCACCGGGTCCCTGCTTCAAATGTGGTCAGGAGGGTCACTGGGCCCAAGCCTGTCCTAATCCCTGCAGGCTACCCAGGCCATGTACAAGGTGCCATCAAGAGGGACATTGGGCTGTTGACTGCCCCCACGCCCCTCATGGCATGGGGATATCAGACACAGACCACCCTCCAGCAAGCTTTTAGACCTGGCCATGGATGACTGAAGGGATCTGAGTTCCCTTGGCCTGACCACTGTTGTCTCTGACAGGGAACCCCAAAGAGTCATAACAGTATCAGGGTAGTCCATCTCCTTCCTCCTGGACACTGGGGTCACTTACTTGGTCCTGATGGAGTTTTGGAGTCCCACCTCTCCATCTCATCTCCCAATTGTCGGGGTAGAGGGACAGCCTTACTTACCTAATCAGACCCCACCACTCAATTGCATTTTCAGGGGTATTCCTCTCACCCATTCATTTATGATTGTGCCAACTTGTCCCATACCCTTACTGGGAAGGGATCTTTTAGCCAAAGTGGGAGCTTCAACCAAATGCTGACCACTCCCCCATCTCATTCTTGCATTGAAACCCTAGAGGAATTACTGCCCCATCCATCACACATACAGGAGGGCACATAGCCTCAGGTCATCTACACCTGGTACACAGATGGCAGTCCTTTTTTTGCATGAGGGGACCCAAAAAAGCAAGCTATGCCATAGTGTCAGATACTGAGGTGGTTGAGGCACAGGCTTTCCCTGCCCACACCACTAACCAACAGGCTGAACTAATAGCTCTCACTCATGCCTTCCAATTGGCACAAGGACAAACCCTAAACATTTACACAGACTCCAAATATTCTTTTCATATCCTCCTGGCCCACGCTGCCATCTGGAAAGAGTGCTGGCTACTTACAACGAAAGGAGGGTCCATAACCAACTCAGGTCAAATTATGACCATGCTAAAAGCCTCCCATCTCCCCACAGCTATAGGGATTATTCACTGCCCGGTCTCATCAGACCAACAACTCCATCATCTCTAAGGGAAATAACCGAGCTGATGAGGCAGCTAGAGCTGCAGCGCCCCCAAGCCCCAGACTCACCTCACGCACCACAGGGAATCCTTGCACTATAACCCACATCCCCACTGTCACCCCCTGAAACTTGACAAATTCTGTCCTATCTACACCAGCTCTTTCATCCTAATAGCTAAGATCTGACTTTGTCAAGGCCCACCTGCAGCCCACCCCTGAGAACTTACATTTCTTAAGAACTATTACTGCCTCTTGTAAAATCTGTCAAGTGTCAGACCCCAACTCCAAATACTGCCACCCCCTTTTCCTACCCACCATGCCAGAGGCTCCCTCCCAGGGTCTGACTGACAGCATGACTTTACCCACATGCCCACAATCAGATGAATTAAGTACCTCCTGTTCCTAGTGGACACATTCTCAGGCTGGGTGAAGGCATTCCCAACCACTAACAGAAAGGTTCACACAGTCTCTGACCTCCTCCAGGAGATTATTCCCCGATTTAGAATCCCCACCTTCCTCTGTGGGAGTCTGTCGGAGTTCAGTTCCGATCTGTCAAAGGGTTTTTGGGGGAAGGAGAGAGGAATGAGAAAGTATTAGAGAGAAAGATAGAAGGAGATGACAAGAAAGGCAGACACAGAATAGCTTCAGGAGGGCGCTGGGTCAATACCCAGTTGCCTTGAGGTTTATTCCAAAGGGCTTTTTATCCACTACCCAAGGGAGAGGCAAAAGACCTCCCCCTTGCAAGATCAAAGCACAATATACAGCCAAGTGTAGAACCTTCAAAACACCTGGTAACCATACCCATGGCTAAATCATCCTTTTATGCAGCCCTGCTGCATAATGCAAGCTCAGATTCTCTGGCCTTGAATAAGGTCTCACTAGGAAGCCTCTGTGGGCCTCCACAGTTCCCCCTTCTTAATACTATAAAGGTCTCAAGTGAGCGTGCAGAGCTTAACTCTATGCAGCTCTGAATCAGCTTTCCACTAAGAGCTTGCAAGTAGCTGGAATAATCATAGCAATATACCTGCTCCTTATGGCTGCTGTGCCTCCTAGTAAAGGAGTAGAGGATGATCAAGATAGACTGGCATTTTTAAAATGGTCTAAGATGTCTGTAGCAGTTTTAGCTACATCAAACCTTTTTTAAATCAATATTCTCCCGATGCAATTGCATCAAATAAATTAATAAACTCCTGATGCAACTGCATCATATCTAAAGACTCCTTAGAATCACCGTTAACATCAACAGGCTAACATTATAATTCTAGCATGAATATCACAATACACAATTACAATTCTCACAAACTTACATCCAAAAGCAAACTCCTACTAGAGCTATTTACACTTCATAAACTTCAGCAAACATCCAAAAGCAATTTCTTAATAGAACTTTTTGCATTTATTGCTAACAAAACATAGGGTACAATAACACAGGCTGACATTTTCCATACAAAGAACAAGAAAAAAAATTTTAATTAAAGAGACTGAGAAATATAACGAATCCCCCTTACTTTGTATTCTTTGAAACTTCATCTTGAGCCTGGGTAGAAAAAACAAAATTTTCTATTCCTACACAAAACAGTTTATACACACACACACACACACACACACACACACACACACACACACGTGTGTGTGTGTGTATGTGTGTGTGTGTGTGTGTGTGTGCATGTAGGTGAAATCAAACTGTCCCATAGCAATTGAACCACTCCTGTCCATCCCATTTCTTAAGTCTGAAAAGTTCAAAAAGTCAGTTCTGATACCAGTCTTAACATTCCACTGAAAGCTCAAGATCTGGGCCTGGCTTGCCAGTTGCCCTAAAGTCTTTGTATAGCTCTCCAAGTCATAATGAATCTGAAGCAAAAAAGCTCCAAATGCAAAGAGACCCACAAACAAAACTTGTTTCAGTTCCCTAGCATGCAACAACCTAGTTCAAACAAGAGTCTCTGAAACCTCGCTCTCAGCTACAGCGGCACCTTCCAGCCATAGCCTTCCTCTAGGCAATTTGCCCCAGGGTGAAGGTGGCTGAGCCACTGTAGACCTCTTCAAAAAAGCTCTCTGTTCAGCCAGCATGAACCAGGAAGCCATCTCTTAAAGGAGCCACACATTTGTTCACCACTAGCAAACAGAAGCTATGTGGCTTTGGCTGATGACTCCATTCTCATTCAGCTTTTTTGCAGTGCTGGTTGCCTCTCTGGCCCACAAGTCCTAAGGTCCCTGGGTCCCGGGGCCCAAAGGCTTTCAATCTCCTTGAGCCACCCGGGCTGAAAGTGCCTCCCAGCCACTATGAGCTATGCTTCCTTGGGTCCTGTTACCTGCTCTGCCAGGTGGCTCTTTGTTCAGCACCATGGGTCCTGGAAGCCTCTGTGCTCTGCCCTGCTTGCATGGCTGAACACCAGCCCTCAGGGCAGCCCTACAGCTTCACTTCACCCCGTTGCTGGGAGCCTAGCCTGGCCTGAGTTCCAGTATGTCTCACCCAGGCATTCTGTCAGCTAGCAGTTTCCCTCGGGTCTGCAGCACTGCCTCTGCCATGGTCTTGCCCTTGGGGGATGCTGCTCTGCAGGGCTTCCGCTGCTCACTGCTGCTCATGGTAGTCAGGCCTACCTCAGTGTCCACAGAACGTACGGCCAGCTGGACATACTCAGACACAGAGGTGCCCACTCCCTGGCCCACCGGGTGCATGCCCCACAGGCATCTTTCTCTGGAGGCTTTGTCTCTCGAGCAGCCATGCACTTGCCCTTCAGCTGCCTGCTGGGCTCTCTGCCCACAGTTTCCCAGGGCATCCCACACTCAGGGCTCAGCTCTGGCTGTTGGGGACTCTGGCTCCTGGGGACAGACTTGCTCTGGCCACTGGGGTCTGAAGTCTCTGCTGCACTCTCCAAGCCACCAATGCTGCCTCCCATTCACCTCTCTCCTGCAGCATCTCCCCTTGGCTCATCAAGGTCGCAGAGCTAGCCTCTAGCCACGTCAGTTGGGCTCTTATAAGCGCTCTGGCTGATTGCCCTCTCCTCACCGAAGCTTCTTCATGGCAGAAAATTCACAGACACTCGCTGCTCACGCTGGCTGTCTCGGTGTCTGCTGCCTGTGACTCCATGATGCCTCAAGGGTCTCAGCAATGCCAATGCTTGGCTGGGGCAGCCGCTGCTCCCTCTGCTGCTGCTTGCAGTGGGGGCTTCTGAAGCCATTCTCAGACCGCCAAGTCCACAGTAGCTGCTCGGCCCCGGATACTGCTTTCTACGACCCAGGTCTTACGCTCAAGAAAATCTACTCTACCCTAAATTACATTCTGATCTACCTTAGCCTACATTTCTCAAACTTCACCAAAACATTTATGCCTTACTTATATTAGTAGAGAGAGACAGAGACAGAGACAGAGAGACAGGGAGACAGAGAGAGACAGAGACTGAGAAAGATACTTGCTGCAGCCTAACTTGAACTACTCTGCTTTATATTTACAATTTTACTCCTGAAGAAAAGAGTATCACAAGAAAAAAAGAGTATCACCGCCTCACTTAACTATCCGAGTATGCCCACTTAACCGACAGTATTCCTTCTGTCTATCCTCTGTACCCAAATTCCATGTCCAGGCACCATATATGAGGGTCTGTTGGATTCCAGCTCTGACCTGTCTAAGGTTTTTTTTGGGGGGGGGGGGAGGAATAAGGAAGTATTAGAAAAAATAGAAGGAGATTATAAGAAAGACAGAGACACAGGATAGCTTCAGGAGGGTCCTGGGTCAATACCCAGTCACTTCGAGGTTTATTCCAAAGGGCTTTTTGTACAATGCCAAGGGGAGAGACAAAAGACCTTGTTTCCAGATCAAAGCATGACATACAGTCAAGTGTAGACCCTTCAAAACACCTGGTAACCACACCCATGGCCAAACCATCCCACTCTGCAGCCCTGCTGGGTAAAGCAAGCTCAGATTCTTGACCTTGAATAAGGTCTCGCTAGGAAGTCTCTGTGGGCCTCCACATCCCTCCAGTCAGACAATGGTCCTGAATTCACCTCCCAGATTTCCCAAATCCCATCTAAAGCCTTCAACATTCCTTGGCATTTTCATATCCCATACCATCCCCAGGAAAGACAGAACAAACTAACTGATCCTTAGAAAACACCCTTGTTAAAATGTCACAGGAACTTCACCTCCATTGGGTAAAGCTCTTGGCTCTGGCCTCTCCCCAAGTGACCCCTTTCAATTGCACCATTGAGCTCATGTATGGGATGCCAGTTCTAATGCCTGGTCTCCCATCTAAACCCTCACCTCTTCCAGATCACCTACTCACCCCACTACTCTATCATCTCCATTATCTCCTATGGAACTTTATTGACCACTCCCTACCCCTGTCCACCCCCAATCAACATTGGTGATCAGGTTCTTCTCTCTCCTCCAGACCAATGCCCCTCACCCCTTTCCCCTAAATGGCAAGGCCCCTTCAAGGTCATTCTTGTAACCCCCACAACCATTAAGCTTGAGGGTCTCCTCATTGGATTCACTTGGCCCACCTCAAGCCCTTTACTCATCCACACAAGGTAATTTTTCCTCATACACAGCAACCCCAACAGGGCCCTGCTCCCCTAATTTTCAGAGGAAATTGAGATCAACTACCTTGTCCCCAATTCCAGAAGAATGACATTTCACCCCACAGCTGTACTCAATTCTACTGAATTGAGAACCCCATATGGAAAATGTTTTCCTTCCTGACCCCTCTCCACGTTCTCCTGCCTCTACTAATCACACCCTGCTTCATCAGTTCCCTCTCTACGTATCTCCAATGACACGTTCAGAAATCCCTAATCAAACCACTAATTAGCTGTTGTTACAGGACTACCCACCATTAACCACAGAGCTGGAGGTATAAAGACTACCAAATGTGCCCGGGTGGTAAGAAACCACAGCACCCCAGAGATACCCACACCCCCCAGGCTCAGGAAAAGAGACTCACAGAACAGACTTCAATGTAACTTTTTAACTATGGACTGCCCTCAGCAAACAACCACCTGTGTCTCCTGGGTGTCAAGGAGATGCCGTGGTGATGGGAAAGGAACAGTTGCTTTAAGGTGTTTTTTTGTTTTGTTTTGTTTTTTTATGTGAACATAGGAAAGCTTAAGTGGTGATAAGAAAAAAGTGAGTTGAGATGTATAAAAGAGTGAAACATGTTCCAGATTCCTCTCTCTCTCTCTCTCATCATGTTACTGTTCATAACCTTAACATTAATCGATAGAATTCTGATAAGCCATTAATCTAGCTCTGGCAGAGTACAAACTACCGTACTGTACCCCTAGACTCTACCGTTATAGGATCATTGCCACAAGCGCAGGATTTTAAATTCCCCTTGGTTGCTTTCTAATGTGTCCAAAACTCATCTCTTTTTGTAAACTCAGAATTCTTTTTTTTTTTTTTTTTTTTTGGTTTTTCAAGACAGGGTTTCTCTGTGTAGCTTTGCGCCTTTCCTGGAACTCACTCTGTAGCCCAGGCTGGCCTCGAACTCACAGAGATCCGCCTGGCTCTGCCTCCCGAGTGCTGGGATTAAAGGCGTGCACCACCACCGCCCGGCTCAGAATTCTTATACGTTCTGGGGAGTCGACTTGGATCCACCTCAAGCAGGTCAGACGCACTTCAGAGAATCACTGTCCCCACCTCTCCCTGGCCTTGGGACTCCCCTCCCTCAATTACCAGGACCTAAGAATAAAAAAAAAAAAAAATTCCCCTAAACTTAACTTTATCTTCTGCCCTGCCAGCATCCTGCCTTTCCAAGAGGGAAGCTCAGCAGTCAATAGGCCCCGCTGTGGTGTTCTCTGATGTGCAGGCTCAGGTGGACTCCTGAAGATGGAGGCAGTTTGGCTCAGAGGGTAGCCCTGTACAGCACTTCACACACGCCAAGGCTGGTTGAGAGCTCCCGCCTTAGCGCCGACAGCTGCTATCCTTACCTTCTCGGCTGCCCAGGGCCCTCACCTCGGTGTTTTAACTTCATTGGTTAATGAACATCAACATCAGGTTGATGCCCCATGCATCCCCACACAAGGTGGAGGCTTTTCTGCCTGTGCTTGCTCTGATGATGCACTGAGGACCGTGCCTGGCCCATAGAACTGCCACGCCCCAGGGAGTTTACCTTTGTCCATCTCTGGATGTAAGCAATGGAGATGACTCAGGGTGGGCCCTGAGAGAGTTTCAAGGGAGGGGTCTTGCCCAGACAGAAATCCCAAGCAAGTCATTAGAGGGCCAGAATATGAGACGTGGCCCCCTCTGCAGGGTAGAGATGGATCTAGAGCAAGAGTCAAATTTCATGGCCAGTGATGGAACCAGTCACCCCTAAGTGCTGAGAACCCACCAAAGTCTCTGGATAGGGAGGTTCCAAGAGCCTCCCCACTGATAATCATCCCAGTATATCAAGAAGGTACCATCAACAAACCTCCATAGAGACAGACACTCCTGGGTCATTCGCCTTCCTGACTTCCACACTACATATCACAGCTGGTCGTTCATGTCTATGCTTTATTATAATAAATGATGGCCTTGAATACATCCTTTCTTCCCTCCATAAGCCATCCCAATAAATTATGAACCCAGAAGGGGTCATATGGGTAACCCGCACAAATACAGACCCACAAAGAGCACAGTGAAAGACTCAAAGGGGACCAAGGGAACCCCTCATTCTCTCCCAACAGTGTCCTCTCAACATCTTGTAGGTAAGTTGGTTATTGCTGGGACTAGTACGCCAGCCCTTTCTCAGAAAATTGACAATTAATGATTGTGAACAAGAAATAATCAAACTCACCTGTGCAATCATGTCAAGATAAGCAAGTGGCCAGAACTAATGAGGAAAACATACTATTATTACTATTATTATTATTATTATTATTATTATTATTATTATTATTATATTTTTGCAGGAAAATTC
Source organism: Peromyscus eremicus (assembly GCF_949786415.1). Taxonomy (NCBI): domain Eukaryota; kingdom Metazoa; phylum Chordata; class Mammalia; order Rodentia; family Cricetidae; genus Peromyscus; species Peromyscus eremicus. The sequence continues at coordinate 10,877,403 of NC_081438.1, read as the reverse complement.
AATCAGTGCCGGAAGGAATGTCAAATCAGAAACATCACCATTTTGTAAGCTCTGGTGATGTAATGGTCTGGGAGTAGCTGTCACTGGATGGAGCCATTAGATGCCATGCCCATGGGGACACTCTAACCTGGGTCTGGAGGTCACCTCCCAGCCCACAGCTAAATCACACCAATGAAAGGAGTGGGTAGTGCAGCTGGAGGTGTGCCCTGGGTTCCATCGCCCTCAAACAACGAAAGATTAAAAACGGAGAGAAAGACAGTCAACCGGCATGTAGCCCACAGCACAACCCGTGTGTTCTTGCCGATTTGACAAAATCGTTTCATCGGCACTAGCTGCAAGGAACAAAAGAAGGGGCCGTGGCAACGGCTCGGTGGGCTAGGTGCTTGCTTCACAAACAAACACAAGGTCGCAACACCCACACAAATGCCAGGCATGGCGGCATGCCCTGAGAGCTGGACGGAGGAGACAGGAGGCGCTCAGGGGCTCTCTAGCCAGCCAGGCCAGCCAAAACAAGCTTTATATTCAATGAAAGACCTTGGCTCAGAAAAGTAAAGGGGGGGGGGGGTTGGCGAGATGGCTTAGTCTGTAAAAGGGGCTTGTTGCCAAGCCTGGTGACCTGCGTTTGATCCCCAAAGCCTAACATGGAAGGGGAGATCCAACTTCAAGTGGTTCTCTAACTTCCACATTCAGGCTGCATCATGCCTGTGTGCATGCACCCTGATTAAGCTTGCTGCCTGGGACCCATTCTGTAAGCATCGGTCCCTCAAGAGTGTGGCAGAACCATCTGAGATCAGTGTTTAGGGGTGGCCGTTCTGCCTCTTTGATTGACGTCCGAAGGAGAAAGATCAGCCTGCCAGGGACAGGGCAGAGGGGGAGCAGGAGAGAACGGAAATGCCCTGTCCCGATCCTGTGGGATTTTGGCAAAGGAAAGCTGAAGGTACCCTAGGACTCCCAAAGCTGGTCACAACTATTTTATCATGGGCCCTGAGTGGCACAGAGTCCCAGGAGCACCGCATTCCCCCAGGACTTTCAGCACAGGTGCATGGAGAGGCCAGGATCTGGATGCTTTCTCCCTCTTGTTCTCTGAGACCCAGTACCGAATCCTGCCCTTTATCTGCTTGAAAAAGTAATTCATGGGGTTGGCCCTCTTTCTTCTGTTCCCCCTTTGTTCAACCTCAAGCCCTCATGTGGTTCTTTCCAGCGTCTCAATGGAAACGACAAGACTTTGGCGGGTCAGCCAAACTTGTCTGGGTTTCCGGGGTATCCTGAAATAGGTAAAGGGTGGGTGATCCTGGGGAATGCAAGGCAGTTCTGGGGCAGCCCCACAAGAGGTACCTGCAGAGCAAGCCCACAAAGACTGGACCATAAGCAAGTGTCTCCAGCTGGAACAAGGAGGCAACTGTGGATTCCAGGGGTGGCGTGGGGGCGGGGGATAGCTGAAGCTCCTAGAGGAGTCCTGAGGGTCACATGGGCAGAGCACTTATCTGAGAGAGTGTTCCAATCTCTGGGGACATAGTTCCTTCTTAGCATTATAAGGGATCCCTGTAAGAGGGGCAGAAGCACACAGCCCCAAAATCAAAGTAGAATTTAAACAAAACTATACCAGTTAAAATAAAACAAAAGCATTCCTTGCTCCTCACACCCCAAAACACCCATGCTGCAGCCTGCGAGACATCCCCACCCACCCTAAAACACTCCATCTTGTTCTTCATCCCTCTGCACCTCCCTCACCCCTTCCACCTTTAATATTCCCATTCTGGGAAGCTGAGACTTGGGGGGTGGGGAGTTTAAAGAGTGATGGGCCATTTAATTAGATCTTCATTGGACAGAAAAGTAAACTGAGGCCTGGAGAGATGGAGCCCAAAGTCAAGGTCAATCATCAAGGACATGGCTAGGCTGGGACTTGAACCCAGCCACCCATCAATCACATCAGCACTATGACTTCTCATCTGTCTCCATAGCAACCTTCAACAGTGACTCAGCAGCTTTGGTGGGTCCAGTGTCACCACTGTGACCCAGAGCTGTCTGAGGAGCCCTCCTGCATGCTCTGGGTGACATTCTGGGTGAAACATTTCTGGCATCCAGAGGGCTGTCTTAGATACGATGTTGCAACTGTTGAGAGAGATAAAGACAGAGATGTCTTAGGGACTGGGCTTTTGGTTTTGCACACAGTCTTACTGAACAAGCTGTCAGTCAACCACTTGCTCAGGACAGAGTCACACCTGTGGCCAGCATCTGAGACCCACCAAGGACAGGCACACTGTCCCTAGGGAGCTGCAGCCTACCCATACCTCATGCCCATCTCCTGTTCCTCCCGTTCCTCTCCCCTCTTCCTGGGTCTCTTCCTTTACTGTGGTGCTCTGGCTCTTGCTGCGACTGTACTTTCTGCCACCTTGTGTTGTTGAAGAGAATTAAATTTGCCAAGCGGGAATCAGTAAAGCCCTAAGATGTGCTGAGGTGCTTGGAGAAGCCATTGAAATGGGATTGGGCCACAGAGGGCCATTCTGACTGGCCGTCTCCGAACTAAGGCATCTTTCCGTAACCCACAGGGTCTACATACCGTACTAGGGGAGAGGGGGACAGGTTGGGACATTCTTATTCTCTTCCTTGGCATCTACATGCCCAAAGGACATTGGACAGATGCCTGAAATAACCCCAATTAACATTGTGGCTTTTCTGAAATCATTCTTCTATCTATGAGAAACAGCTCTTTCCCATGGATCTCAAGTTTGACCCTGTGAATTCACAGCTTGAAGTTCCAGAAGATTCCTAGCTGCTTTGTTTTGAGAAAGGGTCTCCTGTAGCCCAGGCTGGCCTCAAGCTCTATAAGTAGCCAAGGATGACTCTGAATCCTTGATCTTCCTGCCCTCCTCCCCACCTCCTAAATCCTGGGACCACAGGTCTAGAATTCCTGTTTTTGATAGTTATCTTCCAAGATGGGGCGGGGGGGGGGGGGGGGGGGGGGAGTTATCACTCAGTGTTTGTCTGAGTTTGAATCGTCAGCACCAACGTAAGCCCTGGCTGTCCCGGAACTCACTTTGTAGACCAGGCTGGCCTTGAACTCAGAGATCCTCCTGCCTCTGCCTTCTGAGAGCTGGGATTAAAGGCGTGCACCATCACACTTCCTCTTGAGTTGCTTCCTGAGTTATTTCGTCACATCAGGAAAGCTGTAGATGCTGAAGGATTCCAGCAGAGACCCATGCTGCTCACGAATAGAAGGCTCCATCTTGCTAAAATGGCACATAGGCACACAGATCGAGTCTGGCCCTCACAAAATCCCGGTGACAAACATATCCTAAAATTCATATGGAACTTCGAGGGACTTCTCCAAAAACCAAAACAATACTTTAAAGGAAGAAGAGAAGAAATGGGATATCTATACGACCCCCCTCCAAGGCTCAGACAACATCAGGAGAGAAGGGACACAAAGAATTTAAGAGCTGGAGATGGCAGGGGCGGGAAAAGCTAACTTCGGGGTCCAGCAGGGCTGTTGCACACTTGGACACACAGCGGCTGTGATTACCTGCAAGGCCTGAACAAGACTGAGTCCATTGACAGCCTGCCATGGAAGGGATGAGGGGCTCATGAGACCACACCCCTTCATGAGGATTTATATGCAGTTAATGGTTGTTGGGGGAGAGAGAGGGATCTTCTTCAGTGATGTAGACATTGATAAGGTGCCCATGCTCCTGTAAGCAACCCTAATGAAACACCTGAGAGACAGACAGATAGACAGACAGACAGGGATGGACACGACACACACGTGTACACACACACATACACACACACACACACACACACATACACACACACACACGGGGGGGGGGGAAGGAAGAGCCCCTAAACTGAGCCCACAGACGGAAAATGCCATTGTAAGTGGGAGTGAGAAGATGGGTTACTTGAAAGTAAGCTCATTTTAAATGACATTTAACTTATTTTACAATATGATCCAATTAGCATATTTTACATTGCGTTCCAATTAGCATATTTTACATTATGTTCCAATTAATTACCAGCTCTTCAACAAGATTAAATCAAGCATTCATTTTTTTTTCCCCACTAAAATTATATCCTTCACTTGAGACACTCCCCACGTCTCTTAGGGCAGGAAGACATTTGCATACAGTCTCATCACCATGGTCAGATCTCTGGGGACAGCTTTGGCATCTTGTAGCCTTTTGCCGCCTGAGGATGCCATATGGAACACTGGGGAGCCCCTGGACTCTCGGGGGCATCATGCCAGGCTCCATGCTCTATGGGATCCCTCAGAGTGTCAAGATGTCACACAGAGCATCAAGGCCATGGTGGTCCTGATCCATGGGTCAGTCACCATGTGGCTGCCCAGGTTTCACATCCAAGAAGCAGGCCCTGGCAGAGGCAGGGGGGAGCCAGCAACTGCTAAGTACCTGGAAACATATGGGGGAGGGATAGAAGGGAGAAGAGGCAGGTGAACGGCTCCAAGGCACCAACAGAGTTCATGCAACTGAGCCACTGAGACTTCACATGCCCACTGTCAATCCCAATGCCTCCCTTCCGACGCATCTCACTACAGTACCCAATCCCTCCGACTGTGTCCAGCTCCTCGGCAGCTGGCCTGACTCTACACTGGGTCTCAGTGCAGACCAGTGAGGCTGGGGAGGGGGTCTTCAGGTATGGGGGAGGGAGTTAAAAACATGAATTTTTCCAAGGAAGGGGCAATCTTGACCACCCCACCCTAGATCCTCTTGGTTGGCCATGAACATCTATATGGAGCTGGAGCTGTGACAAACATTTAGCCAAGACAAGGAAACAAGCATGACACCCAGAAGCCAGCACGTTGACCAAGTGCAGCTGTCCAGTAACCCAAGCGCTGGTCCGCCATGGTACTCTGAATGATGGGCATGGCCAGGCATCGGCTGGCACCCACCTACTTCCAAGCTCTAGGTACTTGAGGAAGCACACTCCTGCCTGGATATGTAAGGGTGACTGAGAACCTGACATCAATCTCTGGCATCCACAGGCATATGCACACACCTACACATATACTCCCATGCACAGGTATACACAACACACACCCATGTCACACACACTAAAAGAAAAAAGAAAAACAACAGAAAACAACTAGGAATCACGCATTCAAAGAGATAACAGCTTGGAATGGCAGGTAATAGAAGCCATAGAAGGTGACGTGATGGATTTGCTAAGGAAAGAAGCAGACATCCAAAGACGCAAATGAAGCAGCAGCCAGAAAACAGTGAGTTAGAAGTGGCTGAAGAGAGAGTTAGCTGATTGGAAAGTGGACTAGAAGAAATCGATTAGAACAAGCATGGAAAGTCCCTTCCTCCCAGGTCCTCTTCTTCCCCCTCCCTCTCCCTCCTATGGTGTCACCCTTCCTCTCCGTCCTCCCTCACTCCTTGCTCTCTCTCTCATCCCCTCCCCTCTGCCTCCCTTACACCCACTTTTCTTTTCCCGTTCTCTTTTTCCCCCAATCCTTGTGCCAATTTTCTGTTTTTGTTTCAATCTTTTTCGTCCACCTGACACAAGCTAGAGCCATTTCGGAAGAGAGAACCACAAATGAGAAAATGCTTCCGTCAGGATGGCCTGTGAGCAAGCCTGTGAGGGGGCATTCTCGTGATCAGCGATTGAGGTGGGGAGAGCCCAGCCCACTGGTGGTCCTGGGTTCCCTAAGAAAGCAGGCTGAGCAGGCCATGGGGAGCAAGCCAGTAAGCAGCACCCCTCCATGGCCTCTTCATCAGTTCCTGCCTCCAGGTCCCTGCCCCGACTTCCCTCAGTGACAGAGTGTGATATGGAAGTGTGAGTTGAAGCAAACTCTTTCCTTCCCAAGTTGCTTTTGGTGTGTGGTGTTTACCACAGGGACAGAAACCCTAAGTAAGGCAACCCCGGATGAGGAACCCCAGCCTGGAGGTTTCTCAGGCTCCTCACATTCTCACAAAATCTCCTAGTTCTGCTCCCTTCCATCTTGTCTGACTCTGGCCCAGCCTCAGCACCTGCGATTTTTGACACCGGGCTGCATCCAGAACCATCACTGCAGGCTCCTCGTGTTGGGTCAGTATACATGGTCTTCCCAAAGCCTGCCTGGGTTTGGGGCACAGCAGCTGCCTCTTCATCCCTCCCCAGGAACCATTTCCTCCCCCTGACTCAGCACACACTCCCCTCCTGTGCTGGCCTCTGCCAGCCCAGTTCCAACCCAAGGCTCACTTCCAAACCCGGGCCATTGGGGGGCTGATGCAGAGAGAACTCCTCCACCACCCCACCCCACCCCTGCCACGGGCTGCCGAGCCCCAAGAGCCTGAGATGGGGGGAACCTGCCCACAACCTTAGTCCTGAAGCAAGGCAGGAAGCCAGCCATATGGAGTGTGGTCTCCAGGGTTGGTCTGTTCCCGAGAGAGTCCTTTTGTTCCATCTCATTGTCTTCTTAAGGCCACTGCCTTAAACACTCTGGAACACTCAGACCCTGAAGTTCAGGGCCAGAAGAGAGCAAGGCAACCTGGCGGATGGTAAATGACAGAATGTTCTCTCTTCAATAATGAAGTGTTTTTTTTCAAAGCTGGTTAACATTTACCAAGGTTATTGGCAATCAGGTAGTGTTTTCAGAACTCGGCATTGGTGAGACAACTCGGTCCTTCCACTCTGTGCCTGTGAAGAAATAGCAGTTAGTACCATCGCGTGTTCCAGATGAGAAAACAGGCTCAGAGAAGTAGAGCGACTTGTCCAAAGTCACACAGCAATGAAGAGTTAAAGCCTTATTTAACTGGAATGGCAGGACCCCAGGGTCCACAGGCTCATCTCTTGCCTGAAAGTGGTATGTTCATTGCTTTATTGCACAATGACCAAATACCTGGCAGAAGCAGCTTACGGGAGACGGGCTCCCCTTCTGGCTCACAGTCTGAGAGGACACAGTTTATAATGGGGAAAGCATGGGTGAGTTCACGGTGGTGGGAACCAGAGGCAGGGGTTCTCACCTCCAAGCAGAGAACCCAGGCAGGGAGTGGGTCCAGGTTATGGCTCTCAAAGGCCAACCTCCAGGGCTCAGGGGAGGATGGCCCAGCTGGTGAAGTGCTTGCCCTGCCAGCATCTCCAGAACCCACATTTAAAACCGGGAGGTGGTGGCACATGCCTTTAATCGCAGCACTCAAGTGATAGAAGCAGGTTGATCTCTGTGAGTTTGAGGCCAGCCTGGTCTGCAGAGTGAGATCCAGGACAGGCACCAAAACTACACAGAGAAACCCTGACTTGAAAAATCAAACAACAACAACAACAAAATACAAACAAAATAAACAAAAATCAGGCCCAGAGGCATACACTGATGATCCCAGTGTGGAGTTGATGGAGACAGAAGGATCCCCTAGCACTGGTCAGCCAGCCTAACCTACTTGGGGAGCTTCATGCCAGTGAGAGGATCTGTCTCATAAAGCAAGGTGGACAGTTCCAGAGGAACAGTACCTGAGGTGACCTCTGGCCTCCACATGTATGCACATTCACATGCATCTGCATGTGATGCACATACACAAACATGCTCACACACCACTAACATCCACCTCCAATGGCCCACACCTCCCAGTTCAATGCTTCCACAACCTCCCAAAATCGTGCCACCCGCTAAAGACCAGCTGTTCAAACACAGGAGCCTGTACACCATAAGAAACAACAGGTAGGGCTGGAGAGATGGCTCAGTGGTGAACAGCACTCCTTCAGGGGACCCGGGTTCAATTCCCAGCCCCCACATGGCAGCTCACAACTGTCTGTGACTTCAGCTCCAGAGGATCCGATGCCCTCTTCTGGCCTTCACAGGCACTGCATGCATGTGGTGCACATACATATACACAGACAAACACTCATACACATAAAATAAAAATAAGTATATTTTTTTTAATATGGCAAGCACAGAAATCTCTGAAATGCTACCACTGAGGCAGGCGAAGCCCACAGGGGTTCACTCTCTGCAGACACATGAAAGAGGTGACAAGAAGGGCAGGGAACAGCCAGGGACCTGTAGCTGGACAAATGCCCCAGCTGCATGCCAACCCCAGTGATAATTATTCCCATGTCTTCACTGGGTACAGGGGGTTTTCGTTTGGGCACGATCTGTGTAGCAAATGAAAGATCACCTGGGATTTTCTGGACAGCCCAAGGTCCTCATGGCAGTCTTTATAAGAGCAGGAAGTCCTTGTGAACAATGAGGATGTCACACTGGTGCCCACGGAAGACCCCCGGCAGCTTTGACAATGAAGGAAAGATCCCATGCCCAGAAGAGGGAGAAAAGAGAAAATGGTTCCCCCGGAAGCCTCTAGGGGGCGCAGCTGCCTATGCCGGGATTTGAAGCTGTATTCTTTAAGTTCCCCCACCGGACTTCGCAGCAGCAAGAAGGGAGTAGAACAGGATGAAGGTCTGGTCTAGAAGAGTGTCCTCTGCCTGCTTGGCCTGTGAGGTGACCTCACATGACACTGATGAGAAGCTTGGAGAGAGGGTCCCGAGCGCGAATGAAGTTCCGGTCCTCAGCCAAGGTGGGTTGTTCCAGAGGAAAAGTACCTGCGGTGACCTCTGGCTTCCATGTGCGTGCACAGTCACGTGCACCTGCACATGCATAAACGTGCAGGCACACCCCTAACGCCCACCTCCAGTGGCCCACTCAACACCACACTTCGTGCTCCAATGCGTCCACCTTCTCCCAAAACCTGGCCATTTGCTCCCATGTGTCCGTCTGCGCCCTCCTCTCCCCCTCCGCCCTCCTCCACGAGTGGGGAATCACCCTTTCGCGGGCTCCCACCCAGTGTTCTCCACGGCCTCCCCAGGCAGACTCCGTTTTCAGCTGACCGCAGGCGGCTGACCAGGTGTCAGCGTTTGGCCGGAGCCCAGACAGACAAGAGCAGATGATCACACCAGAGGAAAACACGGTTGGGGGGTGACCACTTCCAGGGCGGCTGGGTCTCCCCACCCACCCAACCAGGAGAAGTCTCAAGCGACCTGGGCCAGCCATCCGGAAGCTGTAAGAGGACCTAGCCCATTCTACACTCGGCCTTCCTGCTTCCTGCTCCCTGCTCCCTGCTCCCTGCTCCTTCCTCTGTGGGTTGTCTGGACCACACTCCACCTGCCATTCCTCCCCTCCCAGAATATTTACCAGCACCAATCATGCCCCAACCTCACTATCATCCCTCCTCCCTTCCAGCTTTCCAAACTGCACCTGAGCCCAGAAGCCGGGTCTCCACTGTGATAAGGCCACCTTGTGTCCCTGCCAGGCTACCCCTTGGGGTGCTGGCTGATGGAAATGGAGCAGGCTCGGCCATGAGATCAGAGATTTTCCTCCTCTTACGAAAGAGAGGGACCAGTTAAAGATCTGTTTACTCTTTCTCCCTTCTTGCTCTGGACACTTTTGTTTGGGATTGCGATTTCCAGCGTCTCAGCGGCCATCTTGTGACATGGAGGAGATAACACTACCGCTGACGTGCCAATCTGGCTGGCGGGCATGGTTAGTTTCAGGTGTCGACTTGGCCTAGGCAATGGTGTCCAGATGTTTGATCCAACACCCAGCTGTCTTCGTGGTGCTGTGACAGCGTTGTTAAGATTCGGATGAATAGGCACTGAGGCAAGAGGTTGACCCTCCGTAGCGTGGGTGGGCCTCACCCAACCAGTTGACTGTCTCAAGAGAAAAAGACTGAGGTCCCTGGAGGAAGAAAGAATTCTGTGACCCACAGTTGTCAGCTCTTCCCTGAGCTCCTGCCTGCCCTGTGGTCCCTCTCCATGGTCATAGGAATTCACTGGGAGGGAGGGAAGGAGGAAGGGAGGGAGAGAGGAAGGGAAGACAGAGGGCCAGAGGGAGAGCATTACACACAGTTCTCTTTCTCTGTAGCATCATTGAATCGAAGGTGCTGCCCACCTCCCCGAGGCTCCCCATTAAGAGTCCTGGGCCAGCAGGTAAGAGCAATTGTTACCAAGCCTAAAGATCTGACTTTAATTTCTGGAACCTACATGGTAGAAAGAGAGAACTGACTCCCATAAGTTGCCCTTTGACCTAAATACATATGCTGGGATACACACAGCCCCCCCCCCAATAAGATTTATTTTAAAAAATTTGTATCCCAAAGCTTGCAGATACTGCACCTGCTTTATCAATTCGAACTGCAATGAAAAAACCCTTCGGCCAGAGGGGACAGAAACAGCAACCAGAAATGATCTCCCATAAACCCGTGCACCAGCTGGGCCTCCCTTAGCTGAGCTGAGATGGGTGACCTGGGGGTTTTCTCTCTTCCGCTGCTGGGTCTGGATGCCCTTCCTGGGCTGAGTGAGGCTTCAGGGAGCTGACATGGTGGCCAGGTGTACTGTACAACTGTGGTGGTCGCCGGGGCTCCCTCGTGACAGCACATAGGGACCAGAGTGCTTCTGGGTAAGTAGATATCCTATGTGGATCTGATCTCAGATGTTTCCAAAACAAAAAAAAAAAATTATATGTACATGATCATGTAGCTTGGAGAGAGACAAAGAGAGACCGAGAGACAGAGAGACGGAGAGAGACCAAGAGACAGAGACAGGGAGATAAAGACAGAGAGAGACCAAGAGACAGAGAGACAGAGACAGAGACAGGGAGATAAAGACAGAGAGAGACCAAGAGACAGAGAGACAGAGACAGAGAGAGACCAAGAGACAGAAAGAAACAGAGATACTAAGAGACAGAGACAGGGAGAGACAGAGAGATACAGTGAGGAGCGGACTGAGGTTTCAGCATCCAGCTCCCCTAACTCATTTGCTGTGTTAGAGCCGTGTCCCCTGATGCATTGAGGGTTAAGCCTCAGCTTACGAATTTGGGTGGGAGCGTGGCTCAGTCTCTAACATTAGTTCGATTTTCTCATCACTGGGACAAAATACTTGACAGACACAGCCTGAGGGAGGAAGGAGCGGTTGACTGGCGGTTTCCCAGGCTCCCATCCATCAGGAGGAGGACAGGGACTAACAGAGATGAGCCACTCAAATCACGGGACGCCCAGGAGGAGACAAGGCCAGCACTCCAGCGGCTCCTTCTTTTCCCCTCATGCTGTCCCGGTCATCAGCACACCGGATGATGTGGTCCACACTCGAGGCAGGTCTCTTACCTGGAAACTCCCCCAGGGACACACTCAATGCCATTTGGCGGGTCATTCTAGAGCCTTCTGTGTTGACAATGGACACCGGCAAAGGAACTGAAAGCAAGATCCCAAAGAGACACTTTCCTGTGTGCTCTTGGCCACTGTTCCGCGCGCCCCACAGTGTGGGGGGTGGTTGGATAAATGATCCGGGAGCACAGCACGGACTGGACGGTGGAGCACTACTCTAGAGTCTGGGAGCTAAGCTTCACATTTGCAAGACAAAGCCCCTGAGGGGTCATTTGCACAACAGGAACCTACGTGGTGCCTGATCAACTGTAAACTCTGGTGTGACTGAGATGGAGAAATCATACGTTCCCAGTTTTTGCCATAATAAGGAGCATTTAAAATACGTTTCAAAATAGGTTACCTAAAAAGGCGGCCAGCAGGCGAGCAAGGAAGTAAACTCTGGCCACCAGGGGGCGATCTGCACCAGCTCCTACTTCGTCCCATGGCCCGGCCTAAAATTTCTAGAGGACCTAAGGACCCGGGTCCTGGAGGTGGATAGACCTCTGTCTTTCCCTTGGCCAGCCTTCCTGTTCCACAGATGGACCAACTCTTTCAGGGGCACCAAACTTCGAGCACAGCTGGGTCACATGAACTGGCTGGTTCTTTCTGCCCTTCTCCTCTGTGATGGGGAAAGGAGCCCAGGGGAAGGGCACCCACCTTGCCGGGCAGCCAGCAGACTTGGATCCAAAGGGAGAGGTGCTAAGTCCAGCCTCCATGATGGAGTAGCGAGATGGGGGTCCATGAAGAAGTTATGTACCTGTGTCTTCGGATGCACAGCCCAATAGCCAGGTCCTGGGATGTGTGCTCTGCTGCAATGCCCGCTGGGCTTACCAGAGTTCCTGGTTCACAGAATGTATTCGACATGACCCGTTTCTGCCAGCATCTCATGCCCAGCACTGGCTTGGTAGAACTTCTGGGTCCGGGGTCATACAATTCCAGGAGTAACTGAGGCAGCCGAATATGGATCTGGACCCCTCTGGGGACCCAGGAGTGTTCAGCCTGTTTTATTCTTTCCTTCTGCTCCATCATCTTCAGGACAGACCCATCCATGTTCAGGCCTGCTAGCCTCCCTGCCATTCCAAATGGCCCCAGGGATCGAACGCAGGTGTCAGACTCGGCAGCAAGTGCCTTCATCCACTGAGCCCTCTCGCCAGCCCCAGGATAAATGTTTTTTAACCAAACTGTGGATGGCCCCGGGAGGGCTCAGACTGCAGACCCCCTGACTCCACCTGCCTCCGCGTCACACTTTCAATTCCAGAAAAACAAATCAGATCCAAGGCCAACCTCAGTTTCTTAGGTGAGGCTTGTTCTCTTGTCGTCTTTGAGAACTCTTCGGGGAGACTTCCTGTGCACTGGGGGGGGGGGGGGGGAGACTAGCATTCACAGGTGGATGCTGGGCTGGATGTGGACTTCAGGGTGGGTACAGGATCTTGTCAGCCTGGTCTCCTTACCTCTTGATGGGAAAGCACGGATCCTGGGCCACAGCTTAGACATGTGATCATCAACACAGAACCTCCTTGTCACCGGGGTGGGCCTCACAGGTCACCTTTCTGGGGTCCCGCTAATCCACCTGCACCACACCCAGCCCTATGGCCTCAAGAAGTCCCCTGACTTCCAAGGGCCCCAAAGACATTAAAAACTGGCCACACTCTGCCTCCTGCTCCCCACTTAAAGTTTTCACAGTCGCAGAAGGACAGAGCACAGCTAGTCCCAGCTCTGGACGGACAGAGAGGGGCTGAGAAGAGCCCAGAAGCCTGCATCCACCCTGTTCTGTGGGTCACGGACAGGAGGGACAAATGTGTGCTCCTAGGGACTGTACCCCGAGACACAACCCCTCCGGGGCCTGGAGCCACAGGTGGCTAACCGTTCACGGCTTCTATCCCGTCTTCTGAGCCATCCTCCATGAAAGGCCTCACTGTGCTCTAAATCCAGCCAGATTCCACTCATTAGTCACTCAACAAACACCAGGGCTGCACGTTGCCGTGGAAGATACAAAGGCATCTAGGGAGTCAACTCCCAGCTCTGCTCCTTCTTGTGGGAGCTTGGACAAATCAGGTGACCTCCCTAAGCTGCCGGAGAGTCTGCTTCCCGCGTGTAAAATGAAGACTAGTCTTTCCTCCAGGGGCTATATGTAACAGCCACTCCATAAACAGAATCCACCATGCAGCGAGCCCAGGCCACAGATGTGAACAGAGCAGGGGTCCTTAGGCACCTCTTGAGCCATTTCATGTAAGTGGTTAAGAAACTGACGGCGAGATACAGGGCATCACAGAGGAAGATGGATGAATCAAGGAAGGCTGCCTGGAGGTGGTGGTGTTTGCTTGAGCCTTAAGCTGCATAAAGCAAAAAACCCTAGATTGGGTTCCTCTTTCGTTTTTTTTGCTGCTAAATCCCTGCGTGACTTTGAGCCCATGTCTTCCTCCCCCAACGACCTCTGGCTCCCATCTGCCACAAGGTGGTCACTAAGCAGTGGCTACAAATGATTGCAAATGGCTTTCTTCTCCGAAAAATAATCCCTTAAGTCCGCTCCTTGGTGCAGGTTGTGTTTTATGCCTCCCCAACCCTCCCCGGAAGTCATTTGAAGACTCTGAACTAAAATTTCAGTGCTTCCCAGTCTTGTGGGAGGCTGTCTCTGCAGACCTGGAGGCAGCCCTCCCACAGGCCACTGACCTCCGGCTGGAAGAGCCCAGGATCTGGGAGCTGACCCTGTGGGCCAGAGGGGAGCCTGGGCCGGGGAGGAACTACTCCAGCTGACCCAGTTTGGTTCTGGGAAAGTGCCCAGTGCAGCCTGCCCTTGACCTTGCCCCCTGGGGAGACAGAGGAGCAAGCGTGGGCCACTCTGGGCTAACTCCCAAACAGACCCGTTGACCCTGCTCAGCTGCCTAGGCCACAGTTCCCATTCCAAGACAGCCTGAGCAGCCAAGTCCTTATCTTCGCCAATCTAAACACCACAGGCTCGGGAGGGCCTCCTCCTCTCAGCCCCTGTGTGTGTGTGTCCTCAGCTGCTGTGTCCAGCTTGCCAGAGGACAAAGGACCCATCGTAGCATCCATTAACCCTTGAACTGCTGTCCCAAGTGCCCACCCTGCATTTATGAAACACCTGTTGTTTGCAGGTGGCCACAAGGGTCTTGGTTTGAGGCCCTCCCGCTCCCTTTGTCTGCCTCCAGGCCTGGTCCCTTGCCCCCCTGTGACAGAGAGATGCCATCCCCATCCCTCTGGCCTGGAAGAGCCGGTGGCTGTCAAGGAAAGTGCTAACTGGGTCCTGAAGCCAAATTAGAGAGGGGTGCAGGTCTGGTCGCTGTTCAGGCTCCATTGATGTGGGACTTGATTCTTTCTTTCTTTCTTTCTTTCTTTCTTTCTTTTTGGTTTTTCGAAACAGGATTTTTCTTTGTAGCCCTGGCTGTCCCGGAAACCAGGCTGGCCTCAGACTCAGGGATCCACCTGCCTCTGCCTCCCAAATGCTGAGATTAAAGGTGCGCACCACCGCCTGGCTCTTTATTTAGTTTTTAAAGCTGTGTTTATTTTTATTTTCTGTGCATTGACGTTTTGCATGTACATCTGGGTGAAGGAGTCAGATCCCCTAGAACTGGAGTTACAGACAGGTGTGAGCTACCATGTGGGTACTGGGAACTGAACCCAGGTCCTCTGGAAGAGCAGTCAGTGCTCTTAATTGATTTTCATCCTATGTAGGCCTCCTTCTGAGCCCTCCAGGCTTCATGGTTCCATTTGGCTCTAAAATGGGCCTTCTGGGCCCTTTGCTTCTCCACCCCAGAAGGCCTTAGACTATCTTTAAAGCAGATTCATTCATTCAAGCATTTATTGAGCGCCTGTTATGTATACCAGGCGCCGGCCTAGCTGCTAAAATGCAAAGATGATGGATTGGGACCGGGGACCCTTGAACACACCCGGGGGTTCCTTCTCCCTGCCTGGACCCAATGCCTCACGGCGGCCCAGCCGGGGACTCAGTGACTCGGGTGTCAGGGCGGCTGGGCGGGTCGGTCTCCTCCCCTTCCTCCACCCGCCCCGCCCCGAGGCCGCCTCCACCCGCGGGATCCCGGCGACGCGTCCGACGCGTCTGCGAGCCAGGGCTGCTGCGTTCTTCTGTCTATCTGTCTGTCGGTCTGTCCTCGGCGGGCGAGGTCCGAGCTGGGGCGGAGGCAGGACGGTCCCCTCCTTCCCTCCCTCCCTCCCTCCCTCCCTCCTGGGAGCCGGCAGGGAAGGAGCCAGCGCGGGGAGATCACGGTGAGAGATGAGTGCAGGGACCCCACATCCCTGGCTCAGGCGGGTCCGCGGGCAGATGCCACCGGGAAGGGACATAGGGACCTGCGGCTCTTTCGCCTCTGGGGACGCGACCCCTGAGGAGAACTGGGTCGCGGCTGCAGCTGGCACCCTCCATCCGTCTCGACATCCCTCATCTTGAACTCGAATCCCTGCATCCCTCATCCTTCATTCCGCATCCCCACATCCTGCATCCCCACATCCTGCGTCCCCGCATCCTGCAACCCCACATCCTGCGTCCCCACATCCCGCATCCCCGCATCCCACACCGCAGCCCCCGGTAGCGCGTGGCCCGAGGCGGGGGACGAGCTCCAACCGAGCACGGGTCACTGCGGGTGACAGTCTAGGGTCCCGTGCCTGCTCTTCTCCAGGCACCCCAGGGACCACAGGGCGTGGACCCCCGAACCCCCCTGCCGCCCCCCCACCGGCACCCCATTGTTCTCCACCGCGGCTCCCGGGAGGGGGAGGGGGCTGCTCTCTTCTTAAAGGGCCCTCTCCCCTTCTTGTCGCCCCTGCAGGTCTTGAACACCAGTGGGGTGGGGCGTGCCCACGGCCCCCGCCCCCCCCCCCCGGGGTCCCCCAGACTCTGCTTCCAGAGCAGCGATCCCCGCGCTCCGCCCCCTTCCCTGGGAGATCTGTGACCACTCGGGCCGGCCAGGAGAGGAGACACGGGTGTAGGGGTGCAGGGAGCCCCTACAGTGGAGCCGTCGGGAGGGGCGGAACCGAGTCACCCAGGAGTGAGGCACGGGGTCTGAGACGCAGAGCTGAGCGCGCAGTGAGCAGCAGGCTGGGACCGGGGCCTCCCGGGTGACAAGGCCCTGCGTGGCGGACAGAAGCAACCACTGAGAATTGGGAAAAGGCAAGACCTAGAGGGGCAAGCGCCTCACTCCCGCACCTGCACCGAGGGGACCGAGGAACTAAGAGCACATCCCCCCCACCACCTAGGACAGACGTCGCCTTGAGCGCACCCCTGTGTGCAACAGCTGCGCTCTGCGGGAAGGGGGTCCTCGCTGCTGCGTCTGGATGGCCACCCATCCCCCTAACCCAGGCCTCTAGGCCTTGGAGAGGAGCCCAGCTGGAAAAGAGGCCACACTCCTCGCCGCCCGCCCTGGAGAGAGAGGACGACGCTTCCCCGGTGCTCCCAGGCCCAGGAGGAGCTGGGCCAGCAACAGTGGTGACCTGGCCCCCCAGGCGGCAGCGGCCATGTCACGGCCAGGCCAAGGTGTGATGGTACCGGTGAACGGGCTGGGCTTCCCGCCGCAGAACGTGGCCCGGGTGGTGGTGTGGGAGTGGTTCAATGAACACAACCGTTGGAGACCTTACACGGCCACCGTGTGCCACCACATCGAGAATGTTCTTAAGGAGGATGCCCGGGGCTCCGTGGTCCTGGGCCAGGTGGACGCCCAGCTGGTGCCCTACATCATCGACCTACAATCCATGCATCAGTTCCGTCAAGACACAGGTGAGTAGACCTCTACGGGCCAGGCCAGCCTCTCACAGGATGCGGGGGGGGGGGGGGGGGGGGATGCAACAATCCCCCCTCCCAGCGTTCCTGAAAGGGGAGCCTGGGGTTCCAAAGATCCTGCCGGCCAATTAGGCTTCCTCCCTCTCCCTCCACTGGGAAAACGGACAGTGTGGCCTGGTCTAGGTTCACACTTTGGTTCCAGCCCTATCTCGTATTAGTTCTGGGGTGGGGGTGAGGGAGATGTGGATAAACGAATCACCTCTCTGAACCTCAGTTTCTTCACCTGCAAAGTGGATGGATCTCTGTCTCTCAGAGCTATGTAAAGATTTTTTTAAGTGAGTCTTCCTCCCCCAGCACTGAGCCCCTCAGCGCTTTAACACACCCATTTCTCAAACTCATGGGTTGTTCGGTTTCTCTCCACCAACTCAAAATTTAAAAAACAAAAACAAACAAACAAACAAAAAACAAAAACAAATTCTAGTGGGCCATTTTACAGGCAAAGAAACTGAGTCTCCCAGAAGCTGAGTGAATCGCACTCAGAGTTGGGATCAAAATCCAGATAGCTGGGAGTCCAGAGCTAGCCTGGTGCAGAGGGAGGGGTGGGATGTGGTGATGGTCCAGGTGATACCCGGGGCGCCGTGGTGTGTCCATGGTGGGGGTGGGGTCGTGAGGGAGGAGAGCGTGATGGTGGCTTGGTGACGATGTCGTGTGGGATTCCTTGAGGGTCTGAAGCTGGTGGTCCTGCTGGGAGGGATGTTCAGAGTGGCCCGTGATGCAAGAGTGGGGGTTGGGGGTGAGGGGGTGTTGCTGGCCATCTTGGTGGCCCCATGGTGTGGGTGGTGGCTGCTGATGGCAGTAGTAGTACTATAGTAACAGTGACGTTGAAGATGGCCTCACTCTCAGGCCCTCTCTCCTCTTCCGGGGGATTTGTCACCTCCGTGGAGAGTTTCTGCCACATCACTGGGCGGCCTCTGAGACAGGCACTGCGCAGCCAGTGAGGCCCTGCCTTGTGGGAACCTTGGTGTGTTTGACCTCCAGGGGCAGTGATGGGGGCTAGGGAGGCCTCTGCACTTCCCGGGGGGGGGGGGGGGGGCGGGGGGCGGGGGGGGGTGACTGCCGCCGCAGGCAGCTACCTTGGGGACAATAGACTCTTCCTCCTTCCTTGAGCTCCCTGCCCACCTGTAGCTGTTTTAACCCACATTAGTTTAAAAAAAAAAAAAAAAAAAAACACATCACCATGTAGCCTCACTTCAATCACTCAGGAGCGGGAGTAGGCAGGGTACAGTGTGGCCTCAGCGTGGCCTTCCAGGGCTACCAGTGACAGCTATAGAAGTTCAGACACCCAGGGGACGCATCCCCAGCAGCTCAACAATGTGACATTTTAATGTATCTGTTTTCCATAGCTTTGGGCATCAGCCGTGGCCATGCCTGTCCTAAAGACATTTACTGAGCTCCTACTGTGTACTGTAGCGCCGCTGTGTGGAGCAAGACCCTTCTTGGCCGGGGCTGACCACTAGTAACCATCCCTGTGTGGTCAAGGAGCAAGCAGGAGGCAGGAGCCTGTGAGACAGACGCGCGCACGCACGGGTACTTGGGAAGACCAGTCAGGAAGTGGTGTTCCCAGAAAAAAGGGGATAGCCCGTGCAAAGGTCCTGAGGTGACAAGGAACTGTGCATGCTTGCCTCTATGGGGTTTGGGAGGCAGAGAAGCTGGCTCCGGACATGCAGATGTAGGCCTGGATGGTGAGGACTTTGGATTTGAGCCTGAGAATTGGAGATGACACCCTAAGCTCCTTCTCAGGAGGAAAGGAGGCTGGGGGTGGGGTCTGAGAGAAGGCATTTCCCCTCACCAGCACCTTGGCTAAACTCTTTGTAGCCTCAGAGTGTTGGCTATAGAGATTTTCCAGGACTTAACTTGGAGGGTGGGGGTCCTGAGAAGCAGAAGTAGACCCCCACACACACACACACCGCCAAGGTCCTCAAATTAGTATCTTTGCCTGGGGCCTTCTTCAAGTCTCATCAACCTCACTTCAACTCCCAAGTCCACAGGTTCAGGCCTGCTCCACCCCCCTACACTCCACAGCAACCTTCCGTGGTCCAGTCTTCTCTTTTTCCAGCCTGTGAGCTAGAAACAGGACAAGGCTTCTGTGCGCCTGCCAAGACCTCCCCGCCACAAGGAAGGAGAAGGGTCTGGGAACAGCTAGGAGACCTGGGAAGCTTGGAGGTGGGGCTGCCTCTCCTCAGACAGACAGACAGACAGGCCGGGCTGAGCTACTTAGGAAAGGCCTCTGGCCCTCGCTGCCCCAGTTCCAGGAAAGAACCAAGATGTATACAGGTCTCCCTTCTGCTCTGACCAGCTGGGGGACCAGGCCAGGAGGCCTCGCCTCCCCAGGCCTCAGTTTCCACACCAGCAGGTCAGAGAGAATGGAGCCTGTCTCACAGACCAACTCCTGCCCTATTGTGAACCTGTACCTGGGCACACTGTGTGTGTGTGTGGGGGGGGGGGGGAGCTGGTAAATCCAAATGCCAGGAGTTGGGATTTTTGCTCAGTTGATAGGTCAGGCACAGGCAATGTGGTGGTGCACACCGGTCAGCCCAGCACACAGGGGTAGAAGCGGGAGGAGCCGAAATTAAAGGTCATCCTCAGCCATAGTGAGCTCAGGACTAACCTGGGGTCAATGAGGCCCAAACGAAACAACCCACCGAGGTAAAGCCGTAAAACCCAAAACTTGCACGCGTGCCCTGAAATGCACAGGACTCCCATCTAGACTTGCTTGGTATCAAAATTCCTGGAAGCTTCTGGAAGCTGATCTGGCCTTGGGGTGGGGAAATACGAGTCTGGTTTTGCCCTGATGCAGGAGCTGGTAGGCTTTTTAACCTCGTGGGAACCCGTACCTTGCCCCTGGAGCATGAGCCCAGCCTGGGACGTATGCAAATGAGTGACTGTGGCTGGGTTGACATAAACACTGTGGCCACCACTGACATTTTAATTTTGTGCCATTTTCATGGCTCATAAAGTATTATTTATCTTTTTTTTTAACAACTGTTTGAAAATGTAAAAGCCACTCTTCCATTCTTAATCTCTGAAAAGGCAGAAATTAAGGTGGGTGTGTCGACCCCCACCCCCCTCCCCTGGCTGCGGTTCACCCCACCCCCACCCCCTGCCAGAGCACCTTCTAATCTTGCCTATGGGGTGTGACAGGGACTGACACCCCAGAACACCCGGTATGATGTAGGCACGCCTCAGGATGTGCCAGACAGAGCTCATGTTCAGCGCAAACACACACACACGGCCACAGCCTGCTCATCAGCCGCCGCCCGCCGGCGGGCGGCACACAAATGTCCTGTCTGTCTGCTTGATCTGCTCGGCAGCAGCCAGCGGAAGAGAAGGGAAGGGAAGGGAAGGGGGCCAGATGTCAGGCTTGGGGACAAGTGGAGAGGACAGACCTGTCACATGGGGACTGCTGTTTATTCAGCTGCCCCAGATGTTTCCACTCTTACCCATGGGGGAGGGAGAGAGGGGAGGAGGAGGGAGGTTCCCTTTGAAACCCTCCAGTCTGTAGACCCTCACATGGAGGCAGAGGCTACATCCCCTGGCCACAGGATATTAGATCCCTAACAGCTACACCCCTGGGCTGCTTGCTAGTGTCTCCCTCACACTTCCATGTGGGTGGCGGTGTTTTGCTTTGCTTTTCTATGCTGGGATTTGAACCCAGGACCTCACACACACTGGGGCCAGCACTCTGCCACTGAGCGTTACGTCATCAACAGCCCTCTTTAGCGTTCATTCTGAGACAGGTTCTACCCAGCTGGCCTTGAACTGGTGGCCTTCCTTCTTTCTCAGTCTCTTGAGTAGATGGAGATGACGGTCTTGCCCCACCAGGCCCGGCTGGGCTCCCAAAGCTTACCCCCTTTTTATCTGAAGCTTCCTCACCCAGATGAACCTAGGTGATTGCGAATGAATAGTCAGGCCTGAGGAGGTTTGGTCAAGAGGGCTTCCAGAGGCTGGGGATCCACCAGGATGTGGGGGTGAGGGGTGAGGAATGACTTTCACCACCACCCCCCCACACACACACACAACTTCTCTGAGGCCTACAAGATTTAGACTCCAGATAGGAAGATCGAAGCCCAGAGAAGGTGAGTCACGTGCCCAGGATCACACAGCCTAGCAGCTCCCAGGGCCTGCCCGCCGCCTCCCCCCCAGGCCCTCTCCACACAGCTAGAAATGGGTGATCTGGTCCCTGGGGATAGTAAACCCCAGGTCTCTGTGGCTGGCAGGGATTAGAGGGTTCCTATGTGACATGCGTCTCCCATCTTCCCTCTTCCATCCACTCTGTAAAGAGACGCAGCGAAGACAGAGGTCATGTCAGAAGCTCCACCAGCAGCTCTGTCTCAGGTGTCTCAAGATGCTAGACTGGGGACAGACACCACGGGGGGCCCTACACCCTTTCCCTGGGCGGCCAGGGCTCCCTCACCCTGCATCCTGCCATTTAGGGGTAGGTCCTGCCTGCGCCACTTGGACTGAGGAGGACCAGTGAGGTCACCCAGAGAAGAAGGGCAGCTGTTGCCATGGAAAGCACCTCCAACATTTAGAGTCCAGATGGGATGACAAAGCCCCAGAGAGGGTGAGTGACCTACCCAAGGTCACACAGCATTTCACTCTCAATCCAAAACTAGGCTCCGACGTCAGGTCTCAGGGATGAAGGTGAGGGCTGGGTGTCCCTTTTCTCCCTGTCCTCTGAGAGCTCTGTTGGGCTCGTTGTCAAGGTTTGAACTAAAGCAGGGACATCCTGAGTTACCATGGAGCCTCTAGGGCCTGAGTCCCAGGCTCCCACATCTCTGGGGCCCTTTCCTAGCAGATCTAGGGCTGGGCATGATGCCCGAGCAAGGACTAGAAGGAGGTTCCTATCAGGTCTGGCTAAGCCATCCACAGGGTGCCCCGTGCCTCTGGGTCCCTGTCACAGTCCACGGTACCTCCCTGTACTTTGGTTCTTTGGGGTCTACTGTTGGTCAGGCCCACGAGCCTCCTGATTGCCCAACTCCATCATCATTCTATTGGACAGACATTATTGCTGTCCAGGGCCTGGTCCTGGTCTGGGTCTTGGGGGGGGGGGTCTCAGAGAGACAGACAAAATCAATCCATTTCAGGTCTTATCAATCTATCAAATCTGTGTCAGAGTCTAGGAGAGATAAAAGCCAGAACATCATGGAAATGACTTGTGACCCCAGTTCTGGCACTGAGGCCAATAGAAAGATGTTTAAAGCCCACCTGCTGGCTGGCTGTGTGGTAGGGGGCAAGCCACTTAACCTCTCTGGGCCTCCATTTCCTGCAGTGTAAAATGGGAATAATCCTTCCCTGGGACGGTTTCATGGGAAGCCTGGAGAGCACTCTTGTGTATCCTTCTTATGGGCACTTAGGTAGGAGAACGACCTAGGTGCTTTCTGACGTACCAAGCGGGCGATGTGGGCTCCTGAGGGTATTGTGGACCTGTGTGAGGGTCCAAGGAGAAGCAGCCAGCCCCAGACTCAGGCCTGGGGACAGAGGGAGGCCATGACAAGCAGGGGATGGGAAAGGTGGTCCCTTGGGGCCTTTAAGACCTGGCAGACATGGCTACCAGCTGCTGCCCTTTAGCGGCCAGGCCCCGAGGGACCCAGAGCCAGTGTGCAGTACCAGCATCATTAATCTCAGGCCCTGAGAGGCTGGCACAGGTGATCCAGGGCGGGCAGGCTTCTTTGCAGTGAGTAGGGCTCCCCTGAGTGACAGCACACATCGCTGAAGCTGGGAGGTGGGAGCTCCAGGACACAGCCAGGGGCTGAGACACAGGTGGGGGCTGGGACAGAGTCCCCCACCACCCACCACCCATCACCCACCACCCACCGCCCACCACCGCAAACCCCAGGACTGCTCTGTGATACCTTGGATGGCTATGAGCGTCCTGAGTATGTAAGGAGGGGTCCTGGTCACAGTGTCCCCGGCCTTTCTCCCCTCCCCTCTTCTCTGGCAGCTGTGGGGTCTACCTTAGATGTGAGGGGTTACTAAAGCCACAATGAGGGTGCTGGTCTGATGGAAGAGATTTGCAGCAGGTGATAAAGAAGGGGCGTGGCTAAGGTGAAGGAGGAAGCCAGTGAGGAGATAAGGACCTGAGGGGGGAGGAGGAGGAATTGGAGGGGAGGGTGGGGCTTTCATAGAGATGAGAATGAGAAGGAAGAGTCGTGGTGGGAGTTTGGGGGCAGTAACATCCCAAATCCCTCTTCATTCAGGGACCCCAGAGGCCTCTCTGCATGCCGCTCCACCCCTGTGTCCCTGCCTTCTGCCTAGCCACTGACGACAGTGTCACACCCAGCACTGGCCAGTCCTAAGGACAGCCTTGCTCCCAAGATACTCATTACCTTGAGCCCACTCAGCCAAGGGTCTGGGGACCCCCAACCCTAACACAGACTGCCTTGGGAGCCCATGGGTGAGGACAGGGCTCCCAGGTCTGGTCCAGGAGCTCCTAACTAAGCACAGTGAGAAGCTGTGACTTTGGCCAAGGCCCACACCGTCTCCAAGCCTCAGTTTGCTCATCTGTGATATGGACCCAGCAGCAGCTGTGGCCAGACTGTTCAGTCTTCACTCATTCCACAGGAAATGGGGATGCTGCCCGGTTAGTGATGTTACCCTGGCATGCACAAGGCCCTGGGTTCGAATCCCAGCCCTGCATGAACCAGATATGGTGGAGAATACAGCTGTAATCCCAACACCAGGGAGACAGAAGCAGAGGCAGAAGGATCAGAAATTAAAAGTTATCTTCAGCTTCGTAGAGAGCTTGAGGCCAGCCTGGGGTACATGAGACCCTGTCTCAAAAAAAAAAAGTCAACAAGAATTTGCTGAGCGTCTGTTGTGTGCAAGTGTTAGGAATGTCACATCAACAGGGCACACGCAGAAGACCTGTCTCTGGTGTTTCAGCTCTGGTGGGGTGAGGAGGACAGTGCAGGAAGCCAGGTACCACAGAAGTTCGGAACATGTGGCTGTCACTGACCTTGAGCCTACACAGATGCCAGACCGGGGCTAAGCCTCCTCCAGATCCTGCTTGGCTGTGCCCTTGCTCCGCTTCGATGGCAGAGCCTCTCTGGGCCCCTCCCACAGTCTCTCTGGAACTGGTCCAGGCTGCCACCTCTACCTGCCCAGACAGCAGTAGCACTCAGTGACTGGGTATATGAAGGAGCCTGGCAGGGAGCCCTGGAGCCCGGCACCCTGAGCTGCAGAACAAAGGACCCAGCCATCAGAGGTGGCTGCTAAGACAGCCTGCCCACACCATGCCACCTCGTCCACAGTGACAGTGGCACGGCCCCTGTGAGTCTCTGTCCCTCTCTCTTGGGCTCCAGTGGGGCCACCAAGGGTATCAGAGCTTAAGTCAAGTGGCCACATGGAGGTAGAGAGACGGAGGAGCGTTCCTGTGAAGGTGTGAGTGGCCTGGCCCCATTCAAACTCTTAGCCTGAGTTCAAACTCTGTCTGACTATCAAGTTCCTCTGTCTGGGACTCAGTTTTCCCGTCTGTGCAGAGGCTGCAGATTCAATTGTCTAACTGAATAACACTGCATGGTTTTCTATGCTGGAAAAATGATGGGTCTAAGAGTATCTTGCTCACCGGTACATGGCACATAGTAGGTCCTCAATAGATCCTTGAAGGTATTGAGCCCAGTGTTACATCTGTAATCCCAGCACTCCGGAGCTAAGGCAGAAGGATTATGAGTTTGATACCAGCCTAGGCTACCTAGTGAAACCCAATCTCAAACAAGAGAAAACCAAATCAAATGGAAAAAAAAACAAAACCAAAAAAATTTGAAGTCACGCTCAGGGTGGCCCTGACCCAGCGCTGGCTACCTGTTGCTAGGGAAACCAAACCTTGTAGCCACATCTCTGGATATCTGAGGTTCTGGAAAAGTAGGCTAATATGTGTCCTTTCCACCACCACCACCACCCTTTTTTTTGAGACAAGGTCTATGTAGCCCTGGCTGGCCTGGAACTCACTCTGTAGACCAGGCTGGCCTCAGATTGGCAGAGATCCACCTGCCTCTACTTCCTGAGTGCTGGGATTAAGGGCGTGCGCCACTCTGCCTGCCTACACTGCCAGTTTTTAAATGTTGCTCACGATTTTTTTTTTTTCTCATCATAAGCAGTGGGTGAGCAGAGGAAGCCCACATTCTCTCCAGTGAGAGCCTCCAGCCTGGAGGTGGGAATGGCCCAATTAGCATCATCCATGTCCACTCATTGCATCATTCATTCATTCAATGCATCATTCATCCAACACATCATTCATTCAATGCATCATTCATTCGTTACATCATTCATTTGCTCATATTCAGCTGTCGTTTCCACAGTGTTGACCTTGGGCTACTACTGACTATGCTGAGATTCGCAAGAGGCTGAGAAAACCAGCCTGACCTTCTGAGCAAGGGGCATGGCCAGACGGAAGGGGACACAGGCCACCCTGCCGTCTAGTGATCCAGCTTCTGGTGCTAGAGAATGCAGTATGTTGAGGGGGCCTGTGGGAGACTCCTTGATTCTCCTTTGAGGTCGTGGAGAAAATTCCAGTACATAGTTGAGCCAAGAAAGTTCAACTCAGCAGGGAGAAAAACTGGGAAGATGGAAGAACGTTCTAGACAAGGTTTAGCAGGTGGCAGCCCCCAAGTATACCGTTATTAAGTATTGTGTCTGTTTCACAGCCTGGAGGGAATAGCTTGGGGGATCCAGGGGAGGAGGATTCAGGGCCCCTTGGTGCTGCCTCCTCCCCCTCCCCTTTCCCATTGGCTGCTGCTGAGCCAGGGCACCTGAATCCTGGGCGTGGAATTGGTGTCAGGGAGGCCCCAGAGCCATGAGGTGCACAAGGACCCCCCCCCACACACACACACACACACACTGCAGCAGCCTTGGGCCATAAGTGGCCAAGCAGAGTGGAGGAAATGTGGGAGCCTGAGTCCTCCCCACCCCACCACAAGCAGTACCCCCCCCCAGAGAGCTAGAGCAGCCCCGTGCCCAAACCACTAATGAGCCAGAGCCAAGCCTGAGAGTCCCCTGGGAGCAATTGGAGGGAAACAGAATCTGCCCGTGCATTGATCGCGGCTGGAGCGGGAGGCCCTTGACCCAGCGCCAGCTGTTTCTACCCAAGCCAGCCAGTGCCAGGGCTGAACTACTTCTGTCTTTCCTGAGGAGCCTCAGTTTCCCTAGTTTTCAAATGCCCCCCCCCCCCCGGGAAGACAGCTGTTGTTGCTGCAGGAGATCCCACCAGCCTTGAAGCCAGCCTGAGTTGCAAAACTGTGATACTGCAGCCCGGGGTTTCCCTTCAACCTCAGCCATGTCTGTTACATGCGGTGTAGCCTGTGTGCCTCAGTTTCCCCCGTGGTGGCAGGGACTTGTGAATGTACACAGTTGAAGGAGCAGCCACAGAAGGCAGGCGGCCCCAGGCTGGAGTCAACCAGACCAGGGAACTAACTGTGGACAATCCCGTGTGTGTCCCAGAACTGCCCGGCACCTGTGCATCCTCAGCTGTACCCAGGGCAGCCAGCTCCATTTCAGAGCGTGGTTGAGGATGGAGTGGGGGACAAGCGAGCTCAGAGAATAAGCTTACTGCCAATGCCACTCGTTTCTGGGATGGTTGAAGATCCCACCCCATCCCTCCTCGAGCCCAGCATCCAGAGATGCTCAAACTTGCTCAACCCACTTATTGCTCACTCCCGGGCGGAGGCCCCCACTTGATGGATGTCCATGGCTGCCTCCCACAGGCCCTCCTTCCCAGCAGGTCTGGGTGCCCCTACCTGAGGTCATTTCCCTCCAGGAAGCCGCCCCCAAAGGGAGGGGCCCCTACTGGGGACTGTTTAGTGCCAGAGGGGCAAGCAAGGGTTACTTCTATTCACAAAGCCACTCTGTTTGAAGAGCTTGAGCTTGGGGCAGAGACCCTTCCCAATATTGTACCTCTAAGGCATGTGTGTGTGTATGGCGGAGGTGCTATCCAGGTTGGAAAGCAAACTGAGGTAGTGAGATCCCCGTGAGTGGAGGAATTCTAGGTTAGGCTACCATTTGGCTAGGCTGGAAGCCTTAGGAGGCAAGCCATGCTCTGTTGTGCCCTGCTTTGCCCAAAACTCTCACCCTTCCTTATCTCCCCTCTCTAGACCTGTTTCCTCAGAGGTAAAAGGGGGACAGGTCTGTGTGGCCTGAGAGGAAAGAGACGGAGGGAGAGGACAGCAATGAGCTACCTACGGAGGCACCTAGTAGGTGCTCGGCAAAGGGCATACAGTAGGGCATACAGACTGAAGCTCTGTGGTGGTGCTGTGGCTCCCTTCTCTCACTCAGCCTCAGCTTCCGGCCCTTCTTGACTCTGCTGGGCAGCCTCTAGGCTTCCAGCCTCTCTCTGGCCCCGTATACAGCACCTGCCCCTCCAGTTCCCACAAGGATTTTGCCGCCTCTGACAGTCTCAGTGAATGCTCTCTCTCTCTCTCTCTCCCTCTCTCTCTCTCTCCCTCTCTCCCTCTCTCCCTCTCTCCCTCTCTCCCTCTCTCCCTCTCTCCCTCTCTCCCTCCCTCTCTCTCTCTCTCTCTCTGCCCACCTCCTCTGTGTGTGTGTGTGTGTCCCCATGTCTCTCTCTGTCTGCCTGTCTATCTGTGTCTCTCTCTCTCTCTCTCTCTGCCCACCTCCTCTGTGTGTGTGTGTCCCCATGTCTCTCTCTGTCTGCCTGTCTATCTGTGTCTCTGTCTCTCTCTGCCCTCCTCCTCTGTGTGTGTGTCCCCGTTTCTCTCTCTGTCTGTCTCTGTCTCTGTCCCTCTGCCCCCTTCCTCCTCTGTGTATGTCCCATTTCTCTCTGCCTGCCTGTCTACCCGTCTGTCTCTGTCTCTCTGTCTCTATCTCTCTCTGTCTCTCTCTGCCCTCCTTCTCTGTGTATGTCCCCGTTTCTCTCTGCCTGTCTACCTGTCTCTCTCTGTCTCTGTCTCTCTGTCTCTCTCTCCCTGTCTGTCACCCAGGCCCCCTCCCTTGTCTGGCCGTCACCTCCCTGCAGACTCCCGCCCACATTGGCCCCCAGCCCCCTCACCAGTTCAGGCAAGTTTTCAATTGTCCATTCTCACTGGACAGAGGAGGAAGGAGCGCCCCCAAAAAGCTGACAGACAGCAGCAGGCCCAGGACAGTCCTCTGCCCAGGGGCCGACTGCCCTGGGATCCCGCCCCGGGTGGCCAGCCCGGCGGGGCCGGAGAAGCCTGAGCCGTGGCCCATCTCCCAGGCTCACACACTGGGCGTCCAGTCTTGGGCTCACTCACTGTTCTACCCACAAATCTAGGCCAAGGCCACCCTGGAAGAGGCCGGCACAGCTAAGAAATCTCAAGACCCAAGTCCAAGCAGACACCGGGAGCCAGCTGCCTCCCCTCCCACGCCCCCCTGGTTCATGGCCACCCTGGGCTGGAGGGGTGGGTGGCCTGGCAGCAGCGGGCGCGGCCGTGCTGGGTCGGGTAGGGCGGGCACAGCCGCCCTAATTACTCCTGCTCTCCAGGCTCCGATCCGTTCTCAAAAGGACTCCAGGGACACTGCCTTTAATAACTACCACTAAACAGGCAAGAAAATCCATGCCTGGTAAACAGAGCCCCGGGGAGCAGATGCGGGCTGGACAGCTCCCAGAATCCTTTGCGGCAGAGTAGCCAAGGCACTCTCCAGCGCGCTCTCCCCACCACGGCCCTAGGTCCACCTCCCCTCCTCCCTGCCAGGCCTGGCCCCTCCCCTCCCGCTCCACGGGCCTGGGTTTCAGCGGCCCATGTCTTTCTTCGGGGCAGGTTTTTGGGAACACGTTGGCGCTGATCTGGCCTTCGTCACCCCAGAAGGTATCAGCCAGTTCAGGAGACACAAGCAGAAATGGTTCAAGGACAGGACAACAGCCACACGTGCCAGCTTCAGCAACAGAATTAAGGCTTTGCTGGAGGGGCCGGGCGCGCGCGAGGGGCTCAGTGGGATGGTTAGGAGTTCACCAGGCGGGGACGCTGGAAGTGGGTCAAGTGTGTGATGATGGCAGCCCTCACAGCCAACACTCAAGGATCGCTTCTCTATGCTAGGTCACGTGCTAAGCACCTGTCATGCCTTCTTTTATTTTGAACCCAGAAGTTCTCGGGGTGGGTATTGCTACCTCCATTTTACACAGAAGAACGCTGAGGCTGTGTGAGGAACCAGGGTTCCTCTCCAGTCCACTGGCGGCTTCTGTCCCCCACTTTCCTCACACATTCTGCCCCCGGACCCTCTTTTGGCTCAGGACCCGACCTGGGCAACAGATGGGGTTCAAGGAGGGCGATTCCCTTTTTCCTCCTGTCCCATCTAAAGAACACAGCCGTCACTTTATCGAAAGGTGACCACGGCACGTAAGGTTCATCTCTCACACAGCTCCTGGTTCTGCAGATGGGAACTGTGAGACACATGGAAGGCTTTGCTCCCAGCACCAAGAAAACCACAGAAAATCAATATGAATTCCATTAAAACAAACAAGCTCCGGGCCCTGGGGAGTCTTCCAGTGGTTGGCTGGGACATTATTGCTGCCCAGGGACCTTATTTCTTGGCATCCTCCATCCTGCACCTCTCCTATCCACAGATACAGCTCTGTGCCTCAGTTTCCCCAGCTCCCAGGGCCTGTGCTGTTGTCAAGGGCAGCCTTGGACATTCTAAAAGGCAAGGCCGAGGACGAGATTTTTGAGACCTGAGTGGCAGTACGGTGAGGGACAGCCAGATAGGGTCTGTGGTCAGAAGGGGGACCTCCCAGCAGGGCGCCACACTGGGTGCCCCCGTCTGGCTGCAGAAATATCTCAGGTTGTGAGGACCCCCTGAGTGAGTCACCGTGCCCGGAGTGGGGGTGGGGGAGCTGGAGGGTTAAGCAGAGGGGCCCCCTGTGAGCCTGAGCTGATGGGTGGGCCATGGGGTGGAGGCAGAGGAAAGAGCCTGTTATGGCCAGAATGAGCAGGTACCGGGATAGAGTGGGGTAGAACAAGGCAGCATAGAGTAGCTTATTGGGAAGCCAAGTATGTGTGGGGAGTGGGGGGTGTGCTTCTGAACCGGGTGACATCCAAACAGACCCCGGTTAAAGAAGTCTGAGGATGGCCAAGTCATAATCCAGGCAGAAGAAACAGCCAGTGCAAAGGCAAAGGCCCTGAGGCCTCGCAGGGCTTGAGGTGGCCAGGGAGCAGCGGGGAGACCAGGTGAGGAGGACACCGTCAGAGAGGAGGACGTCAGAGCTGGGTCATCATGAGGATTTCAGCTTTTACAGGTCATAGGGAGCCCTAGAGGACTCTGAGAATGGATGTGGTGTGGGCTGGACAGGATGCCCTGGCTGCCCGGGTGGGGACAAGGGCATGCGTCTACTGCTGGGAACCAAGCCCAGGAGGTACAGTGTGGCTCAGAGCAGGAGGGAATCAGGCAACAGAGCGGTCCAAGAGCCTGCTTGACGCCTGTGGGGGAGGGGAGCTCTCAGGAGAGGGGGCGGAGCTAACGGCATCAAAGCCGAGGCAGCTCCGCCCACCTGGACCATTTCCCCCCCACCCCCACCCCGATGAGAAACCAAGGCTGACAGAGGAAGTCGTCTGAACGTGGTTACAGAACGGGAGAGTCAGGCCTGGGAACTTGAGATGAGGGCTGTCTGCGCCACATCCCCGGGGCCTCACGCAGACTCTGCGCTCAAGTCCTCCCGGCAGGCGCGGGGCACCGTGGGCCAGGGAGCTCCCTGCCACCGTCAAGATGAGGCCAGCAGATTAATTCTTTGTCTCATTGCCTTGACAAGACACCTGACTAGAACAAGGCTTACTTTGACTCCTAGTTCGGGAAGGTGAGGTTGCAGGAACCTGGGGCGGCTGGTCACGTTTATCCACAGCCAGGAAGCAGAGAGAGACGAATGCCAGTTGCTCAGCTTCCCGTCTCCTTTTTATGCAATCCAGGACCCCAGCCCACAGGGATAGTACCGCCCACATCCAAGATGGGTCTTCCCACCTCAACCAACCCAGTCCAGAAACTCCCTCCCAGACACTCTCAGAGGTTTGGCTCCTAGGTCATGGATGCTAGGCCCTGTCAAAGAGTCAACGATCTGTATTCATTGTCATCAGGGCCTGGAGAGGCATGGGGGCGGGGGGGGGGGGGGGGTCGGGGGAGGGGGCTTCCCACAGCTTTGCAGCAGGTGGCAGCCTTGCATGCCCAGGCGAATAATGTCTGTGCTGTGGCCCCTGGGCCAGGCAGCCCAGAGTCAGCCAGCTAAGGCCCTGAGAAGTCCTGCAGCCTTCCCTGTTCAATCGCTGGTAACCTCAGCTTCCTCAAGAGCGTGGTGGCTCTCAGCCAGTGCAGAGCAAAGGAGCCGGGAGCCACAGCGCGGGTGAACCTCAGGCCAGGATACCACAGCGGGTACTCAGCACCGGTTTACCCAGGGCTGGAGCACAGAGAGGGGAGGGGGAGGGGACGGAAAAGCCCGCGGTGAAGGAGAAAGGGTACATACGGGTGTGAATGAACACAAGAAGGCGTGGCTGAATGAATGAAGTGGGGGATAATGAAAGTGTGGCCCGATGAACGGACCAATGGGAGAAGTGTGGAATCCAACGGGCTCTGTGTGTGAATGCAGAAACCCACAAATGGTCAGGTTGGGGGCACCCTGGGAGTCTGGGAGGGAGCTGGGGGGAGGGTTGTAGATGGGCCTTGCTCTCCGTGTGTGGCCACTACCCACCTTTGCTATTCCTGTGATAACCAGGACCTTCAGGGCCTGCTTTGCCCCTGCAGAGGGTGGGCTGGCTCTCCAGGGCCCACTCCTTGCTTTTTCCTCCTTGACTCTCTATGACCTACCCCTTCATGTATGCCCCTGTAACCCCACATATTGACTGGGCGGGCCTCTGCCTGCTTCTTTCCCAGCCGCCATACTCTTTAAAACTTCATTGCTTTTATTAGTTGATTGGAGGACAGTTCACAGCCTGAAGGAGCTGATTGTCTCCTTCCCCCCAGTGATTGGATTGGAATCATGGGATTGAAATCGTATGGTCAGGCTTGGCGGCAAGCACCTTGACCTGCTGAGCCATCTCATCGGCCCAGTCCCCATGTGTCCTGGGACTCACTCTGTAGACCAGGCTGGC
This sequence comes from Peromyscus eremicus, assembly GCF_949786415.1. Classification (NCBI taxonomy): domain Eukaryota; kingdom Metazoa; phylum Chordata; class Mammalia; order Rodentia; family Cricetidae; genus Peromyscus; species Peromyscus eremicus. The sequence goes on along the minus strand of NC_081438.1, from coordinate 10,845,436 downwards.
CTCGAACTCACTGAGATCCGCCTGGCTCTGCCTCCCGAGTGCTGGGATTAAAGGCGTGCGCCACCACCGCCCGGCCAGATCCCCTTCTTGGCCCTGAAGGTCCCCTTGGGGGCCTGTGCTGACTGACACCCCTCTCCCTTCTGAGCGCAGGCACCATGCGGCCAGTGCGACGCAACTTCTACGACCCGTCGTCAGCGCCAGGCAAGGGCATCGTGTGGGAGTGGGAGAGCGACGGCGGCGCGTGGACGGCCTACGACATGGACATCTGCATCACCATCCAGAACGCGTACGAGAAGCAGCACCCGTGGCTCGACCTCTCGTCGCTCGGCTTCTGCTACCTCATCTACTTCAACAGCATGTCCCAGATGAACCGCCAGACCCGCCGCCGCCGCCGCCTGCGCCGCCGCCTGGACCTGGCCTACCCGCTCACGGTCGGCTCCATCCCCAAGTCGCAGTCCTGGCCCGTGGGAGCCAACTCGGGTCAGCCCTGCTCCTGTCAGCAGTGCCTGCTGGTCAACAGCACGCGCGCCGCCTCCAACGCCATCCTGGCCTCGCAGCGCCGCAAGGCGCCCATTGCGCCAGCTGCGCCCCCAGCGCCCCCAGCGCTGCCGCCGCCGCCAGGAGGGCCTCCGGGTACACTCGCTGTGCGCCCCAGCGCCACCTTCGCCGCCGCCGGGGCTACGCTCTGGGCCGCACCTGCCGCCGGTCCCACAGAGCCCGCGCCACCTCCAGGAGTTCCCCCGCGGAGTCCTAGCGCCCCCAACGGAGCGCCCGCCCCGGGCCAGAATAACCTCAGCCGGCCAGGACCCCAGCGATCCACCAGCGTCAGCGCACGCGCCTCTATCCCGCCTGGGTAAGACGCCCCCCCCCCCCTCCCTGCCACCTCCTCCGGAAGGGCACCCAGGGCCATCCCCAGCAAGGAGCTAGCTACCCAGGGGCCACTGCCCACCAGGGCCAACGCTAGGGTGAAAAAGGTAAGGTGTGGGCCACCCCTCACGGACTCGCTTTGTGGTGGAGCACGTGTGATGATGGTGGCAGGGACCACCATCATCCCATTTACAGCTGGAAGGTGTCCCAACTAAGCTGGTTGGCAAACAAGACCTTGGGGGAGTCCATAACTACCATTGTCTGGCTATTTACACACACACACACACACACACACACACACACACGCCCTCCTGGGCCATTTGCTGTGACAGCTCCATCAGCCAGTGAGCTTTGGATTCAAGTGTGTGAACGGGGCAGCTGGAGAACGCGGGCCACTCTTCCAGAGGACTCAAGTTCAGTTCCCAGCACCCACATGGCGGCACAACCATCTGTAACTCTGGTTCCAGGAGATCCAATGGCCTCTTCTGGCCTTTGCAGGCACCAGCATACATGTGTACACACAGAGACGACAGACGGACAGACACACACACACACACACACACACACACACACACACAGTGTTCTCTGCATTTTGAGGCCACTTTTACGTATATTTTAAAGTTGCATTTATATATTTGTGTGTGTGTGTGTGTGTGTGTGTGTGTGTGTGTGTGTGTGTGTGTGTGCCACAGGGTGTGGTGTAGATCAGAAGACAACTTGCGGGAATCAGTTCTCTCCTACTGTGCTGACCCCTGGCATGGCACTCAGGTCATTAGGCTTGACGGCAGACATCTTTACCCTCTCTGAGCTGTGTTGCAGGCCCCATTTCTGCACATATTTTGTGGGTCAGTGAGGACAGTGGCGGTACATGCTATATAAACCACTCAGCTTTTCCTGCCCAGTGTCCATTCTCCACGAGTGTGCCATGGGTGTGAGCTCACAAAGCTGAACTGGTCGGGGAGGACTGAGTTCTCACGATGCACACACAGGAGACAGACACACAGAGATCAAGGGAGTCAGTGGGCATAATCCTAGGAGGAGAGGGGAGGTCTGGGGAGGTGGTGGAACAGGGTGGCGTGTGGTCCGGAGGGAGTGAATGGTCTGGACAGGCCACCATGGGGAGGAGCGCATATGAAGAGGCTGTTTCTAGGGAGTTCAGAGGACATGGTGTGTCTAGGGAGGAGTTGGAGGTGTTCTGTACCTAGCAGTGGGAAGGGCATCCCAGGCTGGGCATTGCAGGTGCATAGGAGTGGAGGCTGAACAAATCTAGAAGTTTCTAGAAACCACACAGAGGTAAAGCCTACTTCGTAGAATGAGGAGAGGAGTTGTCTAAATGGGAGTTTAGTGATAAACTGGGGAGCCCCAAGAGAGTTTGGGGTGCAGCCAGGAACCATAGAGTGTGCTTGAGCTAGAGAGGGCCGTGGAGAGAAGAAAGTGGTCTGCTGGGGGTATTAATCATTAGACACATGCCCCTCTATCCTGAGGTCTCAGCTCTGTGGCCATGCAGACGCCCCTCCTCCTGCCTGACAAGTCGGTGTCAAGGCCCTCCAATCCTTCCTCTCCAAGGAGCCCCAAGAAATAGATTCCTGGCTCATCATGGGTTATAGGTGGATCCCAGGGCGGAGGGAGGGGGAGGGAGGGGGAGGGAGGGGCCCCCAACCCCTGGTCCTGTCGTGTTGTGAACTAGACTAGGAAAGAGTCGGGGGTGTCTCCGTGGACCAGGCAGCCCCCACTCACCCACCCCAGCCCACTCCCCAAGCCCCCTCACAGCTTTTACTTCTGAGTCTTTTCCTTCACCCACTGACCCAAGGGCTTGAGCTGCCGAACTCGAATTCTGAACTTCTGAGTTCTAGAAACCCAAGATGGAGGACAGGGTGGGGCTGGTTGTCCTCTAGGTCCCGTCCCTTGGATTTCAGGGTGTCCTGTCTCCTGGGGTCCTCATGTTGCCTTCTCTCTGGGTGGCCCCGAGTCCAGACTGCCTCCTCTCGGGAGGACAGGGCCATGTTGGGTTAGGCCCTTGCTGGCCTCAGTGTCTCAGTGTCTCATCAAGTGGCTGCGTCCATCCTCATCCGTTCTGGGATTCCAGGATCCAGTGCTTAGGCCCCGGGGTCTCTGTGTCTCCCTCCACAGCTCTCCGTGCCCTGCCCCCATCAATTCCTTTTCCTCTCAGCCCCTCCCTTCTCCTTCTTTGCCACCTTCCAGCTGGGTGACATTCAGGATAGTTTCACCTCTTCAGCCTCAGTTTCCCCACCTGACACAGAGAGTCCCACCCCACACCTGTCCAGGGCTGTATGAAATCTTTACACTTATCGGATGTGATCAGAGTGCAGGGGGGCCAAGGACTCCTCGGTCTATGATGTGATGCTCATGTCATCCCTGGAGGGGGACCAGGAGGGAGGCCCAGAGAAGGGGATCGACCTGCCCAGAGTCACAGTGGGGACAGGCCAGGGTTTTTTCCACTCTCCCTGTGCTGGGGCCAGGAGCCAGCTGGCAGGGTGGGCCTGGGAGACACACAGGGTGGGAAGATCCGCCCTGTCTCACGGGAGGTCAGCGTCCGTCCATTGCTGTGGAACACAGCTGCAGGGTGGAGGAACCGAGTCAGGCTTTCCGCCCCACATGGGAACAGCTGCAGGCCTGTTTCCCTTTGCAGAGCCGACCCCGTGTCCCCAGTCCCATCTCACAGCTCCACCGGCATCACCCATCTCCATCACAGAAACCCACGACAACTGCTCCTCTTGCTACCACTTCTCAGAGGGCAAAACCGAGGCTCCAAAAGACCATGACACTCGCTTGGGTCATACACTTTGAACCTAAGTCGGCCGGGGTATATGGGGTCCCGTTTCCCCCCACCTGCCCATGTTGTTCCGAGCTGTGGCCCCAGACAATAACAGAGCCCCCAGAGAGAGGATGAAGCGAGAGGCCGAGTTGCGGCCCAGCTTCAACTTTCTCTCTGGCTGTGTGACCTAGCTGAACCCATGGCCCTCTCTGGTCGTCCGTCTTTGCAACTTGTGAAAACAGGACTGACCACACAGGCCATTGTCTGGCACGTGGCTCCCCGTGTTTCCCAGGCTGCACCCTGCTCCCCCATCCCTTATAGCCTGCGCAACACTGCCAACTGAACAGGTGCCAGGCACCAGGCAAGCGCTGTTTGAACACCTGGGTCTTAGCAGGCCTTTTCCTGCATGCAGACCCTCAGTGATTCCCTGTGGCCCGTGACTGGCTTGTTCCCCCTGCTCCTTTCTTCTCTGCTCTTGTAAACACTCTCCCTGCCATGACAGCGTTAACCGGACATCTTCCCCCAGCTCCCAGCACGACTTACTTCTGTCTGTCAATCAACTCCCCATTTATTAAAGAACCATTGTGTGGCCGGCACCGTGGGGGACTCTGGGACACAGCAGCCAGTGAAGCAGCCAGGCCCTGACATCCAGGAGCTCACAGCCTCATCGAGACAAACACAACACAAAAGAAATGGATCCTAGAACATGCTAGAAGGTGGTTTTGGTGCTACGGAGGACACACAGCAAGAGAAGGGTGGCAGGGATGACGTCTTATTTTATGGCCTTATTTTTAAGAAGGGTATAACTTTTCTTGAAAAAGTAAAGTTGCATTTGGCCAAGGAGACAGTGGGAGTAAAGAAGCCAGCCAGAGCCAGGCATGGCGGCGCACACTTTTAATCTGAGCACTCCAGAAGCTGAGGCAGAAGGATTGCTGGGAGTTTAAGGCCATCTTGGGTTACATAGCTATGGGGCATTTACCCACCACCCCCACAGTTCCCCAGAGTTTTCTTGAGTGCGAGCAGCAGGAAATATTAGATAGAAGGATTTATTGCGGAGAATATCGCGGAGATAAACAGATAGAAAATAAAGGATAGCCTCAAGAGGGCCTGGAACCTATTCCAACGGGCCCTGACTGTCTCTGCCCCAGGGTTTTTATAGAGACGCCAAGAGGTGGAGCAAAAGACCTCCTCCCCCAGCACAGCCAAGTGCAGACCATCTCAGACACCTGCACTCAGGCCCGTGGTCCTAATCATCCTCTATGCGGACCTGCTGGGTAAAGCCACGAGGAACCCAAGAACGGGCTCCCACACATAGCGAGCCCCTATCTCAAAAAAAAAAAAAAAAAAAAGAGGGACTATACCAGGCTTTTTCTTTCGGGCCACCAACCAGCTCCCAAATCATGACACGGAGACTTATTATTAGTTTTGAGTGCTCGGCCTGACTTAGGCTCCTTTCCGGCTGGCTCTTATAACTTAAATTAGCCCGTTTCTCTTTACCTACCTTTTGCCTCAGGGTGTTTTACTTTTCCTTCTGTCTGTCTTGCTTGTCTGTCTGGCAGCTGCTTGGCTTCTTGCCCCAGGCATGTCCCTCTCTTTCTCCCTCATTCTCTTCTCCTCTTCTCTCCTCCTTCTCTCTCTAGATTCCTCCTCCTATTTATTCTCTCTGCCCGCCAGCTCCCCCATCCCTCTCCTGCCTAGCTATTGGCCATTCAGATCTTTATTACTTCAGTCAGGTGCCTCAGGCAGGCAAGGTGAAACAAATGCAACACATCTTTACATAGTTAAACAAATGCAGCAGAAACAAATGTAACACACTGTGGCGACACATTGTGTGCCCTAATAAATTTGCCTGAAGATCAGAGAGACAAAGGAACAAGCCACCTCTTACCTCTAGGACTCCTCAGCCTAAAAAAGCTTTCCTCAGCTGAAAGACTTTAGTTCCTGTCTCCTCACACCTGATATACCTTTCTCCACCCATCCATATCATTTCCTGTCTCAGCTTTCCTAGTGCTGGGATTAAAGGCGTGTGACTCCCAAGTACTGAGGTTAAAGGTGTGTGCCACCACTGCCTGGCTCTGTTTCTCTCCTAGACTGAGTCAATCTCATGTAGTCTAGGGTGGCTTTGAACTCACAGAGATCCAGACGGATCCCTGCCTCCCAAGTGCTAGGATTAAAGGTGTGTGTCACCCACTGCCTGGCTTCTATGTTTAATCTAGTGGCTTGTTCTGTTCTCTGATCTTCAGGCAAATTTATTAGGGTACACAATATATCACCACAACACACCTTTATACAGTTAAAGTAATATGTTCCACCACAGGAGACCCACAAGAGGGCTCAGCAGGTAAAGGGTACTTGCTGCCAAGCCTGATGACCTGAGTTCAGTCCTTGGGAGCCACATGGTGGATGGAGAGAACCGTCCCCCAGAAGTTGTCCTCTGACCTCCACATGCCCATCACGGCACATGCGCACATGTGCACATATGTAAAATAATAAATGGGGTTGGGGAGAGAAAGAAGCTTGGTGGCATACACTTATCACCCCAGCGTTTGGGGGGCTGAGGTGTACAGATCGTGACAGGCCAGCCTGGCCCGATACTGAGACGGGGGGGGGGGGGGGGGGGGGGGGGGGGGGAGTGGGCAGCGTGCCTGGGAGGGAGGGAGGGAGGGAGGGAGGGACAAGTCTCCCAGGCAGTAGGAACAGACTGTGCAAAGGAGTCAGGAACTGAGCTGATGGGGTAGGCCCAAGTAGCTAGAGAGGATGGGGTGTGTAGAGGCTGTGGGACCTGGTTTGCTTAATCCAGTGCTAAGAGTCTTCAGCTGTGGAGAGATGGTCTCGATTGTATATGGAGGAGAGGTGATTTGAATTATATGTGTGTGTGTGTGTGTGTGTGTGTGTGTGTGTGTGTGTGTGTGTGTGATTTAAGACAAGGTCTCATGTAGCCCAGGCTGGCCTTGAACTCACTACATAGCTGAGGATAACCTTGAACTGCTGGTCCTCCTGTCTCCCGCCCTCTCTAATGCTCAATTTACAGGTGTGTGCCACCGTGCCAGGTTTATGTGGTGCTGGGGGTCAAAACCAGGATGCCATGAATGCTAGGCAAGCGCTCTACCCACTGAGCTACACCCTCAACCCTTGTTTATTTTTATTTCTTGTGATTTTTATGTCTGCTGCATGGCACCACATTTTCTCTCTCTCCAGGTCTTTGTGTTTAAATGGCTCTAAAATGTTTATGTCCCAAAGTCTTGCAGGAGCCTGAACTTGGGAAAGGAGGGGCCTTGGCTTCCCACCCATCCCCCTTTCCTGGCCAGGGTAGCTGTGGTGAGGCAGGTCACAGCCTCACCACAAGGTCAAACCCAAAGCCTCCCCAACCAGCCCCCACCTGAAGCACTTCCTGCCCTCTCCCTGGGAAGCCAGGCCACACACTCCTGTCTGCACTGTGTGCTCCCCAGGGGCGTGGGAACAGCAACCAGCCCGCCCTCCCCTACCTGGGCTCCACCCGGAGCTCTGGGGAGGGCAGACCTTGAGAGAGAACACATAGACACACAAAATAAATCAATCTTTGAAAGCAGGACTGAGCCCCAGGGTCCCGGAGAGAAATCCAAATCCCCAAATGCCAGTCAGGGCTCCGAGTTGTGGAGTGTACCCTGGGAGGTAGAAGGGGAAACTGAGGCCTGCAGATGGTCAGAGCTGGCCATGGGGGAAACAACATGAACATAGGGCCCCAGATGGTGGACCCCTGAACTCAGGCTCCATCTCCCAGGCCTTGCCTTGTCTCCACAGATGGGGTGTTCAGGGGGTGGCCTCAGGTGACCTGGAGGGCAGGGACTTGGCTACAAGGTGGAGTGAGACTAAAAGGCAGCAGGTGACAAGAGCATCCTCACAGGAGCTTCTAGAGAGGGGGAAGGGGACTTTCTTCTCCCCAGATGACATGATTTCACTTCTGCCCTCTCCTCTTCACTTGAATGGAGACCAGAGCCTTTGAGGGCTCCCCGGGGGCTGCTGGGTACATGTTAGGCATCCTCAGAAGGTCTGAGGCTCGTGGGAACAAGGGGACAAGCCTAGGCTTTCCGGGGCAGAGCAAAGACAGAGAGATGAAGACTCAGGAGATCTATAGGGGCATTGGCGGGGCTCTTGTTCCCAAAGGTGGTGACTCACTCTGATGGACAACCAATGACCTATCATGAGGTCACTTGTACAGCCCCTGAGCTAGCTCTGTGGGTCCAGCTCTGAGACTTTACTTAATTTCATAGGTCTCAGATCCACAACACCCCCAACCTTGGCCAACCCAGTAGGGTCAGCCCAGAGTTGGGCCCAGAAATTCCAAGTCCTGCTGCCAAGAGCATCACGAGTCAGCTAGGGGGCCAAAGTGATCTCACTTCCTCTCTTTCAGCTTCACGCTGTCAGGTGCAGGGTCCATGACTGACCATCTCACGTGTGTCTTTGCCCGGGAAGTACAGACTTCCTAGAGTATGGTATTGAGGGTGATTCTCAAGTTACATTGTAGCTGTGTAGGAAGGAGTGCTGGGATTGATTGCTGATGTCTGCCATGGGTGCAAATTTGGTAATAGTGGTACGCGTGTTATTTATTTGACATCTGTTCCGATCTTGTTTGGGAGATTGGGGAGGAACATCTGGAACTGGAGCCCTTGTTTCTAGTGATAATCAAGCGACCCCAGAGGTAGTAAGCTAGTTTCTTATCTGTTCAGTACTGGGAGCTTGTTTTGTTACCCTCAGTCCTGGGGTCACAGGGTTGGGTGGTTCCCAGAGCTTGAAATCTGGCAGACGAGATAAGAGTTGAACCACACAACTAGAAAACAAGATGGAAAATGCCTAGATCCTCACTAAGAGATGAACTCTGTCCCTCACGGATAAAAAGGAGTGGAGCCTGTGGTCAATGGATAGATGTGGAGGCTGGTGGGGAAAGGGACCACATGGGCCCCTTCTTTCTCAGGCTGGGGAGGGAGATGACTTCCTGTGCCCCTCAACTGGAGATTCTTGAAGCTCAGCCTCTGAGCCATGGGAAGAGAACCTGGTTCAGTGTAGGCTTTCTGGAAGCCTTGCTGTGGACCCTGCCCTTGCGAGGGATTAACACCATCGCTGAGGAGTCCTTAGAGAAGGCAGATGTGCTGCTGTTCTTCAGGAGGCCCCCTGAGCACTGTCATCTCAGCATGATCACAGCCTGGCAGCTGCAGGAAGTGCTCCCTGAGCACCTGCTTCGTGGCTCCCTTAAGACATGGTCAGAGAACACCCAGGGACAGTGTGCTCTGATCCTGTGCTTAGAGCAACACAGTACCCACCCTGGTTCTGTGCACTTGTACCACAGGTGTGAGTGTGTGTGTTGAGTATCTGCTACACATCAGATGAACGAACATCCTTTCTGTCCAACGTCATCCAGAGAGACCTAGTCGAGGATATAGGTGGGGAGGGCACAGACATGCAAAGGTCAGAAAAGGAACTGGATCCATACGTTGGAGAAGCTACTGAGTGTGGAGGAGAGAGAGGACTTCCTTACAACCATGCTAATGCCAAGAAAACAGTATAACTGGGAGAAACAGGCTGTCTAGGAAGACAGCATTGAACCAGAGACCTCCGTGAGGGAGGGTGCAAGAGAAACATCTCAGAAAGAGCCATCCGAGAAAGGGGTTGATGCAAAGACCCTGGGGTGGCAATGAGCCCGGGATATGTGAGATCAGCAGAGCTAGTGTAGAGCTTACGAGAAGGTGTGTACACTGGAAATGAGGTTCAGAGCGCAGCAGATGGCCAGCTGTTTCTCTGTGCAAAGGGCTAGCCTCGGCAGGATGGAGGGCAGAGGACACAGGGCAGCTGACCAGGGCTGGGAGTGGTAGGCAGGCCCTGGGGAAGCCTGTTCTCAGACCCTCAGCCAACCCGGGGGCCCCCAAGAAGGCAGGCAGGGCAGGAGTGAAGGCTAGCCCCCACTGACTGGAGGTTCTGGGCGGCAGTGCGTGTCCAGGGAGGTATTCTCGATGCCTGGGAGGAAGCGGTATCTCCCACATCAAAAGGGCCACCCCCCAAAGCTCCCACGCTTGGCGGCATGGGAACTGTGCCACGGAAGGTTCTCGCCGGCAGTTTGCAGACTGCAAGAGGGTGTGTGCCACCTGGGGACTGTCCCCTACCACACAGAGATGCCGCACCATCAGGCCCCACACAACCCTCCCCCCTGTAGCCCAGGCCTCTAAAAAAAAAAGAAAAAGAAAAAAGTTTTTAAAGCTTTTCTTGAAATATAAGTATGGCCAAGATCTCAAAAGTCCTGGGGTTTCCCTGCCCACCTCCCAGGGACAGAGATTCAGCAAGATGGGGAACTATTTGGACCAGACTTTGGGGATTATATATCTAAGATAGCAATCTGACTATCCTGATTGATAGAGGCTGACTGGAGAGCTGTGTGATGGATTCTTTGGACTTCAGAGAGCTGTGATGGATTAGTCATGCCTGTCACTGGTAGGAGATAAGTAGGTAGTGGTGTGTATGCTAAATATTTTCCTCCCTGCCCATATTACACACTGTCCTGAATGAGAAGAGGGGCGTTCTCATGAAGCAGAAAGGAAAAGGAAGTGGGAAGGCAGAGATGAGGGCAGGACTTCAACTGGTGAGTCCACATGCAGTGTTTATAGACAGGTGGGAAGGAAGGCTGGAAACCGTGACCACTTCTCTTTGCTGCCCCGTAAGTATGAAGAGTAATAATTACAGCAGTGCTGTCCTCCAGCAAGGTCTTGGAGGGTGGTGACAAAGCCTGAGGCAGGTCACATTGGTGCTCAGCCCTTCTCATTTTGGGTCCTACCACACTGCAGAAGGAGAAGCTCTTGAATCCTCACAAGACTCCTCATTGCAGGTAGGGAAACTGAGGCTCAGTGCCTTAATCCCACTTCCACTCAGGACTCAGAGCATCCATCCCTCTTCCCTTTTCCCGTCTCCCATGAGAACAATGATAATGATTTTAGATTGTCCCCACCCCTTCCCCAAAGATGGTCCTAGATGGTAATGGTATTGATGATGGTGGTGGTGATGGTGATGGTAATAATGATAATAATGATGGTGGTGATGATGATGGTGATAGTGATAGTGATGGTGGTGATAATGGTGATCGTGATGGTGGTGATGATGGTGATGGTGTTGATAATGGTGATAGTGATGGTGGTGATAATGGTGATAGTGATGGTGTTGATAATGGTGATCGTGATGGTGGTGATAATGGTGATGGTGTTGATAATGGTGATAGTGATGGTGGTGATGATGGTGATAGTGATGGTGGTGATGGTGATGGTGTTGATAATGGTGATAGTGATGGTGGTGATAATGGTGATAGTGGTGATGATAATGGTGATGATGATGGTGATAGTGATGGTGGTGATGATGGTGGTGGTGATGGTGGTGATGGCGATCGATGGTAGTGATAGTAATAATAATGATAATAATGATTTCAGAATATTCCTTAGCTACCAGGATTCATGCTCCTGTCAGCAAACAAAGTGCAGGCACCACATCATGCCCATTCCACAGACAGAGAAACTGCTACAGAGGCCGACATGATGTGCTGTGTGTCACCAGCTAATTAGTGGCTGAACTAAGAACCAAAAGCAACGATGACTGACCCCCAAAAGACAAAGAGTACTTTCTTTCCAGGAGCTCTTTATCTGAAGAGGGGACCATGTGATCCCTGGTGTCAGGATGTCTCACAAGCCTTTATTGTGCTCAAATAAGCTAAGAATCTTGGCGCGAGAGACAGTGTGGTATTTCCCAACTTACTCCTGAGTCCTTTCCAGAGTGTTTTGCAGGAACCGGCTCTCTATAGAACAAACCTTAAGAGAAGTTTACTCCATGATAGTTGGGTTCCAGGCCAGAGAAGGAGGGGGAACCGGGGCCCAAACACTCTCTGGTGGAAAGAGGCCATCTGTTGGGGGAAGAGGAGTTCGAGCCTGGGATGTGGTTCCCTTGATAGGGTGCTTGCCTCATCCTGAAGTTCCAGGTTCAACCCCCTGCACCACATAAAACTGGGTATGGCGGAACACACTTGCAACCTCAACACATGGGAGATGAAGGCATGAGGAGCCGAAGTTCAAGGTCATCCTTGGCTACAACACAAGTGAAAGGCCAGCCTGAGATACATGAGAGCATGTCTAAAAACAAGAGTCAGAACTAGGCCTAAGGGTGTTGGCCCCATTGCTGATAGGAGCTCAAGACGGGGATGCGGTTTCCTGGTGGCTCATCCAGATGACGGAGGCAGAGGAGAGGGGGTGTGCCAGGAGGAAGCCTGAGGTAAAAAACAAGCCAGGGTCCTTGCACAGGAGTGTTGGGGCTGGAGTCCAGCTGAGACCTCCTCTCGTCCCCACAGGGTTCCTGCGCTTCCTGTGAAGAACTTGAATGGCACCGGCCCTGTCCACCCAGCACTGGCCGGTAAGACCCAATCCAGTGAGGCCCCGCCCACCAGCCTTATGATCCCCGCCTCTTGGGTGAACTGGTGTGTGGGCCCAAGTGCGGTCCTTCCCATTAGGTTAGTTTGGCTGCAACTTAGGGTGGTGGTGCTCTGGGGTAGGCAGGGTCAGAGTACAGGGGTGACACCCTGTCCTCCGTCCTCTGTAGCATCCACCTGCCCCATCAGTCCAACCATGAAGGGAGGGCGTGACTTGTCACGACCCCACCCCTTATCACTACACCCCACTCCCCACCCCAGGGATGACTGGGATCCTGCTGTGTGCAGCCGGGCTGCCAGTGTGCCTGACTCGAGCCCCCAAACCCATCCTGCACCCGCCCCCTGTGAGCAAGAGCGACGTGAAGCCTGTTCCTGGAGTGCCCGGCGTGTGCCGCAAGACCAAGAAAAAGCACCTCAAGAAAAGTAGGCCCCGTGTGACCCCAATCACAATCCCAGTGCTCTTAGGACCCAGCAGGCACCTGCCTCTACTTACCCTCAGTTCGCCTTTCCCCCCCTCCTTCCTGCCACTCCCCCACCTCCTCCCCAGCGCTTGACCCCCACCTCACCCCTCCTGAGACATGTCCCCCCCATCTCTACAGGTAAGAACCCTGAGGATGTGGTTCGGAGGTACATGCAGAAGGTGAAAAACCCACCTGATGAGGTGAGCAGACCAGGTGGGGGCCTCAGCTCCCAGGACCAGCTCCTCCCAGCCTGCCTTCCTCCTGCCCATCCTGGTTTCACCAGGTTCCTCACCAGGCCCTGGGGAGGAGCCTAAGTTTTTTTTTTTTTTTTTTTTGGTTTTTCGAGACAGGGTTTCTCTGTGTAGCTTTGTGCCTTTCCTGGAACTCACTTGGTAGTCCAGGCTGGCCTCGAACTCACAGAGATCCGCCTGGCTCTGCCTCCCGAGTGCTGGGATTAAAGGCGTGCGCCACCACCGCCCGAGCCTAAGTTTTATAGCATCACACCTGTCTGTCTTTGTTGTGGGGGACCTGCCCCCACTTTTCCCCCCAGGGTACTCTTGAGCAGGGAGAAATAAGGAATATGTAGATAGAAATATAGAGGAGAGAGACAGACAGAAACACAGACTAGCCTCGGGAGGGCCTAGGTCAAAACCCACCAGCTCCTTCTGTCTCTTCTAAAGGGCTTTTATAGGAATGCCAAGGGGTGGAGCAAAAGACCTCCCCCCAGCACAGCCAAGTGCAGACCATCCCAGACACCTGGTGACCATGCCGTGGTCCAGCCATCCCTTAATGCAGCCCTGCTGTGTAAAGCAAGCTCAGATCTCACTAGGAAACCTTTGTGGGCTCCCACACTTTGTGATGGATAGTTTTACGCCACATTTTCCATTCAGGGTTTTGCTTTGGGTAGTTAAGCATTTAACCCCTCCTCAGGGGCTGTCTGAGGAGGGAATCAGAGGCAAGGTTTCCCGCCTTCCCATCTTCAGTGTCCTCCTGTGGCCCTTCCCATCCTTAGTGTCCCTCTGTGGCCTTCCACATGACCCTCATCCTCAGTGTCCCTCCATGGCTCTGCCCATCCTCTGTAGCGCACCCCATAGTCTTCCCCATGGCCCTTTCCATCCTCAGTGTCTCTCCCTGGCCCCCCAGGACTGTACCATCTGTATGGAGCGGCTGGTCACAGCATCCGGCTATGAGGGTGTGCTCCGGAACAAGAGCGTGCGGCCCGAGCTTGTGGGCCGCCTGGGCCGCTGTGGCCACATGTACCACCTGCTCTGCCTGGTGGCCATGTACTCCAACGGTAACAAGGTGGGCCACAAGGTGGGCTGCCATGCAGCGGGTGGGCGCCAGGCAGTGAGTTGGGCAGTGGGCGGGGGCCAGGTGGGACCCCCCCAGGTGGGACCCCCCGGGGGAGGGGTCCTCACACCAGCCCACCCTTCCCAGGATGGCAGCCTACAGTGCCCCACCTGCAAAGCCATCTACGGGGAGAAGACAGGGACACAGCCGCCAGGGAAGATGGAGTTTCACGTCATCCCGCACTCGCTGCCCGGCTTTGCAGACACCCAGACCATCCGCATTGTCTACGACATCCCCACGGGCATCCAGGTGAGCCCTGAGGACCACAGCCCCCACTCTCTGGCCCCTCCAGAGACTCCACCCCTCTGGGATCTGAACCCTCCCGCTGCTGTCTCCACAGGGCCCTGAACATCCCAACCCAGGCAAGAAGTTCACCGCCAGAGGCTTCCCTCGCCACTGCTACCTACCGAACAATGAGAAAGGCCGGAAGGTGGGTGCCCCCCCCCAACAATGAATGAGGGCAGGGTCCCCGGCCACAATCATCTAGGCCTGCCTCTCCCTTGTCCACAATCCCTGCTGCGTCGTTCCTTCCCAAGTCAACATGCTTAACAGCAGGCCCCAAACCTACTTCATCTCATTCACCAGCTAAAGAAAACTTTAGAGAGGGCCCGTAACTTACAGACAGTCACAGCAGCCTTTCACCCTCAGCCGTCCGACTGTCAATGACTGTTTACCCGAAGAAGCTAGTACCTTCGATTTCCCTGCGAAATCTCCAGACCTTTAATCATGGGAACTAATTCACAAAGCGGCTGTTTTGCACAAAGAGTGGGGACTAAACCCCAGCAGTACTGCTGACAAGGCCCGAAAGAAACAGAACTTTCTGAAATGGATGGTCATGGAGCAGGCTGAGGCCCAGGCTGCCAGTAACACTCACCTCTCACCCCCCCTCCCTCCCCAACCCCTCCAGGTGCTGAGGTTGCTCATCACCGCCTGGGAACGCAGACTCATCTTCACCATCGGAACATCCAATACCACGGGCGAGTCGGACACCGTGGTGTGGAACGAGATTCACCACAAGACGGAGTTCGGTTCCAACCTCACTGGCCACGGCTACCCCGACGCCAGCTACCTAGACAACGTGCTGGCCGAGCTCACCGCCCAGGGTGTGTCTGAGGCCACGTCTAAGGCCTGAGGCCTGAGTTGCCCGCCTTTCCTCTTGCTTTGCCCCTAGCCAGGCATAGGCCTCCCTCCAGCAGGTGGGAGGAGCCAGAAGCGCTAAGGGGATCAGGCTGGTGGCTGTGGGGGTGACAGGGGAATGCCAGTCCAGCTGGCTCCAACAACCTGTGGCCCCCAGCAAGGGCAGCAGGGATAGGATGGCCAGAGAGGGCAACCTCCCTATGGAAAAGATGGAGTTTTGCCCTTCACGCCACACACACACACACACACACACACACACACACACACACGTGTCCTGTTGCACGCACACGCTCACGCACGTACACCCACGTGCCTCTGACTTCCCCCAGTCTGCAGGGGGGAGGAAAAGAGACAGAAAGGCTCCCATTGACGACACATCCCGTGGATCCCCCTGTGTCTCCATCACATCTATATAGGCTCGTCCCCTTCCCAGGATTTGGGCCAAGCGCTGGGGGAATGGGGAATCTGTAAGGTTTCCAGGGGCCGGTCTGCCCCTGCGCCTCACCCTCTTAACCCATGTCAGCTCTGCCACCTGCCTGCCCACTGGGCACTGCAAGCCAATGGGGTAGAAATCCCAGGCTACAGAGTCGCTTTTCGCGGGCCACTGGGGACGAGGCTATCTTATTTTGTGCTTGTGTCTATTTATCTTCCTGGGACCCCCCACACACACCCTCTTCCTCCTGTGCCCATCTCTAGACCTCTGTGTATCCCAGGCAACGGCGTCATTCTTGCCTCTCTCTATGCTGGCTTCTCCCCCACTAAACCGCTCCGGACATTTGAGACCCAAAAGCTGTAGCTTCTGGCTTCAGGAGCGAGGGGAGGCCTTGTTTCAGGCCCACGCGTTGAAAACGAAGAGCAGGCGGCAAAGCGTTAACTTCTCGCTCCTTGGAAGTGGGCAGTGGGCGGCTGATCGTCTCAGGCCAACCAGAGGCCCGTTGCCCAGGCAACTCACCAGCTCCGCCTCTGAGGATTGGCTGCTGCGATGGAAGTCAGCCAAGCTTTAAAGGGACGCCAGCGATTGCTCTTTTGAAAGAAAGAAAAAAAAAATCTACCAGTCCCACTGTGGGTGGAGAAATAAATGGTCTTTCTCCTTGTCAGGCCTTTTTCTGCCAAGAGGGTGCTGGGTGACTGTGCTTCTAGGGAACACTGGGGAGAGACAGCTTGGGAGACAATGATAACCATTGGACCACTGCCCGGGGCAGCGGGAGAAAGCAGAGGATGGGCCCTGATGCTGTCCTGTCTTGCAGCATCAAGGGAAGGAGGCAAAACTCTCGTAGTCACTAAGGATGCAGAAGTGACGCGCATGCGTGTGCACTCACACAACACAACACACACACACCTGAGTGACAAGGACGATCGGAACTCTGTGCCGCCCTCCAGGAGGGTGTGGAAGAGCTGGGAGGTACCATATCGGCCCACCGATGCCACCCTGGCCATGGAACAAGGCAGGAGGAAAAGCTTCCCTCCTAACAGAGCCTCTGGCAGCCTAGGGGTACCCGAGCCAGTGGGAGATGATGCTCCGGCTCCAGGCGACCTCTGCTGGCCACACGTGGGATAGCGCTGCACCGTCCCTGGAGCTCCTGATCCAGCCAGTAGACTTGAGTTTCTTCAAGGAGTCTTCACAGGCTCTTCAGCTCTGCCAGCCGAGTGTTCCCAAACGTTTCGCCCTCTGTGGCTCACTCTTAAAACATATCCCAAGCCCACAGTCCAGACCTGTGAGCCCCAGAACTCAGATGCCTGCCCCCAAAAACCCTCAGTGGCCGGGTAGAGTCTGGGAACCTGTGCTTATGGCCAAGAATCTTCTCACTGGTCCCCAGGGTACCCCAATTTTAATACTTCACAGCTAAGCACACTCACTCGTCACTTTATACAGGATAAACTGAGGCTCAAAGAGGGAGAAAGAGCCCGTGTCCAGCTTCAAGGCTCTGAATCGGCATGCTGGGCTCCCACCCCGTTCTGAGAACACCTGGTTCCAGAAGCTTGAGGTCGGGGCTGCCAGATGAGGGTGGGGTACAGAAGGATCTGTGAGGTCACGGGGCTCACAGAAGTGGGAACAGGGAAGGTCTTGGACAAGCCTATTTGGTGCTGGCCTGAGACAGGAGGAAAGCACACTCAGACACAGCTGTATCCAGCAGCTCAGGGTGAGATGTGGGCTCCACCGGCACTGGCCGAGGGGCATCCAGTGAAGCCGAGACTCTGGACTCAGAGGAGACAGTGAGGTCTGGCCAGTACAGGGCTGGACCCTGCCAAAGACTCCCACGCCCTGGCTGGCCACAGGGCACACAGGACCAGGCTTTGTCTGGGAGGCTCCAGGCCACAGCAGTGAAGAAGGGCAGCCTAGAGGAGATGCCTGGGCCAGACTGCGCTGGGGGAGGCCCCGTGGCTCCTTGTCCTCAACTGGCTCTGGCACCGCCTCAGCATCCAGCATCCTAGCGGGCCACTCGCCCCTGTCCCTGCCTCTGGAACTCCTCGTGGGCTTGCTCCAAGTCTTCAAGTACCTGCAGCAGATGGGTGATGGCGTCTCTCTGCTGAGTCAGAACCTCCACGCAGGCCCCTGGAGGGAAAGAGCAGGCCATGGGGGTTTCAGCAGGCTCTCGGTGGCTGTCACCAGAGCCCAGGGGCTTCCCGGGGCTGTAGTTTTACCCCATGCAGAAAGGATCCCCAGATTCACCAGCACTGGAAACAAGAGGGCATACAGGAGGACATAGGGAGTGTGCTTGGCCAACTTGGGCACGCATCTGAAAGGGATGAGAACGGAACCCCTTCCCCCTTACCATCCGCGGCACCAGAGTCCTTCCCGGGGTCCACCTCTGGAGCTGGGTCCAGGCTGGAGTCCTCCAGCAATTTCAGCCTGAGGGTTGAGAAGAAAAATGGACAAAGCTGTTTTCCAAGGCACGGTGCTACTCCTACCCAAGATTCTCTGCTGCTTGCAGGGGAAATCAGAGGTTCATCACCACCATCACCATCACCACCATCATCACCCTCACCACCATCACAATCATCACCATCACCACCATCACCATCAACACCATCATCACCATCACACCACCATCATCCATCATCACCACCACACCACCATCATCCATCATCACCATCACCACCATCATCACACCATGATTATCATCACCATCACACCACCATCATCACCATCACCATCGCCACCATTACCATCACCACCAGCATCATCCCAACCATCACCACTCCATCACCACAAACATTTCTAGAGTAGCAGGCTGTACACCAAGAAGCCCTGTACACGCCTGAATTCACTTCATGGCACAGCCAGCTTACACAAGGCAGGTACGTACCGGTGACGCTGCTCTCCAGATAAACCACAGACACGCAGAGAGATTGAGGAACTTGCCTAAGTTCACACAGCACCATGATAGCTCCTACATGGGGGAAGCTATGTGGTGTCCTTTTACTGGATTGGCTCTTGACTCTTCGGACAACACTATGAAGTCAATGCCCTATCCCCTCCTTTGCTATACGAGGCACAGAGAAGTCAAGTGACTAGCTGAACACCACACAGCCACTAACTAGCCAGGTCAGTACAGAACTTTCCCTACAGTGACTTGGTACAAACCTGTCACTAACTAACAGCTCTTCAAGCCAGGAAGAGGGAGGGAGGGAGGTATCCAAGGTACCAGGGAGGCTCAAAAGCCAAGTTAAAGAGACCAACCGTACCCAAATCTCTGGAGCTCCCATACTGTAAGCTCCCAAGCTCCCTGGGATAGTTTGAATGAAAACATCACTCACTAGCTCATAGGCATGAATACTTGGCCCCCGGTTGGGGGAACTGTTTGGGAAGGATCAGGAGGTGTGGCCGTGTTGGAGGAGGTGTGTCACTAGGGGTGGGCTATGAGGTTTCAAAAGATTCAAACTGTTCCCGGTCAGCTCTCTCTGCCTCACGCTTTGGGATCGAGATGCGAGCTCTCAGCTGTTCCTGTTGCCATGTCTTTGGTCTGCCATCATGGACTCTGACCTCTGAAACCCAAGCCCCCAATTAAATGCTTTCTTTTAGACATCGCCTTGGCCATGGGGTCTTGTCACAGCAGTGAAACCTAAGACAACCTGTTGTGCCTTACAGATCATTCCAAGACCTGACTTCCTGGACACTGAGGTCCCATTGTGGCCCATGCGCCTCTAAGAGCTCAGCCAGTGTGCTAAAAGATGGATCAATAGGGCTTGGCTGAATCTCAGTGGAGTGCAAGGCCGTGAGTTCTACCCCAGCACTGACAAGCAGAGAAAGAAAGGAAAGGCAACAGGCTGGGCCTGCCGTTCAGCTCAGTTGGTGGAGAGTCTGCCCACCATGCGTGAGCTCCAGGCTCAGTCCCCAGCACCACATAAATAAACCAGGCATGGTGGCGCACACCTGTAAGGCCAGACCAGGCATGGTGGTGCACACATCTGTAAGGCCAGACCAGGCATGGTGGCGCATACCTGTAAGGCCAGACCAGGCATGGTGGCTCACACATCTGTAAGGCCAGACCAGGCATGGTGGTGCACACATCTGTAAGGCCAGACCAGGCATGGTGGCGCACACATCTGTAAGGCCAGACCAGGCATGGTGGCGCATACCTGTAAGGCCAGACCAGGCATGGTGGCGCATACCTGTAAGGCCAGACCAGGCATGGTGGCTCACACATCTGTAAGGCCAGACCAGGCATGGTGGTGCACACATCTGTAAGGCCAGACCAGGCATGGTGGCGCACACCTGTAAGGCCAGATCAGGCATGGTGGTGCACACATCTGTAAGGCCAGACCAGGCATGGTGGCGCACACATCTGTAAGGCCAGACCAGGCATGGTGGCGCACACCTGTAAGGCCAGACCAGGCATGGTGGTGCACACATCTGTAAGGCCAGACCAGGCATGGTGGCGCACACATCTGTAAGGCCAGACCAGGCACGGTGGCACACACCTGTAAGGCCAGATCAGGCATGGTGGCGCACACCTCTAAGGCCAGACCAGGCATGGTGGCTCACACATCTGTAAGGCCAGACCAGGCATGGTGGAGCACACCTGTAAGGCCAGCACTAAGGAAGTACAAATGGGAAGATCAGAAGTTTAAGATCGGAGCTGGAGAGATGGCTGAGCAGTTGAGAGCACTAGCTGCTCTTCCAGAGGACCCGGGTTCAATTCCCAGCACCTACAGGACAGCTCACAAACTGTCTGTAATTCCAGTTCCAGGGGACCCAACACCCATGGTGAAACACCAATGCACATAAAATAAAAATAATTTTAAAAAACTGCAATTAAAAAAAAAAAGAAGGGCTGGAGAGATGGCTCAGCGGTTAAGAGCACTGACTGCTCTTCCAAAGGTCCTGAGTTCAATACCCAGCAACCACATGGTGGCTCACAACCATCTGTAATGAGATCTGGTGCCCTCTTCTGGCCTGCAGCCATATACGCAGGCAGAACACTGCATACATAATAAATAAATAAATCTTTAAAAAAAAAAAAGAAGAAGAAAAGTTTAAGGTCATCTGCTACACGGCAAGTTCAAGGCTAGCCTGGGCTACATGAAACCCTGGGGAGGGAGACATTTTTTAAGGGATACATGGACGTAAAGAGGCCACAGTGGGGTGAGGCAGGTGACACCCACCTGAGTTGGTCCCGCCCCAGGAGCAGCTGGCGATACACCACCTGGGCCTCGGCGTCAGGATCCAGTGGGTCACTCCAGTCTCCCAGCGTGACGGCTGAGTGTGTGCGGCTGCAGCCGGCAGCTGAGGATATACAGTATGGTCAAGAAAGTCTTGTTCCGAGCTAGCAGCCTCTCTGCCTCATTCTAGGCGGGGTGGTCATCACGCCCTGCCTTCTTCAGTTTGCCCAATTCCTGTGCAAGCCTCTCTCTCCTCCACTTAGTCAGGTCCCCCCTGTAGCTCCTGCCTGGGTTCCAGCCTCCTTTTTGCCTCCACTCTGATTCAGAAGCTACGGCCTGACGAACCCCGTCCCTGCTCAGCTTTAACTGTCAACTTGACACACAGCCTAGACTCATCTGAGAGGAGAGTCTCAAATAATGGTGTGCCCAGATCAGGTTGGCCCGTGGTCATGTCTGGGGCGGATTGTGTTGATTGGTAATTGATGCACAAGGGCCTAGCCCACTGTGGGTGGCACCATTCCCTAGGCAGGTGGTCCTGGGCTGCATAAGAAAGCTGGGTAAGTGTGAGCCTGTGAGCAGGCCAGGGAGCGGTGTTCCTCCATGGCTTCTGCTTCAAGTTCCTGCCCTGACTTCCCTCGGTGATGGACCCGTGATCTAGAAATGGAAGCCAAATTAACCCTTTCTTCCCCTAAGGGCCGAATGTTTCATCACAGAAACAGAAAGGACGCTGATGCGGACCGTATTGACCCGTGAGTCCTGCCTCAGCCCCCTTTGCTCAGCCTTGCACACTCTCACTCACCACCATCACTCAAAGCAACATCTCCCCCAGACAGCCTTCCCCAATCCCTGCCCTGGGGCTGGGTCTCAGACACTCTCCAAGTCTATGAAGCCTCAGTTTTATGATTCTAACACTATTATCATTGTCCGGATGGGGCCGGGATGGGGTCTATGGTACAGCCAGCACTCAGGGCCAGAGATTCATCCCAGCAACAGCATAGCAATCTGTTATGGTGACCATCATTGTCATCTAGCCTCAGCAAGTCAGACTGTGTGCTCTGGGCAGCTCGCACATAGTGGGAGTGTTGGAAACAGTACTTGTGTGTAGCTGGCACAGACGGTGTTCTGAGTATATCAACTCAGTATCGGCTAATAGAACCAAGGAGGTCAGGGCTATCCTCAACCCCGCTCCCCAGTCGAGAAGACTGAAGCACAGAGATATTAAGTCACTTGCTCATGGTGGCACAGGGTGCCCAAGTGAGAGTGTGATGCTACTGACTGGCCGACGGGAAGGGTGGAGCCTGCAGCAAAGCCCACCCTCTCACCTGAGCGCTCAGCCTGGAGGCAGCAGGTCCAGCGTCCACTGCGGAAGGCACCCGGGTGGCAGGCCATCAGCTTGTCCTGGTTGGGGGCGCTGGCTTTACGCAGGGCTGACAGCCATTGGTTGAGGTCATTCACATTCTGCAAGGGGTGGAGCCAATCAGAATGCAGGTGAGCCTGAGCCAGGGTCCCCAGGGTCCCCAACCCTGACGGTGGTGACACCTTACCTTGCACTGGAGGTAGGTGGTATGTGGCACCCCGGTGCCATCCTGCGTCACCACCTGCATGACATGTGGTAGTTGGAAGGCACCCTCATCCACACGCTCCACAGCACGGATGCAGGACACTGGGATGGATGAGTGAACCTGTGGGCAGCCACAGGCGGCATGCCTTTGGATGTGGCACCAGGTGGGGCCACCAAGGACATGTACTCAGTTCTGAACAGCTCTGTTGTGTCTTCCCCACAGTCCTGCTCTGTCACCTGCTGAGTGACTTGACTTTTCCCAGGTCTAAGTTGGCTTTCACCAACATTAACATCACTGACACCATCATCACCACCACCGCCATCATTATCACCACCATCCCACAATCACCATCATCATCACTGGAACCATCATCACCATCATTATCATCACTATTATCATCACCAACATCATCACTACCACCACCTCCATCATCACCACCATCATCACCTCCATCATCATCACCATCATCATCACCACCATCATCACCTCCATCATCACAATCATCATCACCTCCATCATCACCTCCATCATCACCACCATCATCACAATTATCATCACCACCATAACACCTCCATCATCACCTCCATCATCACCACCACCACCATTATCGCCATCATCACAATCATCACCCTCACCCTCATCACCATTACTAACACCCTCATTCCCATCAACATCATCATTTCCATCATCACTATCACCAGGATCACTATCATCACCCTCACCCTCATCACCACCACCAGCATCCTTGCCACAGCAGTCGCTTACGTGGCACTGGGCTTCGGCTTTCGGAACCTTGCTTCCCTCAGCTCACTCAATGACCGCGACCACTTTCTGAGACTGGGCCTGTTATTCTCCCCAATGTGAAGATGGGGAGACTGAGGCACGAAGGCCAACGACCCTGCCAAAGTCACTCCATCTGTGGACGCAGCCTGGCAACCCAGATGAAATGCCAAGTCCTAGTCTCCCTCGGGCTGGTTAGGATGGAGGACAGTGGTGTCATCTGCCTAGGACAGAGCCCAGCACACGCAGGCACACAGGGAAAGCTTGTGCATGGTGACTGAGTTGTTGAGTGAGTGCCTGTGTGTGTGTGTGTGTGTGTGTGTGTGTGTGTGTGTGTGTGCACCTGCACATAGCCAGCCAAACAGATGGATCCTACGTGCATCTGTGATGCTTGGTGTAGGCCTTGTGGCCCCCACCCCTGCACGTCCACCCCTGGACAGAATGTCCTGTCATGAAATGTGTCCTTGTTCTGGGCCAGGCTGGCTCCAAGCTCAGAGCCAGCCAAGAGTTTGGAATTTGTTGCCTTAACTGCTATGATATTGGGTGGGGGTGCCCCAACTCCCACCTTGGGTCTCAGTTTCCCCCGAGTACCCTAGTGACATCTTCTTGTGGTCAGAGTCCCACCTGCCACTCTGGAGTCTTGGAGTAGGAGAGGTCCTTCCCGCTCAGCCGGAAGTAGCGCTTCTTGAAGGCAAAGCGTGTGGCCAGGCCGGCGGGCTCCTCCTTACGCTTCAGCAGGAAGCCTTCCCGAACAATTGTTGAGGGTTGGACCAGGGTGCAGGCTGGCCCCCCAGCCTCTGGGAAATAGAGAGAGGGGGTGGGGAACTCTGCTATGTCTGGGGCCTCTGGCGCCTGCTGCAACTGTCTGCTACACACACACACACACACACACACACACGCACGCACGCACGCACGCACGCACGCACCAGCCACTGAGGCCTAGGGACCGGCAGGTAAGACTGCAGCTGGCTGGGGGTCTCCATTGTGCCTGGTTACTCCAATGTGACCTGAGTCTCCAAAGTGCCCTCAACCCCAAGTCCTCTGCATCAAAAGCGCATAACACCATTCCACTCCCAACACGAGCCGACTGGTGTTGGGAGGACTGATCCCACAGTTTTCCAGCGCCCCACTTTCTTCTCCTCTTTCTCTCTTCTGCACAAGCTTCTCTGATGCCCTCTGTCCCTACCCCAGGGCCTTTGCACGTGCTGTTCACTGCCTGGATCGCCCTTACATTGGGACCAGTTCCCCGAATCCCAGCCAGAGTGTCTCCATCTTACACCAAGATGCCCTTTAGCTATTCTGTGTGCCCAGACAGGAGCCAAACAAGCCATCCTTCCCCCCCAGTCAGTATCTCTGAGGCCAGCAGAATCTCCGATAAGAGCAAAATAGAGTGTTCTGTAAGTCCTGCCCCCCTTCCCCCCCCCACCCTTGGTTTAGGTCTCTGCCCTGTTGGAGCGCGCAGTCATCTCCAATGTGCTGACACTAGGGGGCACTCTAAACCCAGGGCTGCAACAGCTCCCGGGTTGTGGCGATGGTGATGGGGGGAGGGGGTTGCTGCTAGGTGATTCACAGGAAGAGGACTTCAAGAAAATCCAGCACTGGGGGGTAAGTGTGGACTCCATTCTCTGGGCACCTGGAGGTGTCCTTGTCTGGGAGCTGATGTTGATTTAACACACTCCAAAAAAGTCACAGTGCTCACTCCAGATGTTCACTCTAGTGCCACTAGGGAGGCCACTCTGGGCCACTGGGCCATTCTCTCTCTCTGTCTCTCTCTGTCTCTCTCTGTCTCTCTCTGTCTGTCTCTCTCTCTCTCTCTCTCTCTCTCTCTCTCTCTCTCTCTCTCTCTCTCTCTCTCTCTCTCTCTCTCCAGGGTCTTACTGTGTGGCCCAGACTGTCCTGGAACTCTCTGTAGACCAGGCTGGCCTCTCTTGCCTCTGCCTCCCAAGTGCTGGGATTAAAGACCTGGACCACCACACACCAGCCCCCCCCACCTTTGTGACCCCCCGACACTCTGTATATCTGGCTGTTGTCTTACAGCTTGGTCCCCACTAGAAGGAAATCCTATGAATAAGTCCAAGATTTTCTCCTGTCTCGTGTGTGTGTGTGTGTGTGTGTGTGTGTGTGTGTGTGTGTGTGTGTGTGTACACGTACATATGCATGTGTGTGTGTATAGTGCATGCATGTGTGTGTGCATCTGCTCATGGGCAGACCAGAGGTCAACATCTGGAGTCTTTCTCTGTTGCTCCCCAGTTTATGATTTGACACAGGCCCACTTACTGGACCTGGAACTCACCATTTGGCTCCAGTGGCTGGTCAGGGAGCCCAGAGGATCCGCCTGCCTCCATACCACCAATGCTGGGGTTACAGACAGGCACGGCCATGCCCAGATTTTAGGTGAGTGGAGGGATTTGAACTCAGGTCCTCAAGCTTGCTCAGTAAGTACTTCACTCACTAAGCCATTTCCCCTTCATTAACCACTTTATCCAAAGCATCTAGAAGGGTATTTTTTTTTTTCAAGTGCTGGGATTGAACCTAGGACCTCATGCATGCAAGGCAAGCTCTCCTCCACTAAGCCATAGCCCCAGGCCTTTGAGGTGGTGCCTATTTAACATGGCAGAGACTTACTAAGCGTACCCATACCAGAGACAACATGCCGTGACCCTGCCACATGCCAAGTCTGACACCAATGTTAATTGACTGACTAGTTGACCTGCAGGTCCACAGTCTTGGTGCTGGGGAACTGGGGACCAATGAAGTGGGATGTGGAATACTTCCCCTCCCCAGGGGGCGGTCACAAGCCAGGAGTGGCAGGACCACAGGACTCACCCTCATCCCCATCCACATCCACCAGCTGGTCCAGGAAGTCCCTCACACGCGAGATGCTCTGCATCAGGAAGGGGTGGAGGGGGGTCAGCCACAGCTCCTTGCCCTGGCCCAGCTGCTGGCCCAGGTTTCCAATGCTCTGCACGGCCTGGAGCAGAGGAGACAGGAAGCCAAGGTCACTGCTGAGGCGAGCGACCTCTGGAACCCCAAACTCTGTTCTCGTATCGGTACACCGTGGGCACTGTCTGATCTCCCCTCTCCCAGCACCCAGTTCCCACCCAGTTCCCACCCAGCACTGCCCAATTCTATCATGTGTCCTTGGGGACCTGTCAGAGCCACAGGTTGTGGCCACTTTATCAAGAATGGCTTAATTCATACTGAGGTATAAATGACTGCTAGCCTACTTCCTCCATTTCTTTGGGAAGGAGTGAGTTTTCATGGTCTAAAAAAAAAAATAAATAAAGACGAGGAGGAAGAAAAGCAAAAGAGCAACAGGGATGGGGGCTGTAGCTCAGCGGTAGAGTGATCACCTCCCATGCATAGGGCCCCATGTTCAATTCCTAGTACTGCCAAAAGGGTGGTGGGGTGGGCAAATGAAAGCCAGACACAGTGGGGTTTTTTTGTTTGTTTGTTTGTTTGTTTTTTAGTTTTCCGAGACAGGATTTCTCTGTGTAGCTTTGGTACCTGTCCTGGAACTCACTCTGTAGACCAGGCTGGCCTTGAACTCACAAAGATCCGCCTACCTCTGCCTCCTGAGTGCTGGGATTAAAGGCATGCGCCACCGCCGCCTGGCCGTGGTCGTTTTTAATGAGACTTATAATCTCAGCACTTGAGAGACTGAGGCAGGAGGATTACCCTGAGTCCTAGGCCAGTCTGGGCGACAGGGCAAGTTCTAGGTGTCAGTGGCCCAGCAAGGCCACGTCATAGAAAACAGAGACACCCACAGAAGGAAACTGGCTTCCTCTGGGCCTTCTCCCAGATGACCTTCCCAATCTTTCCCATCATGCTTCTCTCCAGCTGAGAGGACCTAGGTGGAGCCCACCCCACCCCCCAGACACACACACACACACACACACACACACACACACACACACACACACACACACACCTTGGCAAGCAGCAGCAAGGAGCGGCTGGTCTGTGGGTCCGCGTGCTGGTCTCTGAGGTCGAACAGCTTCGGTGTGAGGATGGCAGGCGCAAAGAACCGTAAAAAGAGGAAACCGCTGGTGGCCAGGTACTTCACATCCTGCCGGAGAATCACGACAGGCCCTGAAGCCCTTGTCCCAGCTGGGGAAACTGAGGCAGCAAACACTAAGTGCCCAGAGAAGGGAGAGGGAGTCGGGTCAGGAGGCGTTTCCTAGCCTGCCAAGGAGGGTGCTCCCCCTCCTCTCTGCCTCAGTTTCTCTAGCTGGAAAACGGGCTGACGAAACTGATCTGGCCAACAAAACTGGTTTTAGCAGACTCCTGTGCCTCGGAACACACAGCCAGAGAGAGAGAGATATCGTGGCAACCTCAGAGAGGCCAAGTGGCTTGCTCAAGGTCCCACAGCAGAGGAGTCAGGATTCAAACCCAGACCCATGAGCTATGGTTGCAAGAACAGGTCACATTCTCCTCCCACAGACTTTACTTACCACTCACTCTATGGCTGGTTACAGCCCAGATTGGTCATTTGCCCAAGATTACCCAGCAACCAACAGCAGAGGCAGAGTTGTTTACCACTCTCCGGCCATTCAGTCTCAGCTACCCGAGGGTCAAGGGTCAAGAGTGCATTTTATCTCTGCTTTCCAAATGAGGAGACCGAGGAGGCTCACCGAGGAGCCGGGCAGTCAGGCTGCAGAGCCCACCCGAGTCCCTCCGTGGGCTTTCCACACTGGGCACAGCTCCCTCCCCCACTGCTATATCAAGCCTGAGTAGGTATGTCTATGTTTATTTTGGGGTGTCAGCCACACCGGTGACAATAGCTACCCTGGAGTGAGCTAGCTTCCTGGGCATGTCAGCCTTGCCCCAGCAACGTCTGTACCCAGGGCTTCAGCGAGAGGGCACCATCTCAGTCAGAGCCCTGAACTGTCCCCAGATCACCACTTCCTCCCAGGCAGGTTCCCCGAATCATTTCAACCCCCAACATTAGCTCATCAAGGTACACATGCGCCAGGCCTGGTGGTGCAGGCCTGCCATCTCATGTACACAGAGGCCAAGGCAGGGGAGTCACAAGTTCAAGGCTAGCCTGGGCTACAGAGTGAGTTCCGGGCCAGCCTCGGCAAGTTAGCGATAGCTTGTCTCAAAATGAACAGTGAAAAAGAGGGCTGTGGGTGCATCTGCTCCACGGGAGTGCTTGGCTAGTGTTCGTGGGACCCTGGGTTTCTCCCCTGAGCCGCAGAAATCGGCTGCGGTGGCACACGCCTGTGATCCCAGCATGTGGGAGGCGGAGGCAGGGGGACCACAAGTTCAAAGTCACTGTGCTAGCTAGTTGTTTGTGTGTGTGTGTGTGAACGTGACAAGCTACAGTTATCTGGGAAGAGGGATCCCAATTGAGAAAACAGCTCGATCAGATTGCCTCAAGGCATGCTGTGGGGGCATCTTCTTGACTCATGATGGATGCGGGAGGGTCCAGCCCACTGTGGCCGGCACAATTCCTGAGCAGGGGGTCCTGGGCAGCATGAGAAAGCAAACCGAACAATCCCTGGAGAGCAAAACAGTGAGCAATGTCCCTCCATGGCCTCTGCTCCATTTCCTACCTCCAGGTTCCTGCCTCGACTTCCCTCCATGACAGACTACAAGCTCTTTTCTCCCCACATTTGCCTTGGTGTTCATCACAGTGGTAGGAAGCAAAAGAAAACAGTCATCCTTGGACATGTAATAAGTTAGAAGAGGCCAGCCTGGGCTACATCTCACACACACACACACACACACACACACACACACACACACACACTCATGCACATGCACACTCACACTCACTCATATACATGCACACACTCACACTCACATGCACTCACATACACGCACACTCACACACTCACATGCACTCACATACACGCACACACACTCACATGTATACACACTCCCACACTTACACTCACATGCACTCACATACACACACTCACACACTCACATATATGCACACACACACTCACATGCATGCACACTCACACACTCACATACATGCACACACACACACACACACACACACACACACACACACACACACACTCCCAGAGGCTGCTCAGGGCTTCCTACCTTCATGATCTGAGAAAGTCTGTGGTC
This sequence comes from Peromyscus eremicus, assembly GCF_949786415.1. Classification (NCBI taxonomy): domain Eukaryota; kingdom Metazoa; phylum Chordata; class Mammalia; order Rodentia; family Cricetidae; genus Peromyscus; species Peromyscus eremicus. The sequence continues at coordinate 10,816,384 of NC_081438.1, read as the reverse complement.
CCTGCCCACTGGGGACATGTGGGTGGCACTGATGTTGGCTTCCTGGGCTGAGCTGAGTGGGTTGCTGGCCTCCTGATCTCTTTCCTTCCTCCCTACCTCAGCCGTGTGTCCCACTTAACACCTCTGAGGCGGCCCGGGTGAGAGCCAGGCTAACTGGGGTGCAATGACGTCACCTCTAGATGGGAGGCCAGAGCTCAATCCCATGGGGGAGGAGGGGGAATCTGGGGAAGAAATCTCAAGCTCTCTGGGCCTCAGTTTCCCAATCTGTAAACAAAAAGCAGAGAGAGATGCTATATACATCTTCAAAGCTCTTAACTCAGGCTGTAAGAATTGGACTGTGACGTCTCCAGCGTTCAGCGGATTCTGGATCTTTCTGCCAAGAGGTCTGTATTTAGCATTGGGGAAAAGTTAGTCCGGCTGAGGCAGGAGAGTTGCCTCAGTGGTTAATAGTGCATGCTTGGAGCTGTAGCAGAAGACCCGAGTCCGGATCTCAGCACCCACTTCAGGTGGCTCACAAACATCTGGAATGCTAAGGACTCATATGACACCCTCTGGCCTCTGAGTGTGAGCGCACACACATAAATAAAATAAATCTAAAAAACAATAACAAAAACAAAAATCTTGCTGGTTTCATCTGTAACTGAAGACATCAGCGGCATCTATCTGTTGCCCAGGCTAGCCCTGAACTTATACTCCTCCTGCTGCAACCTCCAGGGGAGTTGGAATTACAGGCCTGTGCCACCAAGCTCCCCCTGACAGCCACCTCAGATTGTGCACTGAACATTATTAAGACAGGGATCTCAGCCGGTTGGTGGTGACTCACGCCTCTAATCCCAGCAGTACTCAAGAGGCAGAGACTGGCAGATCTCTGTGAGTTCGAGGCTAGCCTGGTCTACAAAGTGAGTTCCAGGACAGCCAGGGCTGTTACACAGAGAAATCCTGTTTCAAAAAACCCAAAACAAAACAAACAAACAAAAAAACCAAACAAAAACAAAACGGAGATCTCAGACCGGCAGCCCATGGTCCAGGACAACCTCAACATGTGGTGACTGATTCCAAGTGACTTTTGCTTGTGTGTCTGGGTGAATTCGCCCTCATGTTCCAAAACTGGGAGACTTTACATAGAATCCTGGAAGTTGGCAAGAGAGAGAGGGGGAAGTTGGGGGTGGGGGAGAAGAGGAAGAGGAAGGAAGGAAGGAAAGAAGGAAGGAAAGAAGATGCCCAGCTTAGCCCAGCTCAGCTCAGCCCAGCTTGGGGCCAAAGGCCTGTCCGTCGTCCCAGATATTCCAGAAGGTGAGTCAGGAGGACTGCAAGTTCAAGGCCTGCCTTGGAAACTTAGCAAGGCCCTATTTCAAAATAAAAAAAAAGTGAAGAGAGAGCTAGGCCTTGGCTCAGTGGTAGAGTACCTGCCTGGTGTGTGTGAGACTGTGTCTTAGCCCCAGCATAGCAGTGAGAAAAAAAGACTCTGCAGGAGCAGGGGGACTAGGCCCCATTCCTATGTAGAACATTGGCCTGAGTGGTCCCTGTAGATAAGTGGTGGGGCTACATTTTGCCACAGACTCCACCACTCCCTACAGTTCCACATCGGCTCTGCTCATGTACCTCACCTGGCCCAAAGCCACAGCCCCCAGTTTCCATCTTTTGTATCCAGGCTGGGAAAGCCTAGCACTTACAGAACACGCTGAGCCTTCATCCTGGCCCTGGCCTTCTCCCTCCCTTCTGCTCTCGTCACTACCATCACCACCATCACCAACACCATCATCACCATCATCACCACCATCACCATCACCACCATCACCATCATCACCACCACCATCACCACCAACACCATCATCACCATCACCATCATCACCATCATCACCATCACCACTATCATCATCACCAACACCACCATCATCACCAACACCATCACCATCATCACTACCACCATTATCACCATCATCATCACCAACACCACCATCACCACCACTACCATCAACATCATCACCAACATCATCAACACCATCATCACCATCACCATCATCATCACTACCTCACTACTATCATCACCACCATCATTAACACCACTATCATCACCAACACCAACACCAACACCGCCATCATCACCACCACCACCATTACCACCACCACCATCAACATCATCATTATTATCATTACCATCACCACCATCTGCGTGGAATATTATTTTTAACTGGGCAAAGATGGCTCTATTTGTTTAGGCTGCAGAATGTTACTTTAACTGTGTAAAGGTGTGTTGCTTTTGTTTCTGCTGCATTTGTTTAACTATGTAAAGATGTGTTGCATCTGCTTCACCTTGCCTGCCTAAGGCACCTGATTGGTTTAATAAGGAGCTGAACAGCCAATAGCTAGGCAGAGAAAGGCTAGGTGGGTCTGGCGGACAGAGAGAATAAATAGGGGGAGAAATCTGGGCTCAAGAGGGAAGAGGGGAGAATGAGAGAGACGCCGGGGCAAGGAGCCAGGCAGCAGACACAGGAAGCTGTGAAAGTAAGATGTACAGAAGAAAAGTTAAAAAGCCCAAGCTGGCTAGTCGGGCGGTGGTGGCACACGTCTTTAATCCCAGCACTCGGGAGGCAGAGCCAGGCGGATCTCTGTGAGTTCGAGGCCAGCCTGGTCTACAGAGTGAGATACAGACAGAGAAACTCTGTCTCGAAAAACCAAAAATAAATAAACAAATAAATAAATAAATAAATAAATAAATAAATAAATAAATAAATAAATAAATAAAAGGCCCAAGGCAAAAGGTAGATAAAGAGAAACAGGTTAATTTAAGTTAAAAGAGCTAGCCAGAAGAGAGCCTAAGCTGGGCCGAGCATTCAAAACTAATAATAAGCCTCTGTGTCATGATTTGGGAGCTGGTTGGTGGCCTAAAAGAAAAAGCCTGCTACAATCATCACCACCATCACCATTATCACCATTATCACCACCATCCCTATCACATCAGCACCATTATCACCATCACCATTATCACCACCATCACCATTATTGACATTATCACCACCATCACCATTATTTACATCATCATCATCACCTCCATCACCATTATCACCACCACCTTCACCAGGCATCATCATTGGTCCCCTGGGCTCTAGGTCCTGCCAAGAACACTGTCCCTCTGCCAGAACACACACACACCAGGTCTTGGTGTCACCTTTGGCCTGGCTCTGCGTGTGACCCTGAACACGGGGCCCGGCCCACCCCAACATTTTTGCGTCTGCCCCCACAGAACCCAGCCCACCTGATGCTCCACCCCGGGGAAGCGTTTCTCCACACACCGCTGGAGCTGCTTAAAGGCCAGGCGCAGGGCAAGCGGACAGCGCCCTGCAGAGCTCACGATGGCGTCCACGATGGACCCCAGGTATCCGGTCAGCAGCCCCAGGCTGGTCTCCCGCACCTGCTCCTCTGTAGGCGTGCCCTTGAAGGAGATCCTCCTGGAGGGAGCAGGCAGAACCTTCAGTCAGAACACCACACCCGCCGCCTCAGAACCCCGACCAGCCTCCACTGTTCCTCCCCTCACACCAGACTCCCTGCGGGAGCTTGAACACTCGGGGCAGTAGGCAGCATCCCATCTCAGAGACTTCACAGTGGCTGTTCCTTTGCCCTGGAACATGCTGGCATGCAGCTGAAGTGCCACCTCTTCAGAATGGCCATGACCCCCCGTCACTCATAGTTACAAGCTCTAGCTCTGGGTGTCTTCAGCACGGCCATGTCAGATGCATGTTCCAAACCTAGGGCCTCGGCATCTGCAGTCCCCACTGCCTGGAGCCCTCAAGTCGGAAGTTCTCAGCCTCTGTATCCAACTTATGGCCTCTGGCATTGCCCCACGTGGTCCTAACGGTAATTCATGAGTTGCGTATCTGAACCTTCCCATTTAACAGGCATAGGAACTGAGGTCCATCAACATAACTTTGCAAGTAGGTGATAGACCTGAGATTATAAGTCAGGACCAACTCCAGTATCTATCTGCAACCCTGCCCCACCCAAGTTCCCAGTGCCCCATCAGTGCCACTGAGTCTCCCGTGGTCTCCAGCTATACCCTGGGGGTTTCATAGACGACCCTGTCTTTCTGTTTGGGGCCTGGGTTCAAATCTTCACTTTGCAATTTCCCAGTTGTGTGACCTTGGACAGGGACCTCCCCTCACTGAGGATCCGTAAAGAGGGTGCTGAGACCTGAGTCTGAGGTGGTCAAGAGGTGTGGGTTCTCTGTTTTCCTCATTATTGTCCTAACAGATGGCCTGCCTCTAGCTCTCAGGGTTTCATGGAAGCCAGCCCCCTGACTGTAGCAAAGAAGATTCTGGAAAGAAAGGAGGAAGAGTCCATGGAGGTATGGGATGGCTTTTAGTCACAGCCTAGCCTGCCTCCAATCTCACAGAAGGTTCCTGGGACCCATTTTGCAGAAGATCCCTATGTGGGCCTCCATCATTTCCCAGCACACACTCATCTGTCACACACACACACACACACACACACACACACACACACGCACGCACACACACACACTCATCTGTCTGCCCCCCCACTCATCTACTACCCTCCACACACTCATCTACTGCTCCCACACACTCATCTACCACCCCACACACACTCATCTACCACCTCACACACACCCATCTGTCTGCTCCACACACACTCATCTACTGCCCACCCCCACACTCATCTACCACCTCACACACACCCATCTGTCTGCTCCACACACACCCATCTGTCTGCTCCACACACACTCATCTACTGCCCACCCCCACACTCATCTACCACCTCACACACACCCATCTGCCTGCCCCCCACACACTCATCTACTGCCCCACACACACTCATCTACCACTCCACACACACTCATCTACCACCTCACACACACCCATCTGTCTGCCCCCACACACTCATCTACTGCCCCACACACACTCATCTACCACTCCACACACACTCATCTACCACCTCACACACACCCATCTGTCTGCTCCACACACGCTCATCTATTGCTCCTCATACATGCTCATCTATTGTTCCTCACACACTCATTTATCTCCCCACACACACTCCCAGCATTACCCTGTTTTGAGCTTCACATGCAAAACCCACAAGCACCCCCAACACCCCCAAGTGTCGGGCCAAGTCACAGGGTGTGGGAGAGGCAGGATTTGGGTTGGCCCAGAACAGCCCGAGCTGCCACAGCACACAGAGGCCTGAAGGATACACATGTGTCCCTAGGCAGGTGGCAACCAGCACAGAGCAGCCCAGGGTGGCTACAAACAATAAGGGGTGGCTGGAGGCCTGAGCCACCCCGTCTGGCTCACCGGGAGCGGTTCAGGTCCATCTTGCAAGGGTCCAACTCCATATATTTCTTCTCCTCGAAGACACGGCTGATGACCGGCCTCAGGACCTCGTGCAGGTAGCGCATGCCCACGAGCTGGGGGCAAGGGTCACACGGAGCGGCTAAGGGTGGCAGGGAGTGCCCTGGGCTGGGGCAGGGGGTGTGCAGGGAGATTTGAGAGCCAGGCCAGCCAGTGTCCAAGGGTGCCGCCCAGGGCTAAAGCCAGGCACCTGTCACCAGCACCCAGCTCAGCCATCTAGTGCCACTTGAGGCCAGCAGGCTCTGGGGACTGGGTGGGCAGGGGGAGGAAGCCACATGCACCCAGACATGCCAGGTCCCCACTCACCTTCATGAACTGCTCCATCGACTTGGATGCCAAGGAGTTAGAACGGAAGAGGGTGTTGGGGTCATCTGGGAGAATAGGGGGATGTGTTTGCTGGTGTGGGGGGGGGGGCTCACGCCACTCACTCAAGGTGGAGATATGATTCTTTCAGCCTCAAGAATCAGGAAAAACCCAAAATGTCAATTTTACTCAAAATACAGAGGCCCAGAGTGGTTTGGCAAGCTGCCTGAGGTCACACAGCATCTGAAGCTGGATCTGTGCTCTCAGCCTTCCAGGGTTCACAGCATAGACACCTCAACACATAAAAGTCCTCTAAAGAGCCCTATTTCTCCCCCCTGGAGATCCTCTGCAGACCTGTCCTTGGGGAGGGGCACCTGAGTGGGAAACTCACTGGTTCGAGCCACCTCACGCCTTGTGAGGTAGTCTAGAAAGGGCCCAGACAGGCCTCGGCCCAGGAAGAGCTTCACCAGCTTGGTGGCAAGGTCTTGACGGCAGTCCCCAGAGGCCAGCTCCTCCAGCACAGCCAGGGGGCTGGTGGTGTCCTCCTGAGCAGGGACAGGAGAGCCGACAGGTAACCCGAGGCCCCAAAGCAGAAGAGCTGGCCCTGGTTCCCGAGGGAGGGGAGCTATACCCCGGACCCGGAAGCCCAGGTGGAGGCACCTGCATTATACCTACCTCAGCTGGGCCCTGTACCGACTCTAGAAGGAGATCCATGAGAGGCTGGTAGTACTTGGAAGGCAGGACACGGTCCTCAGTGAGGCGCACCTTCAGCCGCAGGGCACCCAGGCTCCCCCTAGACGGAGCAGAGCATAGGGAAGGGGGTATGAGTACAGGCTAGCCCAGAGCAGGAGACATGAGCCTGGGAAGGGGCAAGAGACACAGGGTAAGGATACAGGAGGGCAGCGGGGACCGAAATGGATAGGGAGAAAGAGGATGGATTGGGGGCCTCAGACAGTGTGTGGAAACGCCAAGGTGGAGGCCACGGCCAGGTGCACAGACACACACAGGACAGGCAGAACAGAAAGTGTAAGGAGGAGAGTAAAACGTGGGTCTTGTGGACACCGTGGTGTAGCCAGGTATGTGAACAGCGTGGACAGGAATAGCCAGGAAAAGATTGACGGGGACAGGGAGCTCTGTGTGCACAGCATATAAGTGCACAGGCAGTGGTAGCTATTCAGAACAGTGGTAGAGCCCCTGCCTAGCACAGCCAAGGCCCTGGGTTCAATTCCTGACACTATACAATAAAGCAAGGAATGTGGCCAGGAAGGCAGATGTGAGGGGACCCAACATTTGGACATGCATTGGGTATGTGAGCCTGTCTATGGTGGGCAGCTGGGCCTAGGGGTGCTGCGTGGGCCCAAAAAAAAAACATCCTAGGGATGTATGACTAGGGCCAGAGGGACAGGGTGGGCTGGCACCAGCACCCAGGGTAACCTGCCCACAAGCTGAGGTGGTGCCCTTCCCCGGACACCCATATTTACCCAGAATCCTCAGATTTAGGAAAGGGCAGGAGGCGGAACCAGCCATTGGGTGGCTTCTGCTGGAGGGTCTGTGGGGTGAACTCCACCTGTGGGGGGGACACACAGACCTGGAGGGAGCGCTTAGACTGCCATCCACAGATGGCATGTAGCCAGCCAGGGTCCAATTCTTCCTCTCTCTCTCGAGCCAGGACACTTAATTTACAACTGAGAAGAGCTAAGGCACCAGGCAGTCGTGGCGCAGGCCTTTAATCCCAGCACTTGGGAGGCAGCGACAAGTAATCTCTGTGAGTTCGAGGCCAGCCTGGTCTATAGAGTGAGTTCCAGGACAGCCAGGGCTACACAGAGAAACCCTGCCTTGAAAAACCAAAAAAATAAAAGAGAGGGAAGTTAAGGCTTGGAGAGATAGCTTGCCCTGGGCCGCACGGTGACCCAGGAGTGAGCGCAATGCCACTGTCACAGCCAAAGCCTCAGACAAGCCCGGGGCCATGTTCCCAGAGAACAGCTAAGAGGCACAGGGCTTTGGAAAAGCCACGTCACCTCATGAACAGAGAGGGACAATGACTGTCAACCTCACAGGGTGGTGACAGAGTTAGGTCCATGCAGATGGCTGGCAACAGTCTACCCAGGAGCCTTGGGCCCAGGAGCCACCCTGTAGCCTCAGATAGGTCTTTGCCTCCTTCACAGTCTCAGTTTTCTTGCCTGTCTCATGAACAGTGAGACTCCACTACCCAGGCTGGCCGTGGTGGCACTCAAGGCAGCTTGAGCATCTGTCCTCAGACCCCACCTCAGCTGCCTGCTAAGGGCAGGCAATGGGGAGCCACAGAGGGCATTCATTGGTTAGTGGGAGGGCCGCTCACCATTCCCAGGAAGTCATTCTTGCCCACCATGTCCCAATCCCAGAGCTCCACTCGCAATGGGGACGTGGTCCCTGGCGCCTCCCGCAGCTCCAGCACTTCATCCCAGTGTGGGAAGCGGGTCTTCTTGATTGTCTGAGGGTGGAAAGAGCTGTGAGCGGAAGAGGTGACCGGCTCCACCCACTGAGGGGTGCCCCACGCCTGCCTGGCTGTCTGCTCACCGACGTTTCCAAACTATGGTTGCCCCAAAACACGCGTGCGAATGGGTCTGACGTGCCGGAGATGTCCCGGGGGGCCAGGTCCCTGGGGACAGAGGAAGAGAAGGGGCGTGTGGTCGGTCACAGGCCCTCAAGGACCCAGACCCAAGGCGGGCCTAGGAAATAGTTCAGACTAGATCATTCTAATGGCAATGTTCTGTTTCCAGGGCAATGAGCCTGTCCATCACAGGGGCCCAGGCCGGGTCTGGCCATGCAGACTCTGTGGTTTCCATACACAAAACTTACGGGGAAACATAAGATTTCCAGATTTCCCTTGATAAGGGGAAACCGAGGCACAGAGAGATCAGACTCTGTATGACGGAGCTCAGCAAGGGAAGGGACAACGGGAATGAATGAAAAAAAATTCCTCGGTCTCCCCAGAGGCCTTACACAGGGACCTACAGATTCAAAACCTGCACTCACTGGCTGGGTGACATTAGAAAAAGTCGCCTCCTCTCCCTGAGGCTTAGTCCAGAAAATGAGGACCGTCACAGACCAAGTTCACAGAGCTCAGGGTCCAATGAGATGGCATAGGCAAGTTACTTAGTGTAGCACTCGCTCAACTCAGCTCACTTATTCATTCAACAAACATCCGTGCCCACACCTTGCTCAGGAACAAAGGGAAAGCATAAGACACAGATATCCTGCCTGTGGTTACCATGGCAACTCAAAGCCTCACCTGAGTCAGTTTCCCCATCCCCCTTCTTGCGGGCCCCCAAATCCAGGAACACCCCACCACCACCACCAGGGGCTGTTTCTTCCTCCCGCTTGCTTCCCAGCCTTGCTGGGCATCCAAAGCCTTTGGTTTCCTAGGAACCAACACAGTTGCTAAGCGACAGCCATCGGTCCCTCTCCTGCTTGCAAGGAACCTGTAACAGCCTAGTGTCTGGGGAGGGGGTCATGGGCAGAAGAGCCGAGCTCAGACCCCTGCCCACAATCTGTTATGTTGTCCCCTTCCTTCTTGGGTCATTTCCTCATCCACACACCTCCCACATCCAGCTGGGGCCGAGGCTGAAACCTGAATCCAGAGGTGCCAGGGGAAGCTCAGAGAAGGCAAGGAAGGGTCTTATGGTCACACAGCAAGCTAGAAATACGGATTGTCCTTAATGTGTGTGGGCAGAACCTAAGAGTGGAGGTTCCGGGAGGGGGATGAGTGGAGGGCAGAAAGACAGGATGTCCAGAGGGAGTAGGTGTAAGAGAGCTGAGGGATGTCAGTGGAGGGCTGAGGAGAGGACACGGGGGCTGGGGGACAGGGAGGGAGGCCGAAGGGTCTCTAGAGGCTGCCTGTGGGTTTTCCTGTCCCTGTGTCCGTCCTCCAGGCTTTCCTCCTCGCCCTCCCTCTCAGCCCCTAAGACTCCAGTGTGACCCCCAGGTCGAGCCAATAAGAATTCACCCTGCGATGATCTGTAAAAGTGAGGTTCTTGGTCGGTTGTACAAGCAGAGTCGGTAGGTCACCAGCCCCAGGCCATGAGGCCTATCATGTCCCCACTTGGAGACGCTGCCTGACGTCACCTTCCTGGATCCATCACGCCTGAGGCCACCCATCACCTCAGTGAGCCAATAATTAAGTCTCTGCCCGAGAAGTAATGTCTGCTATTCATTTATTACTGTGTCTGTGTATGTATGGCGTGTGTGTGTGTGTATGTGTGTGTGTGTGTGTGTGTGTGTGTGTCTATGACTGTGTGTGTGCCTGTCTGTCTGTGTCTGTGATTGTGCATTTATGCACATGTGTGGAGGTCAGAGACAACTTTCAAGAGTTGCTTTCCTCCTTCCACCATGGGCTCCAGGGATCAAACTCAGGTCACCGGGCTTGAGTGGCAAGTGATTTACCTGCTGAACCATCTCGCCAGCCCTGAGCTGTTAAAACTTGATTATTACCGCCCCCCACACTCATCTACCACCCCACACACTCTCATCTGTCTGCCCCACACACACTCATCTACCACCCCACACACTCACCTACCACCCCACACACTCATCTACCACCCCACACACTCATCTACCACCCCCCACACACATCTACCACCCCACACACACTCATCTACCACTTCACACACACTCATCTGTCTGCCCCACACACACATCTGTCTGCCCCCCACACTCCTCTGTCTGCCCCCCCACTCATCTGTCCACCCCCCACACATCTGTCTGCCCCCCCACATATCTGTCTGCCCCCCACACTCATCTGTCTGCCCCCCACACTCATCTGTCTGCCCCCCACACACACATCTGTCTGCCCCCCCACACACACTCATCTGTCTGCCCCCACACACTCATCTGTCTGCCCCACACATACTCATCTGTCTGCCTCACACACACACACACATCTGTCTGCCCCCCACATACATCTGTCTGCCCACCTCGAGGATCTAGCGGACTGTTATTTGTCCCTGAACACCTGGGTTAAGATTTTGCTTTTGCCAGGTGTGGTGGCCCAAGCATTTAATTCCAGCACTTGGGAAGCAGAGGCAGGAGGATCTCTGTGAGTTTGAGGACAGCCTGGTCTACATAGAGAGACTCTTAAACTCACAGAGATCCACCTGCTTCTGCCTCCTGAGTGCTGAGATTAAAGGTGTGCGCCACGACCGCCCAGCTTGGTTTTGTGTTTTTGTTTGTTGAAACAGGGTGTCTTGTAGCCCAGGCTGGCCTAAAAATATGACCTTTAAGTCCTGAGCCTCCTGCCTCCTCCTCCTGGGTGCTAGGATTAGACATGTGTACCAACCATGCAGTTTATGTGGCGGTGCTGCTGCGGACAGAATCCAGGGCCTTGTGCGTGCTAGGCAAGCACTCTACCCACTGAGCCACATCCCTAGCCTCCTTGCCCATCTTCAGAGCACCCCACACCTCCCCCAGGGCAAGCATACCTGGCCTGTCTCACATGGCAGCGGAGGCATCGGCCCCGAGCATCCTCCAGCAGCTTCACAGCCAGGTAGACCTCGCCCTGCACCTCCTCGTCTGGATCCACTCTGCTGAGGTTGATCCAGCTGTCGATCCCTGCAGGGCACACACGGTGTTTCAGGAACACCTGCGCTCACTCGGCACCGCGTGAGCTCAGCACTGCCACAGCTGACGACCACGCCTGATCCGGGCGGTTTCTCATGCAGGACCTCGGATTCGGTCTGGAACCAGCCCCGTGTCAAAGGAGGAAACTGAGGCACAGACTAGGCTGCCCTCTACCCCACACAGCTGGGAGACAACAGAGATTAGGGAGGCAGAGGCAGACAGATCTCTGTGTGTTCGAGGTCTACAAAGCGAGTTCCAGGACAGCCAGGGCTACACAGAGAAACCCTGTCTCGAAAAGAAAAAAAAGGGAGAAAATGACAGAGAAGGAGTCTGAACATGGACGGTGACACTTTGGACTGTCATCCTGGGTGCTATAGAACGTGAAACACACACACACACACACACACACACACACACACACCTCATCACACTTTGAACATACTGTTTATTGACTTCTGACTCCCACTGTAGCTATGAGCAAGTCAGCTTCCAGCCCAAGCCCTCTTGGCAAACATCTTTCCTTCCCCACTTGTTTCTCTTTCTTGTTTCCATACAGGGTCTCCTTATGTATCCCAGGCTAGACCAGAACCTCCTGTCCCTCCCACCTCCACCTCCCGAGTGCAGGGGTCACAGCCGAGGCCACCATGCCTGGCTCGATGACGCTTTCACCCCCTGCTGCCCCTTTATCTCTTTAAACATCCGACTTCTCAAAGCGCCTGTGACTGTGGCTAGTGTTAACAATTGGACAGACTCTAGAATCGCCTGGAAGACAGGCCTCAGGCACACCTAGGAAGGATCGGCTGGATCGAGGTTAGCCCCTGAGGACACCCATGGGGGATTCTCCTGATTAACGGACGCAGGGAAGACCCATCCCAATATGGGCAGAACCATTCCCTAGGCTGGAACCCTGGACCCTGCGAGATGAAGAAATACCATTCCTCTCTGCTTCCCGATTGTGGGTGGGATGCGACCAGCTCCCACCACGATGAATTTCTCCCTTGAGCTGTGAATCGGAATAAACCCTCTCTCCCTTAGGCCACTCCAGTCAGAGTCACAGGGAATGGAAAGCTCCGAATTCCAGCCAGGGCTACAAAGTCAGACCCTGTCTCAAACGAACAAACAAGCAAACAACCCTCGGTGGCTCCCTACTGCCGCTGGAAGGAAACCCAGAACCGGATCCTCTGTCAATGCAGTTACAGACCCTTCTGAGCCACATGTGGGTGCTGGGAACTGAACTCTGACCTCTGGAGGAGCGGCGCTCCCTCATAACTGCTGAGCCATCTCTCCAGCCCCTGCAGCTCTAATACAATAACCAGCAAGCATGCAGCTGAGGCTGGAGGCGCAGCTCAGTGATGGAGCCATTGGTGTGATCCCAGCACTGACGATGATGATGATGATGATGATGATGATGATGATGATGATGATGATTGATGATAATGCACAAATGAGGTCTCACTATGTAGCCCAGGCTAGCCTCCTGAATGCTGTGATGACAGGCATGTACTGCCAAACTCAACTTGGGAAGTCCCTCTTATCAGCATCCACCCTTCTCGCTGGTATTCCCAGCGATAAGATGTGATATCCCTCTGCCCCACCAAGAGGAGGAAAATGTCCACCTGCCCAGCACCCACAGGCACCCTTTTCTGAGGCATCCTTCTTTCCTTTGGCTCTTGAAACTGATGGGGTCTGTGATGTATTAAAAAAGAATACATACACCGGGCGGTGGTGGTGCACGCCTTTAATCCCAACACTCAGGAGGCAGAGCCAGGAGGATCTCTGTGAGTTCAAGGCCAACCTGGGCTACAGAGTGAGATCCAGGAAAGGGGTAAAGCCACACAGAGAAACCCTGTCTCCAAAAAAAAAAAAAAAAAGAATACAGACAAGAATGTATGATTGCCGGGCAGTGGTGGCACACGCCTTTAATCCCAGCACTCGGGAAGCAGAGCCAGGCGGATCTCTGTGAGTTCAAGGCCAGCCTGGGCTACAGAGTAAGATCCAGGAAAGGCGTAAAGCTACATAGAGGAACCCTGTCTCAAAAAAACAAAAGAGAGAGAGAGAGAGAGAGAGAGAGAGAGAGAGAGAGAGAGAGAGAGAGATGGAGAGTGGGGGAATCCTCCCCCTTCAGGCTCTGAGGCCACTCCCTAAGTCCTTGCAAGGCCCCTGTGGGTCAGACCATTTTTCCTCTCATCCCAGCCAGGCCCTGCTCACCTCGAGGGTCGGCTGTGATCGCCTCCTTGCTCAGGGAGATCTTCCCAATGGTATCGTCATGTCTGTGGAGAGGTGGCAGGAGAGGGTCAGAGCAGGACCAGCACACTCCCATGGAGCCGTGGGGACAAGTGCCAGGGGTTGGAGGCAGCACACTTCCTCCTGTTGTGTGGATTGGTGTGTGGCTTGGGATCCCCAGGCACTCCCCACCCACCCACCACACACCCAACCGTGTCCTCATCCAGCACGTAGAAGGCCAGGTGGTGGAAGTCCAGTGGCAGGTGCACGGTGTACTCCTCTCCCCAGAAGGGGCTCAGGCTCCTCCAGATGGTTGCTGTCCTGCAAGAGGGGTGCTGGGCTAGGGCATCATACGGTGGGTGACCTGGGGATCCCCACAAACACAGCTAGGAGCACACACACACACACACACACACACACACACACACAAACATGACAGCCATGGCCATGCACACACTTCTAGAATCTGCACACGCTTCTAGAATCTACACAGGCCCCCCCTCATCCCAGGAATTCAGCAAATGCACTCAGACGCATGAGCCCAGACAGGGAAGCAAATCCAGACCCAATGCCCACACACACCAGAGACTCAGACAAATGCAGGCACCGCTGCAGGGAGTCGACGGGTGCATGTACACATGCAGGCACCCATGCACATACCCATGTCCCCAAGAACCAACTAAAGAGGTTCACAAGTAGACCAACACAGAGAGAGAGAGAGAGAACCCACGGAAACACGTAGACACATACAACCAGAGAAACACACCTAGACGTGCCGTGAAAGCCAGAGACACAGGGAGTCACACTCACACAGACACAGATGCACACAAGCATCCTCAGAAACGTCCAGAAGTCTGTTTGCAAATACAGACACAGTGTCCCAGATAGACACAAGCCTGGACCAGGGGGCACAAAGACATGCTTACATAACAACATACAATACACTAGTCACCAATACCTAGTGGCCCATTCATTCACTCTCTCCCAGGCCCTGGCCCCCCGCCCAGACTGTAGACATCATCTGGATTGGGGTAAACTCAGTGATGCCTGAGGAGGACTGAGGCTGAGAACAGGGGAGGGCTTCCCACACTAATTAGTCAGGCAAAAGAGAACTGGGCAGGGAAGACAAGCCTTCCAGATGGCTGGAACAGCATGTGGAAAGGCCCTGAGGTAAGTATGAGCAGGGGCCAGGACACTGTGGGACCAACGGTGGTCAGAACACTCAGGGCTTCGTGGCATCCAGAAAGTCCGGGGAAGCTAGGGTCAAGCCCAAGCTGGACACAGGCACACATACATATGTTCAACATCTGGGTTTGGCACCCCAACAGGGCTCCCAATACGGCTGTTCCTGGGGACAAAGACTCTACGCTGCCCAGCAAAGCCCCAGCCCAAACCAGTATGCAAAGCTTGCTTCATTCTCTTGGTTCCTTGCAGCCCAGAGAAGGAAGAACAGCTGCCTCCAGGCATACAGAAAGCCAGTCTGAGGCTTGGGGGCTAGCGTCTTATAATAGCGTAAACACAGGGGGAGCCATGGGAGGGGTCAGCATTCCCTGGGGGCTCCCCACCCCCAGCTCCCAGCCCATCTGGACTAGAACTAGTGCCAGGAGCATCCTGAATCCTGCCGTCTCCATAGAAACCAAGGCTTCAGCCACCCACCCACCCACCCCCTCAGGTCTATGGGGGCTGAGAGAGCTGTCCCTTGACCTGAGGGGGAAGAGCAGCCCAGCTCAGCTGATGTCCCCTCCAGACTCAGCGCCCACGGATCTCCACACACCTGCCTTTGCATTCACACCTGAGGCACATGCACATATCTCCCCCCACCTCCCCCCCACCCCGCTCTGGTACCCACGGGAGTCCTGTGGACTTGCACACCCACACGGACGCTCACACATGATCAGAAGCATTCACACCAGCTCTGTGGCACCCCAGAGGAGCAGGCTGGTATGCACACGTGCACACACACACACACACACACACACACACACACACACACACACATGTACGTTCCCACTTGAACATTTGTGTGAATAAAACACACCCAGACACCCGCAGCACCCAGAGGCCCGGAGACAGCCAAACCAACCAAGCATGAGATGCCTGCCCCGCCCCCCCCCCCTCCCCAACAGGCCACTGGGGAGGCACAGCCTGGTGGTTGGCTGAGTCAGCCCCAGGGAGCCAGGGACATCATGGGTCCCCAGACAGAGGATATTGGCCAGTTGACATCAGCCACGGTGGTGTATGTACCCAAAAGGCCAGGACATAAGTAACCTCCTTGAAGCCTGAAAGACAACCTCCACCTCCATGAGGGCCTGCTCGCTCTGCTCCTCTGGAAAGTACTGGGTCCCTCCCCTCCTCACCCCACCCCATGCTGACTACGCACCTGGCCACAACCTCATCATCCACTTTCACCAGGCAGTAGGGGTCACTGCTCCCAGACCTGTGGGAAGAGGAGGTCCAGGAGGTTATAGGAAGGGGCAGCCATGGTGGAAGCCTAACTTCCCACCTCAGGCAGAGTGAAGCTGAGCCCCAGAGAGGGGAGGGAACTTACCCTGGGTCACACAGCAACTCCTACAAAAAGGCAAGACCTCGGGGAACATTAGCAGGTTATATCATTGCTGCCCGGGCCAGTCACCTACCACCCACAGGCAGTATAAGCCTGCATGTCCATCCTGCTCTGGGACCTCGTTTTTGTTACTATACAACTCCAACAGATGTTAACACCCACCCAGCCAGCCCCCAGAGAGGGCTGGAGGGGTTAAAAGAAAGAGAGGTGTGGAGGAGGGATCGTGGGTTACCCTGAGATCCCTGCCACAGACAAGACCCTAATGCCAACTTCTGAGCTAAACACTCTGCTCCTCGGCCTGCCCCAACCCCCATCTCCAGCAGGAAGGACTTGTAGGCACAGACCAGGGTTCGGGACCTCAAAACTGAACCCATAGAGATGGCTGTAGGGCTGGAGTATGGCTCAGTGGTAGAGTGTTTGCCTAGCATGTTCAAACCCTGGGTCCCATCCCCAGCAGGAAAAAAAAAAAAATCCCAAAATACTTATGCTATCTCCCTCTCACAAAGCCCTGAGCCCTAGGCCAATCAAAGGCAGCCCCACTCACCTCCCCTTTATAATAGTAGTCACCAGTAAACCCCAGTCCACCTCCCCTTTATAATAGTAGTCACCAGTAAACCCCAGGCTGCCTACCTGGGTCTCCATTGCCTCGCTCCCAAAGCCATCTCCTTGGAGAGGTTGTCTCTCACTGCCACTGACTAAAATGACCCTCCAAGCCATTTGGGATGGGCCACACCCACTGTCCCAGCCTCCAGGGAAGGTGAGGTAGGAGTTCAAGGCCAGCCTCGGCAACATAGTGAGAGCCAGGCTCAGATAGATAGATAGATAGATGGATGGATGGATGGGTGGGTGGGTGGGTGGATGGATGGATGGATGGATGGATGGATGGATGGATGGATAGATAGATAGATAGATAGATAGATAGATAGATAGATAGATAGATAGATGTTCTACATCCCCTACAACCTCTGAACTGTGACCTAGGGATGCTAGCTATACCTACTTCTCCGTGGGTCTGGGGTGGTTCTGCAGGAAAAGATCAAGATGAATGGATGTGTGGAGCACAGGCTCCGGAGGAGGATGGGATGGATGGTCCAAACATGATTTCAGCCTGGCTCTCCTAGCCAAGTCCCCTCTGCTTCTCCAGCTGCTTTCTCCCGGCCACCCACCCACTCAACCACACGGAACAGGATGCTGCTGGCTGCAACCTGGGCCTTTGGCTAGCTGGCTGAGTCCTTCCCTGTCCCTCAGTTTCCCTCCACGGCTCCTCTCTCTCATTCTTCAGCCGCCCCAGGGCAGATGTGGCCCAGACCGACTGAGATCAGTTGGCATGGAGGCTTGGAGAGACAGCTTCTCCCAAGCAACCTGGCTGACCCCAGGTCCCTCAAGGGAGTAGGGTTCTGCTCCAGAGCCATGACTTACATGGCCTTATCAGGCTCCTATCAGGTAGGGGCCAGGGTGGCAGGCAGGGCTGGCCTCTCCCAGGCCCTGGTCTCCCCAGACTCTCGGCCTTTCCCATGGCCCCTGTCTGAGTCAAGCATGGGAAAATGTGACCCTCAGCCATCACTTCCCAGTATGGTTCATACACTGAAGCTGTTAGTGTTTATGTCTTAGGTTCGTGACCTTACAGTCATGACTGCCTCTCTGGTCCTCAGTTTCTCCATTTGTAAAACAGAGAAACCAGTCGGCCCACACAAAGTGTTAAACACGATCCCTGTCCATGGTAAGCCTTCAGGGATGATTGGCAGGGTCGGCCACCCCCTTAACCTTGAGGGTCAGGCTGAATCTAGGCCGTCTGCCTTAGAAGAGGGAACGAGACAACACCCCAGCTAACACCCCACTCTCAGACAGGGGAACTCCAGCTTGCTTTGAGAAGATCCCTTTGGGGAAAGGGAGCTGACCACTAGAGAAACTGAGGCAGGATGCCCAGCAGGCACGGTGATACCTCCTCAGCCTTGCTCTGGGGCATGGCCCACCCCAGAGCTTACCTTGGCCAGAAAACTGGAGGGAGAGGGTAAGATGCAAGAGGGAAAGAAAACTCAAGCCCCTTCCAGAAGAAGCAGGGGACCCCTGAGCCTGTATCCTAGCCCAGCAGCAGCATCTGCAATCGGTTCCTAAGTCTCTCCCAAGACTGGTGGACCAGCTGGAGTTCAGTGAAGCAAGAGTCCTATTTCTGGGCAGGTCCCTTCAGCCAGCCAGCAAATGCCAGGTCTCCGCTCCTGCCCCACAGCTCTGCAATCTCTAATGCTCAGAGACGTCTTGAAGAGAGGGTAGCTCGTGGCTGGTGCCGCGCTCCCTGCATTTATTCAGGTGTGTGTTTATTTATGGTCGCTGATGAGAAAGGTGGGACACTAAGATTACTCCACACAGCTCCCTCTCGGTACAGCTGCAGTGTTGGCGGATAAGGAGGTTCCCAAAATCAAAGGTGGGGGGGCGGGGGGGGGGGGAGGAAATGCAGAATCTGCAGCTTGGGTGATTGGGACTTCCACCCAAGCGAAGGACTCCAGGTCCCCCGTCTGCTCACCCTTCCACAGCTGACCCCCCAGCCAGTGTCTTCCACCCGCCCAGCTGGACACGGGATCAAGCAACACCTCCTTCCAGTTCTACACTCTCCAGATGGGACACCAAGGGCCAGCAAAAGGCAGGTTCAAGGTCACTCAGCACAGCTCCTCCCAAGGATCGCAGCACCTGTCTCAGGTGCTGGCACCTTCAGAGCCCCTTCTGGCTCTGGACCAAGCAGGAAGGGGAACCCGCTCCCCGACCCACCCCGTTCTGCTGAGTCAGCACTTGCTGACTCAGCCCTGGAGAAGCAGAGCCAAGCAAGGATAGGGGCAGAGGAACCCAGCGCCCCCAGCCCCATCACATGAGGTACATGTGAGTGAGTGGCTTTTAGAGCAGTTGGGGATCCGAGACAGCCACCATGGGTTTGCAGGTATAAGTCTGGGGGACCCAGGGTTCGGGGTTAGAGAACACCTGGCGAAACTCTGCAAACCTAAACGCCTTGGCAGGCAAAATCTTGGGGTCCATCTGGACCACAGTCCTCTGGGGCTCTACCCGTGATCTCTGGGTAGCCCTGCTCCGTCGTCCAGAGAAGCCCCACCTCCAACACCTGCTCTAGGTAAGGAAAGGGATCATCAGTCCCCTCCTTGGCTCTAAGAGGACTCGTCCAGAGATTCCTTCTCCTGTCCTGGAAGACCCACTTGGGGACATCCTAGAACAAAGCCATCTTCCTTTCCCAGGGCAGCAGGGCGCGGCATCTGCTAAGCCTGGGTGCCCCCTCTCACAGGACAGAGAGGGCGGATCCCCAATGGTGGGTCCTTGACGGAGGCCCCCACAACCCTTCCACGCACCCCAGTGGGCACCCGGGGACTCACACATCCTTGGCGGGCAGCGCCCGTCCCTCCACCACGCGAATACTCAGCGAGCCGCTCTTGGCCATGGCGCACACAGTCCCAAACTTTCCAGGCAAGGAGTCTGCCGAGGTTCCAAGGTTGGACCAGGAGGTGACCCTACATGTCACCAGCTTCGGGCCCGGCGCGCTCCCCCCGGGCTCCCACGGGTCCGGGTCCGGGGTGCAACTGGGCTGGATGCGAGGCTAGGAGAGAGAAGTGCTGGATCCCGAGAAGGGGACATGCGCCCCGAGCCACAGGTAGCCGTGCGCTGCGCTCCCTCCGGGCAGGCTGAGCCTGGCGTCTGCAGCTCGGGAGGTCCCTCCCGATCCCGCCCCCCACAGCTGCCCCGCCCGCCCTGAGCCCCGACTCGAGCGCCCCCTGCTGGCACCCCAGCCCGCTGCACCCAACCGGGGACCCCAGGAGCTTTGGGTCAGAGAGTGGAGCGCCGCGGGCAGTCGGGCAGGGCAGCGGGCTGCTACTGAGCTGGCATCGGGCCCTCCGAGAACCCGGGTGTCTCCCAGGTGCCCACAACCCAGCACCTCCACGCCTCTCCCACCTCCGCCACCTGCCACCCAACACCAGCCTCGGGGTCCCCGAACAGTACTCCCGCTGGGCGGCAGGCGGCGCACACTCCCTGGGGGTCTGATGCGAGAGGAGGGAGGGGCCTCGAACATCCCCCCCCACTTGCATCGGCTCCAATTAAACCCGGAGTGTGCCAGCGGAGGCTCCCACGTCACTGGCTGCCACTGCGGGGGAGGAAACCGAGGCCGTGGGGGGAGGGGAGGCGCGGAGATAACACTGCCAGGGCGACACGATAAGAGCCATGTGCAATCCTCGAACACTTAACTGTGTGCCAGGCACGCACCCGAGCCTTTCATGTGGATTATCTCAGTTCCGAGCCCTCAGCAACTGTGCATGCCGTGTATGCCGTCCATCTGCGGATTAGAAACAACAACAAAAACAAAAAGCAAAAAACAAAAAAAAAAAAATTGGGGTTCTGAGAGGTGGGGTCACTTGCCAGAAGTCCCCTGCATGGGTCTGAATTCTGACTCCGGCCATTTGGTAGATTTGGTAGCTGTGTGGTCTTGGATGAGTCACTCAACCTCTCTGTGCCTTGGTTTGGTTTTTCTCATCTGTTCAATGAGGGTGACACGTGTCTCATTCACAGGGTTTAGAGAGAATTAAGTGAGAAACTCCTATACGGGCCTCAGAACAGTGGGTAGGCACCTAATCAGCCACACAAAGTATTCAATATTAATATTGTTGTCCTTCCAGGTGTGGCTGAAATGTCACATCTCCTGGCAAGGCTTTCAGGATGCCCTCCCATCCCGGGCAAAGCTCTTTTTCCTCTTTGCTCCGTTCCCGAAATGCTTTGTGCCTGTGCACGTTTTAAACGGGATCATGTGAACAGGAGGCTTGTCCCAGGGTAGACACGGGCACATTTCCTTCCTCCTGCAGTCTGTGGCTTACCTAACTCGAGAGTGTTTAAAAGGCTGGCAAGCCAGCTTGGAGCCCGGCAACCCTGGGAGGGCAGAATTAGGTCACCTGCCACTGCCCAGACTGGCAGGACAGGGAGCACCTGCCCAGTCCCTGTAGTACCTGCCCAGCCCTAGGAGCACCTACCTAGCCCTGGGAGCACCTGCCCGACCCCGGGAGCCCCTGCCCAGCCCCGGGAGTACCTACCTAGTCCCCGGAGCACTTGCCCAACCCTGGGAGCACCTGCTCAGCCTTGGGAGCACCTGCCCAGCCCCAGGAGCACCTGCCCAGCCCCAGGAGCAGGAGCAGCCTAGTGGTCTGAGTCCACTCCCTCCCCCATTCCACAGCCAGCACCCAACCCAGATGGAAGTGGGTGGGCGCCCTGGGGTTCTCTCCCAGTTGGTTGCTGGGAACGGCTGAGCAGCCAGATCCCCAGAGGGATGCCAGGGGTGACCCAGGGCTGAGTCCAGAATGGCAGCATCCTCCCTGCTCCCATCACCACCTGCCACCGTCTTCAGAGATCACTCCACATCTCTCTAGGGAGGAAGAAGACTTGCCGTGTGCCCGGGTGTGGCTCCCCTGCTCACCCCACCCCACCCCCTCCCCGCCACACACACACACACACACACCTGGGCAGACACCTTTGCCTGGAGAATCCTTTGCCCCTGGAGTTGTAGAGACCTCAGACAAGTCATCCAGGTCCTCGGGGACCCTCATGGAGTCCTGGATCCTATAACATAATGGCCAAACAGTCACATAGCCATCCTTAAGCCAAAGCTAAACAGGAAGCCCCACTCCAGGCCCCCCTCAGGTCAAGCTAGGCCTCCAAGGAGCCAGTTCTGTCACCCACTCCCTTGACACCAGGTCAAGGGGCCACTCTCTCTAAATATTCTACATGACCCTCCCTCAGGCACTTCCTGTTCTAAGAAACTAAACTAAAACCAGCAGGAGGCTGAGATCCTGCTCACACAACCCCTATCCAGGGACCACAGGGGAAAAGACAACCAGGGAGAGTGTGTGACTTGCTGGGAGCCACCAGCCAGGACAGGGGAGAAGAGGCCCTGGTAGCCATCAGATAAGCATGAGACCAATCATGTACCTTTGTACGGGCAGTGTGAGGCCAGCTGTTCCAGCTGTTCCAAGCACACAATAGGTGCTCGTGGTATGCCCCCACAATCTCCTAGAAGGCAAAACACACAGTTCCTGTCAGCTCTCTACATCATCCACGGCTGCAGACAGGAGACAGCAGACATGAGGAGACTTAGGTGAAGCCTGGGCATGACAGCGCACACCTGCCATCCCAGCACAGGCAGCTAAGGCAAGAAGATGGAGAAGTCCAGGTTAGCCTGGGTTACAAAGACAAACCCCATCTTAAAAAAAAAAATCAGGGTCTGGGGCTGTCACGCAGTTGGTAAAGTGCTTGCCTAGTATGTGCATAGCCCTGAGTTCTTTTCCCGGCACCACAGTGGCACACAGCGGTAATACCAGTACTTGGAAGACAGAGGCAGGAGGATCTGAAGTTTAAGTTCATCTTTGGCTACTTGATGAGTTCAAGGGCAGCCTGGGATAACCTCTAAATGAATAAAGTCTTAAGTGGGAAGATGTTGGCTCAAGGTTCAGGAAAGCGGTCTTCTTATTGAATCCCAGCACTGGGTGCTCTCAGATGGGTGGGTTACCCTCTCAATGCCTCCGTTTCTTCCTGTGTGAATTGGGGCCGTTAACAGCACCTGTCTCACTGGAAGCATGAGGGCATGGAGAAAGTGTCGGTTCCGCACACCTGGTATACAGCAAGTGCCCACTAGGTGTAATAGTCTTCATGTAGAATCCCAGAGACCTCAGCACACCTGGTATACAGCAAGTGCCCACTAGGTGTAATAGTCCTCATGTAGAATCCCAGAGACCTCAGCACACCTGGTATACAGCAAGTGCCCACTAGGTGTAATGGTCCTCATGTAGAATCCCAGCTCACTCCGGAGCCTAGAAGCCCCTCTTGGCTTAACATCAAGGCCAGGTCCCAGGAATGGGGCCAGGTAGAGTGCCAGGCCCAGCCCAGAATTCCAGGGATGGAGGGAGTGCCACATTCCAGCGAGCACAAGGAAGTGTCCGTTCTGGACTGTAGAGCTGGGGGAAATCTGGGTTTTGTTTTTTGTTCTTTTAACCCAGGCAGAGAGATCCCAAGGTCAGAGTTCTGGCTGCCCCTAAAGGCTCACCGCTCAGATCTGGCTGATACCAGCACCTCATCCTGGTGTGCGACATGCTTGGCAGGGAGGGGCCCAGGGGAACTCACAGGCTCTGAGCTGAGCCTCCCTACCCTAACATCACTCTAGGGGTCTGGGCAGGCAGGGCAGTACCACAGGGGGCTTCCCTGACCATGAGATCTGACTGAACCACCTTTGGAATCCCACCTTCCATGAAAAGGAAAACTTACTCCATGGAAACTGGCAACCAGTACACTGGGCTTGGGTTTGGTTTAGGGACAGACGCTCACTATGGAGGCCAGGCTGGTCTTGAACTCACGATCCTCTTGCCTGTTGAAATTCTGACTGTTTATGATGTTAAGCCCCTTTACCAACCCATCACTGGGTGTGGGAATCCTGAATTCACCCTTATGGCTTTTCCCAAACTGGGTGTGGAGGGTACCTGTCCATAACCTAGCACACAGGAGGTGGAGACTGTAGTTCAAGGATAACCTCAGCTATGTAACAACTTCCAGGCCAGCCTAGGCTACAGGCAACATTGTGAGCAAACCAGAGTAAACAAGACTTTTTCCTCCACCCCAAGTTTGCCTTTTCCCTCAAGTCCCGCCCACCCAAGGGGAGCCTTTATATCCAGCCCCCTGCCTCATTCAGCTTCAGCTACTTATGGTACAATTGAGTAAAGCTTGTGAAGGGTGGGGCCAAAGACAGTTCAGTGACCAAGCCCATGGAACAGTATACGGCTGTTTAAAAGGAGTTTCCGGGCTGGGAGCTGGCTAAACAGGAAAAGCATGAGTTGGGATCCTCATCACCAATGTAAAAAGCCGGCTATGGTTGAGCTTGCTTGGAACCAACCCCAGGGCTGGGAGGAGTGTGTGGGGAAGAAAGGTGGATCTTGAGGACTCATTGGCTAGCCTGACTCAATTCTGAGCTCAGTGAGAGAGCCTGTCCGCCCCCACCAAAAAAAAATAAGAGAGAGAAAAATACAGGCAGACACCCGAGGCTTGTACAGGTGAGTGCACACACACACACACACACACACACACACACACACACACATTTTCTTTTTTTATTTATAGGGGTCTGACACAATATTTTTTTAGCAGGACCACTACAGGTTTGAGGCCAGCCTGGGCTACATCTCAAAGACCTGTTTGAAAAAGAAAAATTAAAAAAAAAATCAGAAGTTAATTGATACTTGTAGATGTAACCAACCGTCTTACTGTATAAGAAACACAGAACCAATGCAAAGAAGAAAGCCAAGAGGTCAGAGCTAAGAGCTAAAACCTTACCCTTCCTCCTGCGGTGGTCCTACCTCTCCAAACGAGAGCTACTTCCTGTGTTAAAGTCTTTATATAGACTTTCTGTTCTGCCTTCTCATTGGTTGTAAACCCAACCACATGACTGCCTCGTCACTGCCTGTCTGTATAGACCTCCAGGTCTTCTATGGTTGGTATTGAGATTAAAGGCGTGTGTATCCAATGCTGGCTGTATCCCTGAACACACAGAGACTTACCTAGCTCTGCCTAACAAGTGCTGGGATTACAAGTGTACGCTACCACCGCCCAGCTTTCCCATGGCTTGCTAATAGCTCTGACCCCCAGGCAACTTTATTTATTAACATACAAATAACATTTTAATACAAATAAAATATCACCATATTTCCCCTTTTCTATTTTAATAAAAAGAAAAAAGGAAAAAGCTTATAACTAACATAAGAAAAACTATATACAAAAGTACAATAACTATATACAATATATACAAGTAATAAATACCTAAACAATGTCTAGTTCATTTGTATTTGACAAATTCAGAGAAAATAAATCCATTATCTATCCTATTGTATCTAATTTACTTTCTATCCTAATTAATCTTCAACTATAACTAACTAATCTTCAACTCCCTCAGAGACCCAAAAAGGAAATAATATTAGCTAACAAAAATAAAAACAAGAAGTACATGCAAGCAAATTCTAAAAAATTGTGAGTTGACAGAAACAGTCAGCTGCTTGGACAGTCATCTGAGGTTTCTCATCAGTGTCGGGGCATCATCTTCAGCCTATAGGCTTAGCGTATCTGACAGACTCATTTGTGAAGTAGGATGTACACAAGGTCAACAGTTCAACCTCACATTGGGTGAGAGCAGTCTATATACCAGAAACACCTGAATTCCACTAGTGTCATGTCATGATTCAGGATTTTAAATTCTGGAAATTGTTGATGTTTTTTGAATTCAGCTGTCCATTCTTCTTGGCTATGTGTGTATGTGGCTTCATCTCAGCATCCTGTTCTTCTCCACATCCCTCTATTAAATGCCATTCTACTATTGAGAGGTGTGAGCTTAATTACTCTTCAAGAATAACTGTTTCAGCTGCTGTTCCATTGCACATCAGAAGCCATCGGCCCACTGCCTGTTCAGCTGCCTGTAGCTTAAGTTTTCCTGCCTGGCCCACAGTCAGGATATATCTCTTTCACCTGCCAGTCCCACAGCCTCTCAGACCCGACCAAGTAAACACAGAGACTTATGTTGCTTTCAAACTGTATGGCCGTGGCAGGCTTCTTGCTAACTGTTCTTATAGCTTAAATTAATCCATTTCCTTTAATCTATACCTTGCCACATGGCTCGTGGCTTACCGGCATCTTCACAAGCTGTTTCTCATCATGGCGGCTGGCAGTGTCTCTCTGACTCAGCCTTCCACTTCCCAGCTTTATTCTCCTCCTTGCCCCGCCTATACTTCCTGCCTAGCCAACGGCCAATCAGTGTTTTATTGATTAATTAGCAACACATTTGCCATACATCCCACAGCAGCTGCCTTCGAAGAAAAGGGCACTGTACCTTTTCCGAGTTGCGAAGGCCACTTCAGGGATGGTGCCATATTGTCCTGGCGTCAGAAGATGCCTTTTGATAAAGCCATAACCACACTTGTTTTGGCAAGAATCAGTAGTCCTTTGTTTCGTGTCCTGTCTGTCCTGTTTGTCAGCAGTTGATTCGAGGATACTTTGTTGTCCAGTGGCTAACTTTTGCCACAATGAAAGTTAACTCCAATTGCAGTTTTTTCAACGCCCATATTTTCTCTGAAGTAGATTGGTACTGCCAGGAGCCGACATGTCTCATAGTCATAACAAAAAAGAAAAATTTTCTAAGTTATTAAAACATTTTAAATGCCATATTCTGTAGATCTCTGAAGGGTTTGAAGATGACCTGTCTATCTAAAATATATCTGCTCAGGCTGGAGAGATGGCTCAGTGGTTAAGAGCACTGACTGTTCTTCCAAAGGTCCTGAGTTCAATTCCCAGCAACCACATGGTGGCTCTCAACCATCTGTAATGAGATCTGGTGCCCTCTTCTGGCCTGCAGGTATATGTGCAGGCAGAATATGTATATATAATAAATAGCTAAATCTTTAAAAAAAATAAAATAAATAAAAATAAAATATATCTGCTCAATCTTGAAAACATACCTAATATGACTACAAGTTCTATTATAATGTCTAACTACTAACTTTCATTTCTTTATATCCTAATAGTTGGTAATAACAACATTCAAGGATCAGAAAATTGCATTACAGATACTTCCTTCTGTTTTTGAAAGAACGCTTCTCCCTTCTGACCCTTGCCATTTGGCACCCCAGAAGCTGGGAAGTCCAGGCAGAGAGGCCTGCGTCCCCAGTGTCCCCAGGGTCCCCCTGGCCACACTCATAACCTTGGTTTCCTGATGGCTTGTTTGGTGTTGGTTTACCTACTAGCCTTATCGCCTAAATGTCAGGGACAATGTCTGATTCATGCCGCCTCCCACACCCTTGGCACCTTGACTCAAAACACACTTGATGGGTACAAGCCACTGCCCCTAGGAGCCAGAGCCCACTGATTGTCACTTCTCTGTCCCCAAGGTGTCCGGGATGATGTCCGGACCTGCAGCAACTTAGTCCTGCCCTGTACGCCTCCTTCTCCACACCCAGTGGCAGACCTGCCCCTGCCAGGGCCCAGTCTCCCCTCCTAGGGAAGTAGCAGCATCTGATGCCCTGGCTGGGGCAGGGCTGACAGGTCTCGGGCACAGGTGAGGGGGTGAGATGGAGTTCTTTGTCTCTAGACACAAAGCCTGGTTTGTGACGGTTTGTGCCCAGACGGCACAAGTCTGGGCGAGACGCCATGGGGGACAGGCAGCCGTGGTGGAAGGTGTACACAGGATTGGCATACTCCCCCCGTTCCCCAGGCTGCCTGCCCAGGAAACAGGTCCGTGACAGCCTCCCCCACCCACGCCTTGGAATGGAGAAGTAGGAAGGGAAGTCATTGGACCGTGAGGCTGAGGGAGGAGGGCAGTGGATATTTCCAGAGTGTGTGGGTTTGTGGCCAAGGGCAAGGCCAGCTGGGAAAGTGTCCTGCTGTCACCAAACACTCAACACAACATCCCCCTGCCCCTACCCTAGCTGGGGACAGAGACAGGCAGAGAGGGCCAGCTCACAGCATGGCAGGGGAGCCCCCAAACCAACCAGATACATTTTCCTGTTTAGCAGAGGGGACTTCTGGGAGGGGAATGGCTGTGCGCAGCTGGAGGGCTGTGCACAGGCCTCCGCAGTTGAAGACAAGCCAGCGACTTAAGACATGGTGCCTGCCTTTCAGCCACGCACAGGCTCAGGGCTGGGGTGGCTATCAGCATACAGGCAAACACCGGGATACCTGGTAGGGCAGAAGGCACCTGGGATACCAGCGCTCAGGAGGCAGAGGCAGGAGGATTGCGGCTGCTCTGAGGCCAGCCAGAGCTACACAGTAAGACCCTGGGAATCGAACTCAGGACCTTCAGAAGAGCAGTGAGTGCTCTTTACTACTGAGCCATCTCTCCAGACCCCGGACAGCATTCTTGACGTGGTAAAACGGTGCTGATGCTGCCAGGTGGGGTTGGGGGGGGGCGACAAGGGGTTGTTAGAGGACAGAGAGGGGAGAGGGCATGATGCGGGCTAGAAAAAGATGGTAGCTGGGCGGAGGTGGCGCGCGCCTTTAATCCCAGCACTCGGGAGGCAGAGCCAGGCGGATCTCTGTGAGTTCGAGGCCAGCCTGGGCTACAGAGTGAGTTCCAGGACAGGCACCAAAACAACACAGAGAAAACCTGTCTTGAAAAACAAAAGAAAAGAAAAGAAGAAAAAGAAAAGGATGGTAATAAGAACTGCAGGAAGTTGTGGCTTTGATCTTCGCTCCTGCTCAAACCAGGCTAAAAATCAAAAATGGAGTCAGTCAAGTTAAGGTTCCACATCCCTGAGCTAAAATTAAGTGGTTTGTCCGGCCTTCCCCGAAATGAGGATTGGCAATAACAACCAAAAAGTTTCCATGGAAAATTATGAGAGAGATTTCTCAGCTTTACTCCTCACACAAAGGAGCCCTGTAACAGCAGGATGTTTGATCATCTTCCTATGCTGCTTCCCGGTCTCTGCTGTACAAGGGGAGGAGCTGGGAAGTGACTCTGTGTGTGTGTGTGTGTGTGTGTGTGTGTGTGTGTGTGTGTATCTGTATCTATCTGTGTGTGTGCATATGTGTGTGCATATGCTTGTGTACATGGATGTGCATCATCATGTATGTACATGTGTGCATTCATGTATTTGTGTGTGTGTGTGCATGTATGTATGTGTGGAGGCCAGAGGTCCATGTCTAGGGGTCCTCATGTTTTGAGACAGAGTCTATCACTAACCCAGGAGCTCATACATCCATCCCTGCAGGCTGGCTGCCTAGTGAGCCCCAGGGATCCTCCCAGCTGCCCTCCCCAGAGCTCTGCCACGCCCAGCTTTTGATGGGGGAAGCTGAGGATCCGATCGGAACCGGGTCCTCACGATTTCAAAGCTCCCTCGCCCCTCCTGTCTGTTTCGGCTCTGGCTTTCTTCACGCCTCCCTCTTCTGTTAAAAGCCACCCTCCTTTGTTCCAAGGATTGGAACATTTATTCTGTTTTATGGAATAAAGTGTTCCCTGATTCTAGAATTCCAAATAAGGGGTGGCTGGGGCTGGGGAGATCTTCCCCTCAGAGCAATGCTTTCTGTGTCTGCATGAGGACTTGAGCTGGGAGCGCAGCACCCACCCAGATAGCCAGGCATAGCATGGAGCTCCTGTAAACCCCTGCACTGGGGAGGCAGAGACAGAAAGGGAGGGAGGGGACAATGAGACGGTCCAGCCCGCAAGGGCACTTGCCACCAAGCCTGATGACCTAAATTCAATTCCTACCCCTACTCCCAACCCCACATAGTGGAGTGACAGAACCAGCTCAAGTTGACCTTTGACCTCCACAAATGTGCCCGCAGCTTGCCCCACAAACTACACAATAAATAAATAAATGTTTGGGCTGGGTGGTGGTGGTGCAAGCCTTTCCTCCCTGCACTCAGGAGGCAGAGGCAGGTGGATCTCTGTGAGTTTGAGGCCAGCCTGGTCTACAGAGCGAGATCCAGGAAAGCCAGGGCTATACAGAGAAACCCTGTCTCGAAAAACAAACAAAAAAATAAATATAAATAGATTAAAAAATATTAAATTAAATTAAAAAGGTGAATGGTGCCTAAAGAATGACATTGAGGTTGTCCTCTGGCCTCTATACACACACACACACACACACACACACACTCGCACACTTACACACTCACCCAGAGTCTAAGGTCATCCTCAACTACACTGAGGCCAGCCTGGGATACATATGTAAAAACAAAGCAAAACAACAAGAAACGGACAGTTGGTGGTGGGAACCACCTGGGAGTGCAGCTCAGAGGACCATGTGCTCAGCTGACAGGACCCAGGGGTCCATCCAGTGACACACAGGACACTGGGGCTGGCTGGGCATGAGAAGCAACCGAGCTGCCCTTCATTCGAGGACTGAAGAAACCACAGTGCACACTACCCAGAGCTCTCCTAATTTGCTTTCTATTGTTCCGATAAAACACCACAACCAGAAGCGACTTCAAGAGGAAAGGGCTTACCTTGTCCTACAGCTCACATCCATCACCGAGGGAAGTCAGGGCAGGAATCCAGAGGCAGGACCTGATGCCGAGGCCAAGGAGGGGTGCTGCTTACTGGCCTGCTCCTCATGGCTTGCTCAGCCTGCTTTTTTATAGAACCCAGGACCACCAGCCCAGGGATGGCCCCACCCACAAAGGATTGCCCACCCCACATCCATCACTAATGAAGAAAACACCCCACCATAGAGACACATGCACCAGCCCTCAGGAGGCAGAGGCTAGGCTTGTCAGAGTTCGAGGCCAGCCTGGTCTACAGAGTGAGTTCCAGGACAGCCAGGGCTATGCAGAGAAACCCTGTGCTGAAAAACCAAAAAAGAAAAAGAAAGAAAGAAAAAAGAAAATGCCCTAATGGAGGCATTTCCTCAACTGAAGGTCCCTCTTCCCAGGTGGCTTTAGCTTGTGTCAAGTTGACAAAACTGTAAATACTGCTCAGCCAGGAACAAAAGGGGACTGACTTCGTGGCAATGTTTCTGAATGACAGCGGCAGCCCCAGAAGGCTGCATATCACTTATCACAGTACGCCTCCATCCTCATCCTGGGGATGGAACCCAGGGTCTCATGAACACTGGCTAAGCCCTCTACCCCGGAACACTATACCCATTTTGACATTCTGGAAAAGGCAAAATTATAAAGGCTTGCTTCTCCTCTCTCTCTCTCTTCTTTTTTTGTTTTTGTTTTTGTTTTTCGAGACAGGGTTTCTCTGTGTAGCTTTGCGCCTTTCCTGGAACTCACTCTGTAGTCCAGGCTGGCCTCGAACTCACAGAGATCCGCCTACCTCTGCCTCCCGAGTGCTGGGATTAAAGGCGTGTGCCACCACCACCCAGCTCTCTCTCTCTTTTCTCTCTCTCATACTAAGTAAGTACTCTACTGAGTCCCATTTTTTGTTTCTTTTCCTTTTGAGACAGATCTCAGTAGATTCCCCAGGCTGGCCTTGAACCTGCATTGCGGCTCAGCATAGCCTGGGCGTTTTGTTTTGGTTTGATTTGTTTTTAGACAGGACCTTGACATGTAGCCCAGGCTGGCTTTGAACACTCCATCCTTCTGCCTCAGCCTCCTGAGTGCTGGGATTACAGATGTGTACCAAACCGGATGGTTTGGAGGCTGGGATGTACCCCAGGCAGATTACAAGTGGGCCCAGAGTCTCCTGGGTTTTGTCTTACTTGTGGTGGCTACACAGCTTTACACATTTGCCACAGACCATGGAAACGTGTGTGAAAAAAAAGGGAGTGAATTTCAGGAGGTAGAAATTACACCTCCATTTTTTTTTTAATTAAGAAAAATGAGATCATGTTTCTTGCTGAAGCTTCGCATCAGGTTACACGGAAAGATGATGTGGGTAATTTAATGCAAAATGCTCAAAGGGAAAATGTGGGCTATTTTAGATCTCTTTTTTAAAAATATCCCCTAACAAAATTCCTTAGGAGTCGTTTCAAGCGATGTAGGCATTACAAGTAAGCATAGGTTGGCACAGGGCTGGAATCCCGATGCTGGAGGGGCTGAGGAGGAGGGATTGTGAATCTGAGGTCAGCCTGGGCTACACAGTGAAACCTTAACTTAATAAATAAACCAATCAGATTGAGCAGGATAGTGGTCTTAGAGTTACTATTGCTGTGATGAAACACCATGACCAAAAGCAACTTGGGGAGGAAAGGGTTCATTTCACTCACAGTTCCACAGCATCAAAAGCAGTGGGTACAGGAACTCAAGCAGGGCAGGAACCTGGAGACAGGAGCTGGTGCAGAGGCCGTGGAGGGGTGCTGCTCACTGGCTTGCTCCTCATGGCTTGCTCAGCCTGCTTTCTTATAGAACGCAGACCACCAGCCCAGGGACGGCACCACCCACAGTTTACTGGGCCATCATCAATCACTAATTAAGAAAATGCTCTACAGGCTTGCTCACAGCAAGTGAGGTTCCCTTCTCTCAGATGAGTCTAGTCTGTGTCAAACTGACATAAATCTAGCTGGCACACCTGTAATCCCAGCACTTGGGAGATGGAGGTGGGAGGTCAATCCCCAGATCCCATGAGGTTAAGGAGAGAAACAATTCTCACAAGTTGTATTCACATGCACACACACACACACACACACACACACACAGAGTAAATTTTTTTTTTCAAGACAGGGTTTCTCTGTGTAACTCTGGCTGTCCTGGAACTCATTTTGTAGACCAGGCTAGCCTTGAGCTCACAGAGATCCCCCTGCCTCTGCCTCCCAAGTGCTGGGATTAAAGGCATGAGCCACCATGCCTGGCAATAAAAGCAATGTTTAAAGGCAAACAAAGGAAATGTACTCATTTGAAAGAGGAAATTACAGGAAGCTAATGCAGCAGAATCAACATGGGTTAGAGACCAGCCTCGGCTACATAGTTAAGTAAGTACATACTTGGTACAGAGTGAGACCCTGTCTTAAAGAAACTAACTTGAAAAACAAACAAACAAACAAACAAACAGTAAATAAATAAACAAATAGAAATTGAGATTTTCAAAAAACAGGTGGCTCATGTCTATAATCCCAGCACTTTGGAGGACAAGGCAGGATGATTTCTGTGAGTTCAAGGCCAAGCTGGGCTACAAAGTCAGACCTTGTCTCAAGGAAGTACAGAAGAAAGGGAGGGAGGAGGGAAGGAGAGAGAAGGGAGGGATTCGAACAGTCTGGAGCTGGTGACCAGTTACTGCTCGCCACTTCCACTTGAATATGCTGTGGGTGCTTTTCACTGAGTCCTTTCCCCTAGTCCCAGTGCCTTGGGTTAAATGTTGCACCACACAAGGGAGGGCATCCTGTTTGATCAGAGTACTCACACTGTGGCAGCCTCTCCCCGCTCCACCCTTCAAGTGAAAACCACCAATCCCTTCCCACAGCACCTCTTCAGAGCAGTGCTTTCCCCAAACCAGCCTGGGGCTCCGTGAGGCATGGACAATGTAGCCCCATCACCAGCCTGGGCACAGAGACCCACAGGGTTGGAGCTCCTCCTTAGCAGTTTTCCCCAGGGTGACTGACAATATACACAGGGCCGAGCAAACAGTAGGCACTCAATAATTACGCTTTTGTGGGGGCACAGTGCTGGAGACAGAACCCAGGGCCTTGCATATGCCAAGTGAAAGCTGTAGCACTGAGCTCCAGTCCAGCCCTGATTAGTCTCTGGTGGGCCTGAAGGAGCATAGTGTTGCATAGTGATGCCCAACTCCACCCAGCCAAGACAAGGGCCTCCCAGAAAAGGAAATATTGACCCAAGACCCGTGTCCTGTCCACTGCATCCAAATTTAGATAGGGGATAGCCATCCCCTCCCTTCCTGGTTGCTGTCTGTCCCTATCAGGGGTGGGTCCTAGGCTGCAGCCTGGCAACAGGGTGTTGCGCTGTTGGCTGCCCAGGCAACCAGGGCTTGCTCAGGCTTGGGTTTCTGGGAGTTCCAGGCAGGGGCAGCACTCTCCGTCCAAGCCCCTCGGCTTGTGCTAAGGTGGCCGGAGACACCTGTAGGCCAATGGCAGTGGCATGGGAGGAGTATTTCCGACTGGCCTTCCAAGAGAGAGTGCCTACGTGAGTGGTGCCATGAGGGGGTGGACGGGGTGAGAAGGAGGGGGGAGTAAACAAAGAACCCATCCCTTCTCCCAAAGTCCCGGTGGCCTTCCGGCAGTCTTGGGGTGGGGTGCAAAGGCCCTACCTAATAGAATCTGTAACTCAGACACATCTCCCCCAAGGTCTCGTTAGAGCCGAGCTGGCCAGTAGCTGGGTTTCTCTGTGTAGCTTTGTGCCTTTCCTGGAACTTGCTTTGGAGACCAGGCTGTCCTTGAACTCACAGAGATCCGCCTGGCTCTGCCTCCCGAGTGCTGGGATTAAAGGCGTGCGCCACCACCGCCCGGCCGAGAAGCTGCATTTTAAGGATGTCGGTTCTGTAATGTATTATTTGGGAACAGTGGGGCCCCCCCCCACCCCCGGCCCCAACAGTCTTGGTACTTGTAAAATTGGGAGTAGATGCTTCTGATGCAAAGCTGGGCAAGCCTTGTTGAGGGAGATGTCAGACTCTCTCTGACTCCCCCCCATCCTCCCGGGAGAGCCAGGCTCCCACAATCAGCCTCCCTTGGACCACTCCCCACAGAGGAATGCCTCCAGTCTGTGTGGTTAGAGCAGGGACCCGTCTCTACCACCCCACCTGCTCAGGCTATAGCCATCCCTCAAAGTGACATCCTCCCAGCTACAGAGATCACCTTTATCCCTCTCTCGCCCCGCCCCACTTTATCAGCTCTGCTGTCAAACCGTACCCAGAATGGGTCCATCCTCACCTCCCCACCCTGTCCACCCTGATCAGAATGACATTCTTTCTGGAGTCCCTAAGTCCCACCACTGAGCACCCACGGTCCCCAGCTCCTCACAGCAGCCACAAGCGTTTTCTGCCCCACTCAAAACTTGCCCATGGGCTCCCATCTTACTAAGATCCCTTACTAAGGGTCATTGTCAACATTTTCTTTCCCTATGGCCCACCACAGTCTGACCTTGGATACCTCTGATTTTAGTTTCCACCTGTCACCTCCTCTCTCCAGTTACTCTTGACTTTATGGCTCCTTCAACATACCCAAGTGTTTTGCTGGGAGCCTGGGTCTTTCTTGGCTGTTCCCTTGGCCTGGACTCTGTCCCCTGCAGTTGTCAGAACAACTCCTTCCCTGGGGCTCTGTCCCAATGCCTTTTGCGCAGAGAGACTCCCTGACTCCAGTTGAAAACTGTCTCTGGTCTGCACCACAGAGTCCACCATGCCTGGGCAGTGTTTGCTATTATTACCCATGTTGGCTATCTGTAGTCCTTGGTGGAGTACAGCTTCCAGCAACACAAGTGTCTGTCTCTTCTTCTTCTTCTTCTTCTTCTTCTTCTTCTTCTTCTTCTTCTTCTTTTTGGTTTTTCGAGACAGGGTTTCTCTGTGTAGTTTTGGAGCCTGTCCTGGAACTCACTCTGTAGCCCAGGCTGGCCTCGAACTCACAGAGATCCGCCTGGCTCTGCCTCCCGAGTGCTGGGATTAAAGGTGTGCGCCACCACCACCCGGCTGAGACAGGGTTTCTCTGTGTTGTTTTGGTGCCTGTCCTGGATCCCACTCTGTAGACCAGGCTGGCCTCGAATTCACAGAGATCCTCCTGGCTCTGCCTCCCGAGTGCTGGAATTAAAGGCATGCGCCGCCACCGCCACCACCACCGGCTCTGTCTTCTTGATGGCTGCAACTGCTGTGACTATGTACACTGCCTGGTGTAGAATAAGCGCTCAGCAAACTTGTAAACAAATCAAAGACCCAGTAGCTAGTAGGTGTGCCAGCCTCATGTCCGTCATCCTAACACTCAAGAGGTAGAGGCTTGAGGATCAAGAGTTCAAGGCCATCGTCAGCTACAAAGGTAGTTCAAGGCTATCTGGCCTTCTTGAGACCTTTGAAAACAAAAGCTAACTCAGTAGGTGGTGAGCGGGGCCATTCCAGGCACCCCCGGGAAGTCTGGAGCCCCAGCCCTCCTTGTAACCTCCTTCCCTTTGGATCCCTCCAGGAAGCCACTGGAGCAGGATGCAGACCACTTTCCACCCCTGCTGCGTCTCCTGGAGAAGAAGCAAGAGCTAGCAGCTGCAGACCAGGGTCTACAGGCCCAGAAGGAGGTGAGCCTCAGTTACTGAAACTTGGGGGTTCCCCAGACACACACTGGTGGCGCCCAATGGGGGGGTTACACCGTCTAGGGTGAGTCTACTCCGAGCCCTGATGTCCTTATCTATCAAAGGAAGATCTAGTGAGAGCACTTGGTACAAATGCATGTGTGTGCACTGAGCACCTACTATGTACCATGCTCTGCACTGGCCCTTGCCCTCCGGAGTTTCACAGTCTGGAGAGGAAAATAGGTGTCTAGGTGGGGGTTGCTGTGCCGGAAGGCACTGGGGAAGGACTGTCAGATTCTGGAGGGAACCTCTACACCCCGGTGAGAGTGGACAAGCAGGGTTTCCTGGAGGAAGTGAGGAAGGGCTTAGAGACTGAAGGAGGGCAAGCCAGATAATGCAGCAAAGGAAGAAAGGAAAAAGAAACAGGAAAGGAGGACATTAAACACACACACACACAAACAAAATTCAAGGACAAAGCTCAGAGGGTCATGAAGTGGAGAGATGGCTCAGCAGATGGCGCTCGCTGCTCTTACAGAGGATCTGAGTTCAGGTTCCCGCACCCACATCAGGGGGCTCACAACAGCCTGCAACTCCGACGCCCCCTTCTGGCCTCTGAAGGCACTGCACTCACGTGCACACACCCCTCCCCTAAACACACACAATGCAAAACATAAAAAATATTTTTAAGAAAAAGTTCAGAGGGTCAGGTGGCTGGAACATGGAGTATCTGGAGGAGAGGAGGTGTGAAGAGGTTGGGAGTTAGCATTCAGGGACCACGGGCGGGTGTAGCGTGTGAGCCAGGGAGCCGCTGCAGCTGGGAGCGTTAGGTGACCTGACACGCACACACCTCTAATTGCACCCCACGCCCAGGAGTTCCGCAGCACGATGGCCACCCTGAGCCAGCGCTGGGCGCAGCTGGAGCAGAAAGAGCAGGCGCTGAAAGAGTCCTTCATCCGCTTTGACAGATTCCTGCAGGTCAGTGGATGCTGAGGGCCGGAGGCGGGTCGCAGGGGCTCCTGCTTGCCACTCTAAGAGTGGCCCCCACCTTGGAAAGCCGCCTGGAGTGGGGAGATCAGATTTCCAGAGGTTGGAGGAGGAGCGAGGACCCCGAATCACACAACCTCCACGATGCGCGTGGCTTAGAGTGCCAATGTCGCGGCTTGGTGGAGGCGGGAGAGCGCCGCGAGTCCTGAGGCTCCCTGATCTCCATCCTCCTCCTAGGATGCCGAGGCCCGGCGGGGCCGCGCGCAGCGGAGAGCAGCGGAGGAGGGGCGCGGGGTGCGACACCAGGAGGCAGAGGCGCAGCGGCTGCGCGCACAGCTGGAGGAGCTGCGGCGGGAGCGCGCGCGGCTGCAGCGCAGGCTGCGTCGCCTGGAGCCCTGTGCGCGCCTGCTGGAGCGCGTGCTGGAGCAGCTGCCCCAGGTGAGAGGCGCCGGGGGCCGGGGACCGCTTTGTTCCAGTGCAGTAATCAGCACTGACTATATACAAGAGACAGCAGTTACTGAGAGCTCACTGTATAATAGGGACGCACTTTGTTCTCCAGTCATCCCGTAAGTCCGATCAAGTGGGTCCTGTTATTGTCAACCCCATTTTACAGGTCAAAAAACAGTTGCAGGAAGTTCATTGACATTCAAGGTTAGGCAGTTAAACAAGTGTGTGTGTGTGTGTGTGTGTGTGTGTGTGTGTGTGTGTGTTAGAGAGAGAGAGACAGAGAGAGAGACACACACAGAGAGACACACACAGAGAGACACAGAGACAGAGACAGACAGGCAGGCAGGCAGACACAGAGACAGAGATACAGAGAAAGACAGAGGGGACAGATAATAAATTTTATTATTTGTGGAAGGTTGGGTTTTAGGGAGAAGTGTGTGTGTGTGTGTGTGTGTGTGTATTTGGTTGGTTTGTTGAGACATGAGAATACAGTCCAGGCTAGTCTTGCACTCCCTACATAGCCAAGGCTACCCTTCAACTACACACACACACACACACACACACACACACTACACACACACACACACTACACACACACACACACTACACACACACACACACACACACACACACACACACACTACACACACACCCCAACAGTGTTTCTCTGTGTAGCCCTGGCTGTCCTAGAACTCAC
The DNA here is from genome assembly GCF_949786415.1 of Peromyscus eremicus. NCBI lineage: Eukaryota > Metazoa > Chordata > Mammalia > Rodentia > Cricetidae > Peromyscus > Peromyscus eremicus. The sequence continues at coordinate 10,778,550 of NC_081438.1, read as the reverse complement.
TCCGTAGACCAGGCTGGCCTCGAACTCACAGAGTTTCACCTGCCTCTGCCTCCCGAGTGCTGGGATTAAAGGCATGCGCCACCACCGCCCGGCTAGCTAGGTTTGATCATGGAGGCGAGAGGGGCATGAACAGGGCTCACTGGAGTCCCCATCCAGCGGCTCTTGCTATGCTCACTTCAGGGCGTGAGATGTCCCACGGCATATCTGAACTGAGGATGCTCCCAAGGTGTGTTGGCTAGTCAGGTGTAGAGGCCCAGGGGAATTGCAGGCCATGTGAGTCTCCCCTCTCCAGTTTCAGGAGGTTCCCGAACTGGTGGCGCGCTTCGACGGCCTGGTAGACACACAGGCGGCCCTGAAGCTGGCAGAGCGCAAGCGACAGGCGGAGCTGGACGAGACCCGTGCTCAGCTGCACCGTCTTCGGGAAGCGAAGCAGGATGAGCTGCTGCGTCTGGGCCAGCAGCGTGCGCAGCTGCGAGAGCAGTTGGAGGCGGCCCGCGAGCGCAAGCTGCAATGGGTGCGCATCCCCGGGGCTGGAGAGGACCCACCTTCTGCGCTAACCAAAGGGCTGGGGCACCACATTGCCAAGGGTACCAGAGACAGTGCTTGTTCCCGCCCGGCAGAACACCTGGGTGCACCTGTTGGGTGGTGGGGTCTTCCGGACCTCAGGGCCGGGTCCTGACTCATTGGCGATCTGGGCGTGTGTTCTGCAGGAATCCAAGTGGACTCAAATCCAGAACACTGCAGCGGCCAAGACGCTGCTCCTGGGACGCACTCGGATGTCTGTGCTCAACCTGTACCAGCTTGTGCGCCTGCGCCAGAATCAGCCCCTAACCCTGGATGTGGAGGACACCGAGGGGCAGCTAGAGGAGGTGAGGAAACCCCACTGTTGGGACACCTCAGGATTAAGGGTCCTTTACAGGTGTGGGTTCCTTCTAGTGACCTACTATGGGGCCAGGAAGCTACACCCAGCTGCCAGGACTGTAACCACCACCACTGCAAATGGATCTGTGTGACCTTTGCAGGGTTGATTAGAGTCACTGAGGCCACTGTTTGCCCATGAGTTGCTCTTGTGATACATGTGCCAAATCCAGGAGGGTCCTAGGGTCATGTGAATCAGGCTGCCTTTGGCAGAGTCTCATAGAGCCCAGGTTTACCCCAGACTCACTATGTAGCGGATGACCTTGAACACCTCACTGTCCGGCCTCCATCTCCTGAGTGCTGGGATTACAGATGTGCCGTGCATCAGGTTGGGCTGAGTTAGTCCTTCCTCAGTGTGCCTCTGCTCCTATGAGGAAGGCTCAGAGGAGGATGCTGGGCCTCTCCTGCCCACTCTCCAGGCCAGGAATCAGGCTGCCCAGAGCAGTGATGAACTGTCTATCACCAGGCCTCACTGTCACTGTTATGACTAGGGATGGCTAGTCTGCTTTTTCCTTCTTTGGTGCTGGGTCCTCAACATTTACCCAGGTGATGGACATGAAGAGGGTCCCACAGGCTGCTGTGAGCTTGCCCTTAGTTCACGGCAGTGGGCCTATGGGTGTCTGTTAAGTTCATATAAACGAACAATCAGCACAAGATAAAGGATGTCATGGAGATGAGGTTAGAAACCAGTACACAAAGCCTGATCCAAGGGAAATGTCACCTGATGTGGGTGGGACACTGGGTTGGCAGGTAGCCAGTTGTAAATCGGCAAAGTTGTTACAAATCATTTGGTGGCTGGGCATGGTGGTTCATATCTTTAATCCCAGCACTCAGGAGGCAGAGGCAGGACGATCTCTGTGAGTTCGAGGCCAGCCTGGTCTACAGAGCCAGTTCCAGGACAGCCAAGGCTACACAGAAAACCCCATCTCAGACAAAAACAAAACAAACGAACAACTAAGTGGCATACACCTGTATTCCCAACACTCAGGAGACTGAGGCAGGAGGATTGCCCTGAGTTAGAGAACAAGTTTGAGCTGTACTTGATAACAAACTTTTGAGAGGCTGTACTGGACGCCATCAGAGCCTCTCCAGTGGAGTATCCAGGCCCACCATCCCTGTGTAGGGGTGGGGAGAGGATGTAATCTGGCCTTGTCACCCCTGCCCCCAGGTGAAGCTGTTTATCATGGACCTCTCCGCCACATTGGCCAGCCTTGCCCAGGCTGAGCCTGCAGCCACTTCCTCCTAGTGCGGCCACGTGAGCAGCAAAGGGGACCTGAGGGACCAAGTCTCACACTTTTGGTGTGCAGGCTCAACGTGATGACTCTCTGAATATGCTTCCTCCCAGGCAAGATGGAGCTGTGCCAGCCCACGCCATTATGAGACTTCCACAGGACACTCAACTAAGTAGACCGTCAGCGGGGGCTGACAGCTGTGCTGGGTCCCTCACGCGCCACACAGGCTGGGGACGGGCCTCCCTCCCAGCAGGCTGGGGGCATCAGACAAGCTTAGACAGGGCTGGTGTACTCCAAGATGGGCACTTGCTAAGTGAAGTGGAGGTGACTGCTGGTGGCATCAGCTCTTTGGGGCCCAAAAGGGTAGTCCCCAGTGTGTGTCTGGCCTGCGCTGGGGTCCAGCTGCTGGGGGATGCTTGACCTTCCCGGAATCTCAAGCAAGAGGTGGGGTGAGCCACCAGGGGGTTGGGGGACATGAAGATGACACAGGCCGGTTCTTACCTCCATATGCGTTAGGGCAGTGCCACCCTCAGAGCCTGCCTCCACCCTGCAGTGGCCCCGAGCTGCCTCGAGCAACCGGGCCCAGAGTCTCATTTTTCTCGTCTCAGTAGACAGTGGAGGCCACTGCACCTCAGCGGCCAGGTGGGACACAGGCATGGCCACGTGCTCTGTCACCGTGACAGCTGAGACCTGCAACTCTCCCTTCCAACACCCCAAGTAAACCGCACTCCTGGCTATTAGAGGTGTTCCACAAAAGTTTATTACATTAAAACCCAAAGCTGGGTCGGAGACAGCCAGGGCCCACATCCACATGGTCCCGACTTCTGAACCCTGAATTCAGGGAAGCAGCGGCAGCTGAGCTTGGTCTGCATGGCTTTGCTGGTAGACTCTTATACATCCTTCAAGACCCAATCCAATGTCCCATCAAAAGCACCCTCTGCTTTCTGTGGCCATACAGCACTGCTCCTCATAGACTCTGCCAACAGCACATGGGAACATGTCCCTGATGTCCACACCATGGCTACCAGGAAGCCCCAGGGCCGAGTCTGGCTCCTTACATCCTCTTCCTCATCTTGCCCTTCCTCGAAGGGGCACCCCGGCCAAAGGCGCCCTGGCGCAGCTCTTGAGCTCGGCGCCGGTTGCGGGCTGAAAGCTGCTTCAGGCCCCCGCGCTGTAGGAAGCGCTGCTTCTGGGCTTGACGCCGCTGCTTCAGGATCTGTTCCTTGGTCTTGAGTTCTGAGCGCATGCGGCCTGTGGGGGCACTGGGCGCTCGGGGCAGAGATGCACCTGTCAGCACAGAGATTTGGGGAGCTCAGACTCTGACCCACAGAGCTTGAGCAGGCTCCAATCCCACTGGCTGGATCAGAGAGGCCAAACACCAAGTGACCTGAACCTCAGCCAGGCCACATTTTCAGTGTCAACTCCCTAGGTATCACCTGCTCCTTCGGCCAAAGCTGCCGCTGCTGCCAGCTTTGAAGAGGGACTTCCTGAACAGTGGCTGCCAACAGCCCAGTGTGGCCACCAGAGATCCCGTCCCAACCCCTGTGGAGACTGGTGCTCCAGGTAGGAAGCGGTCAAGCACCAGCTTCCACCTCTCTAGGTGTGCACATGCGCACACAGGGAACCATCATCCATCCACCCTGCTACTAGACCCTAGGTACCACCATTTGAGTAGGAGAGGCCAGGGGCCCTGGTCTGCTGGGTGGGCTGTGACACAGAGGTCAGGGCAAGTTACCACAGGACAGGGGCGGGGCTTTGCTCATGGGGGTACACGGTAGTCTGCGTGTCCTAGCCATGACCATATTCACCTCTGCACCTCTATTCAGACCACACCACCTGCCCTGCCCACCTTGACTCCGCCCTCGCCTTCCACCTCTGCGGGGCCCCGGGCCTCGCTGGTTGGAGGGCCCTTCTTCCTCAGAGTCCCGGTCATCGATTTTCTGCTTCTGCTTCCACTTCTGGTAGCTGAGGATCTCATTAAGGAAGTGACCTGTAGCATCCAACTGGGTGCAGGCCCCTTAGAGGGCAGCTAGGGAAGCTGCCCAGCCCCGCCCCCAGATGAAGCCCTCCTATAGGAGCAGCAGCTGGAAGCCGCCCCGCCCCCAGATGAAGCCCTCCTATAGGAGCAGCAGCTGGAAGCCACCCCGCCCCCAGATGAAGCCCTCCTATAAGAGCAGCAGTTGGAAGCCGCCCCACCATCCCTTGGCCCCTCAGCAGCCCTGTCTGTCCCTCAGGATACAGGTCACGCTTGTAAGAGCTGCTGATAAACCGGCCACTCTCTGTCTTGATCTTCTTCTTGTCCTCCTGGCCTGACTGCCCCACAAACCGCTTCTTCTTCCGATCCCTGAGGGAGAGGGAGAGGGAGAGGGAGTCTACTGCGGGGAACCTGTTCCCTTACCTGCCCCTCACATGTAGTCAGTAGAGGATTAAAGACAGCCAGTCACGCTTGCCTGCACGGAACACTCAAAGTTCCTCGACCACCTCGCCACCTTTCCTGGAGGGCTCAGGTCTCAAAAGGAGAGTGGGGTTTGGGGACTTGGGGTTTGATCCCCACGCCACTTCCCAGACCTCAGTGTTTGGGAAGCTGCATCAGAGTCCTCCTGGGCACAGTGGACCAGGGAGATGGGGCAGGCAAGGAGTCACCACCCCGCTCTGGGCAGCCAAATGGGGACATCGAAGGCCACGCCCAAGGACACAGGGACTGCCTGGCACTTCCTGACCACTTACCACCTGAGCTGCTGCCGACCTCGGCTCATGTTCTGCGCTTCATCCCCCATCAGGTCAAGGACGGCACCAGCCACCTGCTGCTCAAAGGCCCCTCCAGACCCACTGACGCTCAGCCTGCAGATTGAAGTGGGAGATTTAATGGGGCCCAGACCCTCTTTATGCACCTAACGCTGGACCACAAGCTCACACTCACCCCCGCTCACTGTCGAAATCCTTGGGCCGGTAGGGGACGTAAAACTCCTGGTCTCGCTGACGGGCCTCCTCCCTCCGCCTCTTGGCTCCTCGGTTGGGTCCTGGCTTTGTCCGTTTCTGGCCCACAACCTCTGTGAAGACATCCTGGCAAACAGGCGCCCAGTGTCATCCTTCTGGCCTTGGGGAGCCCCACTAGAACCAAGGGACCAGGGCTTCCCTTTTTATCGGCCAGAAAAACTCTCCTGCAAGACCCTGGGTCTTCATCTGCACACACAACAGCCCCTGCTTTGGGGAACAGGACAGGCAGAAGGCGCAGGATGGATGCTAGCAATAATGATACCGTGCTCCAGTACCAGCCCTGACCCTACCCGGCTCTGGGTGCTTCTGTACAATAGGATGCACACAAGGGGTTGTGGCTGGGACTTCAGACTAAGGCCCTCTGTGCCTCAGTGAGACAGGAGAGATGGAGTGGACGTGTAGGAGGAGGCCACTGCCTTGTGAGTGGGATACTCCAATATCTTCCAGCCCCACTTGCTGGGGCTTCTCTTCCACCAGGACCTCAGGCTGTACTGCTTAGCCAGAGCCCAGGCCACAACATCTGGGGAAGGGACTCTGTGTGTCTGTCTTCCTTTTTTTTTCAGATTTTCGTATTATTTTTTCGTGTGTGTGTGTGTGTGTGTGTGTGTGTGTGTGTGTGTGTGTAAGAGGGTGCTAGATTCCTTGGAACTGGAGTTACAGACAATTGTGAGCCACTTAATATGGGTGCTGGCACCTGAACTCCAATCCCCTGCAAGAGCAGTAAAGGCTTTTTTTTGTTTTTTTGAGACAGGGTCTCAGTATGTAGAGCTGCTATTTACAGGCTGGCCCTGAACTCACAGAGATCCGCCTGCCTCCGCCTCCCGAGTGCTGAGATTAAAGGCGTGCGCTGACAGATGTGACGTAGCACAGGCTCGTACCTGCTGAGCCAGCTCCACACCCCTTCCTTTGGTTACCACTGTAGCCTAGGCTAGCCTGAGACAGCGTCACTCTGTAGCCTAGGCTAGCTTTGACCCTGTGGCTGTTCTCCTGCCTTAGTCTCCACACCCCTCTCCTGCAGACTATAAGCTGAGGCTGTGCCCCACTTCCTCGGACAGGAGAGATGGGGACATGGGGCTGCACCATTGTCTGCCCCAAGGGCTGCTGGGACCTGGCTGTCTCTCCCTCAGCTCCGGTTGCCCCTGCAGCCCACACCTCCACACTGTCAGCCATGTCCTCGTCTTCCTCTTCCTTCTGAGGCGGCTCCTTCTGGGGCACTGGGTCAGCTGGGCCCTCCTGCCTCACGTGCCGTCCCTGCCGGAAGCTGGCGATAGCTTTTCGGTCCCTCTGCCTCTTGGCACGCATCATCTGGCTGCTTGGGTCCCGGCTCGAGGCATTGATCTCAAAGATGGTCTGTAAAAGGGATGCCAAGTTCATTGCCTACTACCCACCCACCCCAGCCCCACCCCAAACCGGCTGAGACCTGTATGGGTACTCTTCAAGTCTTCACCGTGGGAGGTGGGACCCTTGATATCAGTACCGCCCAATGCCACACAGCTAGGAAGAGCCAGAACCCAGAGCTCGCTCACACTGAGTGCACCTGGCTTTGAAACCACTGATTCCTCTGTGTCACCCACTAGCTGTTTTTGCTACCGGCCACCTGGCTGGGCTCTCCTTGCCTCTGTACATGAACCCCACAGCACATGCCCACCCGTGGGTACCCCGGAGTGAACAGGTAGGGAGGGTCAAGGCTGAGGATGAACAGCTCTTCCAGCCTCTGAAAGGCAGAAAACACATCACTCCCTTAAGGAGATTCAATCTATCTTTGAGTGGTGATCCCCGGACCTGCTGTGGCTCACAGGAATGCTCCAGAACAAGGGGGATCTAATGGTGGCCGACAGAGCCAGTGTGACACGTCAGGAAGCTGCGAGCTCAGAAGGAAATCCCCGCTGTGTGGTGGCCGGCACCCCAGCCACCCCTGTCCACCCCGTCCACTCACTGTGCGGGTGCGATAGTGCTTGATGCTGTCCACCAGCTGCAGGCGCTGCAGTTCCCCCTCCTCAAATCGGGAGCCTGGAGGGCAAGGACATGTGTGAGGCCAGGGAGGGCTGTGGAGGGCCAACCCACCCTCACCTACTCCACCCTGCAGAATCTCACTGAAGAGTGGGTGCAAGCCCAGCCCTGCCAGGTCCAGCTCCTTGGCTCTCTTTATGGACTCGGGTGAGGGCGCCGGACGTGAGCGCACATACTGCTGCTGAGCGTTGTCGGCCACACGGTGCAGGCCCCGAAGTTCCAGGGAGGCCTCCAGGGCAGTCTGCAGGCCGCCGTCCTCATCATCCACCACGCTCTGTGGCACCCGACCCAGCACGCCGTCCTGGCCAACTGCACCTGCCAGCCACAGGGCACACTGAGGAGTCAGCCTATGTCTATCCCTCATGGCCTATGAACCCCAGGACAACAGTTACGGATGAGAGAGACATTTAGAATGGCATGTTCAATCAGTCCCTGGGATGCACAGGAAAACAGACAGACCCCGACTCTGGCAACAAGAGCCCAAGAGCAGTCCCAGCGCCCAAGGCCATCCTCCCAGGACATGGTGGGCAGGATCTCTTATGGTCAGACCCAGCAGCCACCTCCCAAAGCCAGACCACTGCACCCAGCCTGTTTATGAACTCCAGGAGGACCTGAGCCCTGTCCAGCCTCCCCTCACCTGAGGGCTCCTCATGAGGCCGGGCGAGGGTGATGGAGCGGCCCAGGAACAGGTGCAGGTCAAGCAGGTAGGGAACCTCATCTGGGGCCACCAAAGAATAGGCTGTGCCACTTCGGCCTGCTCGCGCCACACGGCCTGCGGGGGAGGGGAGGGTCGAGTTTCAGCAGAGGCACCCCAACTCCCCGAGGGCTAGAGCTAGGCCAAGGCCTTTCCTGAACTGCTGTCCCCCATACAGGGTGGGCGGCCAGGGCGGGCACAGAGCCCAAGGGAGCGAAAGCAGGGCAAGCACCGCTCATGACCAGTACTTAAAAGTCCCTGGCACTCCCACTTTGAGGGGACTTTCCCCCAAGGAATATTCAAGACTGCAAATCCCCACAAAAAGAGGTTTGGGCCAGAACTTACTAAAGGTGACAGGACAGGGGACTGGTCACCAGGCTGATGACTACCAGGTGGGAATTACCGAGCTGAGGAAAGAAAGGGTGAGCACCTGGCCCACCACTTGTTTGTACAATAAAGTTTTACTGGCACACGGCCATGCCCGCTCATTTACATGTTCCCAATGGGAACTTTCCTCATGAGGCTGTAGATTAAATAGCTACAACAGAGATGGTATAGTGCATCAAAATAAAAGTGCTCACTATCCAGCCCTTTAGTGAAGATGTGCCACCCACCAAGAGTGACGTCACAGCAAATGACAACATCTGTAATACTATGTCGTGACTTGAAAAGCAGCATGATGGAAAGTAACCCAACATGGGCCCCAACATTATGTCGACTAAATTTTAAGTGTCACATTTCAGCTGGGTTTGTTGTTTGTGACAAGGTCTACGTGGCCCAGGCTGGCCTCGAACTCCTGATCCTCCTGCTTCTGCATCCTGAGTGCTGTGACCACAGACATCGGCCACCATGCCCAGCTTTCTTCCATGTCTTAGGCAAACACCACAGCCCCTCATTTGCAGGTTTCAGTGGGAGTGGTCTGTCATGTGGCACCTGAGGAATTCCCCTGAGGGCTCTGGAAACCCCCAAGATGGGGAGCCAGCTGTCAATGGAGAGACAGCAGGCGGCCACCAGCATGGACCTATCTGGGACTCACAGTAGGAGACTCAGCTGGGGTCTCCTGTGAACCCGACAGGGCAGTGACAGACCCCCAGCAGCTGTCCTCACACCACTGCCCTCCTCTGCCTGACAGCGGTGCATATGAAGCCAACCACACTCAGTCACACACAGAACACACCCAAGAAACCCTGTGCCCATCTTTTGCCCCACGCGTATCTTAATCGCTCTACGTTTGTGAACGTAGCGTACACCTCAGTGAGGTCTGCGGCAGAGCAAACGCCCTAGGGTCCGTCCCCGACACCAAAAGAAAGGAAACTCCCAGAGCTGGGGGCTACCTGTCGGGATCCACCCAGTAAGCATCGCTTAAGGCCCCAGTTTCCCCAAATTCTCAGCTGCCAGCATGGCACTGTGCCCGTCCTTCGCCCCCCAGGTTCCTCACCCACACGATGCAGGAAGAGCTTGCCCTTGGCGGGGAAACTATAGTTGATGACGTTGTCCAGCAGGGGGATGTCCAGGCCCCGGGCGGCCAGGTCGGTCACGATGAGGGTGGAACATTTGTTGTGTGTGAACTTCGCCAGGTTGATCTTGCGGGCCGTCTGGTCCAGAGCACTGTAGATGTGGGCGCAGGTTACACCCTGGGCCGTCAGCAACTGCTCGGAGCAAAGGCAGGGCGGTGAGGGGAGCCTAGCAGGAATGAGCGCTGGAGGCCGGGCCGAAGCTGGGGCACCCCGCGTGGTGGGTTTGAACCCCAGCCCTGCTGGCTGGCCTGACACAGCATAAATGGAACTCCCACCACCTCCCAGCTCTGCGAGGCCATTGGAGCATCAAAGGGTACAACACATAAAGAGGGCTGCCTTAAGGATCTGCGTGACCACGGGCAAATTATTCAGTCTTTCTGTGCCTCCCAGAACGAAGTGGGTTAATGTACTATTGAGGACTGAGTCTGAAACACAGGAAGCCTGTCAGGGTATCAACCACTCTCTCGGTGTTACTATTTTGGTCTCAGACGCTCGGGGGAGGAAGGCGCCGTTTACATGTCGGGTAAGCAAGACCCAGCCACCCGTGTCCCCAGCAGTGCCCAGGTGTGGCTGCTGGGGTGTGAGACAGCGGCTGGTCAGCCCCTCCCCCAGCCTTCCACGCGGCTAGGACTCCCCACACTTGCGTCGAGCTGAGGGTCACACAGGTGTGAATTCACAGAAAAGGTCAAGGGCACACCATACCACTAACATGTGAGTATCGTGCCTAGGTGCCAGGCACATCACACACTGGAAATCCACCCCCAAAAATCCAAGTCCACTGGGAGTTGCTGCAGATGATCTGGACAGAAAGGCAGACAGACAGAGACCAGCTGGGACATGCTGACAGTAGATGCGCCCACGTAACTGGCACTGACAGTTTACCGTGTGTCTGAGACGTCAGTGTGTGCGATGGCCCTTGACAAAAGCCCCACCCAGACTCATGGCTGCTCTGTTGCTGCCCTCTGGTGGCCTTCTTTGTAAGTGCAGCTTCGGACTCGGGATGAAACTGGTTTGAGACCCAATGGGGTTCCTCCATCCCACAGAGCCCGCTCACCTCCGAGAGGTACTCTGCGTGGTGCTTTGTGGCTACAAATACCACCGTCTGGTCCTGGGGCCGAACGACATTACGCAGTAGGTAGAGAAGCACAGCAGCCTTGGTGTCCTCACGTACAAGGAGGAAGGAGGTCTGCAGGGAGAGGGACAGACGTGGGCTCCCGGCTATGGGCTGGCGGCGCCCACCTGGCCACTAGCCTGGGGAAGAGGCCCGACACTGCCTCACCTTGAGCTGCTCATTGAGCTTGGCGTCCACATCCAGACGGATGAGCACAGGCTCTGTGAGACCTGTTGGGGTGTGGAGATGGCAGGGGTCACTGAGGGGCGGATCCCAGGCCCCACCCCGATTCCAGCACCACATCCCACTTGCTCACCTGCCCGGGCAAATTCCACCAGCAGTTTGGGCAATGTGGCCGAGAACAGCACTGTCTGGTGGCCCCCAGGAAGGCGACCTATGATCTCCTGGAGCTGCTCAGCGAACCCCATTTCAAAGAGCCTGCAGAGAGTAGTGGGCAGGGAGGGTCAGGAGAGGGGCTTCCACTCTATAGAGCTTGGAACCCTGGCTACCCTCACTCCAGAATCCCTGCCATGTGCAGGGATTAGTCTTGTGTTTCCAGTGATGGGCATGAACCCAGCCTTCCGCGTCCCAGGCAAGCACTCGCCAATTCGTACAGCCCAGCATGGTTGACATAACATTCTTTTCAGTACTAAGATGTAAACTTAAAATCACTAGTGCAGGTACCCCAGGGATGGGACTATTCAAACACACATTCAGGTCTCCCCAGGCAGTCCCCTTCTCCTGTGGCCTCCCCTCTCTCTGCCTCCCGGGCCCTGAGGATAACCTTGACAGTTATCTGCTCAGGGGTCCATCTGCAGCCTCACCTGTCTGCTTCATCAAAAACCACGTACTCCACACTCTGTAGCTTCAAGTTCATCTCCACAGCCACATGCATCAACCGCCCAGGGGTAGCAATGATTCTAGAAGAGATGTACAACCCAGGTCACCCCAGGCTCAGGGTCCCACCACCACCCTTAGTCTCCTCCATGGCACTCTGGGAAAGGGACCCCAGGGCACCAGCATCACCTCCCATCAACAAACTCACATGTCAGGGTTCTCGTGCAGGGCAGCAAACTGGTCTTCCATTCTAGGGGGAGAAGCAGGGTCAGCCTGAGAAGACAGAGCTTTTGAGTCTGTCCTTGCCCTATTCCAGCCAAGCGCCTCCACACCTCGCCATGGGACACACCACACACCCAGGCATGGAAGTGAGAAATGGCTATTGTGAGACACAGGCCGAAACTCAACGCAGAACCTCAAGACACCGGCTCCCTCTGTGGCTCCAGACACTGCCGCCAACTCACGGTACCACCTAGTGGCTTAGCCTGGAACTACTGGCTTCACCTGGACCCTGAATCCCTGATGGCTAAGTGCCTGTTCCTGCCTCCCCCCACCCCCAAGCACCCCTGGAGCAGCTGTAGGAGTGGGGATCCTGGCTCTGTGTAGCCTGGGGAGGCTGGGCTTTCTGACAATCACAGACTACATCCCTTCCTAGAAGCTGGAGCAGGACAGACTGACTGCAGCCTGAGCGGGGCACCCAGAGAAAGACACAGCCTGTACAACTAAGGTCTCACTTGACTCCCTGGCCCAACACTGAGCTGACAGGTCCCTCGATCCCTGTCCCGGCTTCCACCACATGTCGCCTGGCCAGTCTGTCTGAGAAGCTGCTGTCGGTGACTAGCAGCACAGGCCTACAAGGAAACCCTCGAGGAGCAGAAGTGTGCCCACACGGGGAAGCTGGGACACGGCATGAGGGGTCCTTACTTGTCCCCGCCCAGGATCAAGGCTGTCTTGAGGCCGGTGAACTTGCCCAGCTGTGGAGAGAGGGAGAAGGGATCAAAGGTGAGGGCCAGCCACCTCAGCCTCCTCACAGCCTCCCAACAGACCCTGCTACCGCACCTCTTTAGTGAACTTCATGGTCTGCAGGGCCAGCTCCCGGGTGGGCGAGAGGATGAGGGCCCGGGCCCCTGTCTGTGCACTGCGCGCTTTCAGCCGCTCAAACATCGGGAGGAGGAAGCAGGCTGTTTTGCCGCTGCCTGTCCGGGCCATGGCCACCACGTCCTTGCCGTCCAAGATCACGGGGATGGTCTGTCGGACACATGTGGGAGGTAATGTCAGCTCCAGCCTCAGCATGGCTGACTGTGGGTGAGTCCCATGCCTCTAGATCTATTCTTACAAAGGCCTATCAGTGTTATCTCCAGGAATGAGCACCCTGTGCCGGGAGACTGCCTCCCTAGTTGGGTCTCCACCTTGTCTCCCATCACTGCGAGTGCTGGGTGATCCCCGGGCACTTGTGACCTGCCCGGGCAGGTGCAGCATAACAAGAGGCAGAGAGTCACATTCAAACTCCAGCTCTCCTGGGCCCGACCCTCTCCCCCGTGAAATGGCTAAGCTACGTGGAGCCTCAGCCGCAGTGAAGAGGGCCAGCAGGATGACAGCTGGGGCCAGGAACATCTGTCACATGGCCACTGCCCACTGCTGCCCCGACCCATTGCTCTCCAGCTCCTTACCTTCCTCTGGATGGGCGTTGGCACCTTGTAGCCCTTTTTCATGATCCCTTTGAACACAGGATAGCTCAAGCCTGAGAGAGACATGGGAGTGGTCAGAGGGCTGGGGGGTGGGGTGCGGGCACAGCAGCCATCAGATATTATAGGACAAAGGACCATGTTCAACAACACATAGAAAGAAAATCAGAAAGCAAAAAATCAAAGGTCAAAGGAGTGTAAGACACCAAACAGGCAGAGACACCTCACTTGACCTCTGCTGGAATTCTTTAACTTTTGTTTTTCTGTCTGAGCTATGTATCCCACACTGTCCTTGAACCTGTGGTCTCTGCCTCTGCCTCAGAGTGCTGGGATCACAAGCATGTGCCACTCTGACAGGTGTGGTAGTGATGTTGGGAAACAAGACCGGTACGGGTGGGAGAGTGGCCCTTGGGTACTTAACAGACCTGGGCTGAGGATCGGGGAGCCAGCAGGAGGAGGCCTAGTGACCAGCAAACAACTTCAACTGTTTTCTGGTCAATGCTTCATTTTCGCCACACCTACATGTCTGTCTCTGCTTGATCCCCCTGATCATCAACGAGAGCCAGCACCTCGCTTTAAATCTAAACAGCCACCTAGGTCACTTTTATGAATCAACTGTTCAATTTCTGCATCCCATTCTCTCAGGGCTTCTGTCCTTTACTTATTGATTTGTAAGAACTCTTTGCATATTGTAGATAACCTTCTGTCTGTCCCACAGGCTGCAGATATTTCTGTTTTGTTGTGAGACGGGGTCTTACTATGTAGCCATGGCATAGGCCACCATGCCCAGCTCCTTTCTAATTGCTATTAAAAGCCACTCAGTGGGTGTCTCAATCCTTGCCCTGGCAGCTACTGCTCTGTCAAGGGCAGAGCACTTAAGCTGTAATCCCCACACAGGTGTCCTGACACCACTCCATCATCCCGTGCCCATCTCTTCAAAGCTGTCCTCCTGTCTGACACTGAACCCTCTACCACCTCCTGTGCCTCTAGGGGTGGCCCCCATTTCCAGGCCTGCTGTGGAAGACTGTTTCGACTACCTCAATCCACTTACGCCCACCACACAGGTAGCCGTCAGTACCTAAGCACAGAGGGTACAATGACCCCACCCCCACCCCCAGACTACTCCCCAGGGCCCCAGCTCCCCGGCCTCTTTACCCACCCATGGACTGGAAGCCTCCAGACTTCTTCTTTTTCTTGTTCTGGGCTCGCACCATCTCCCGGGTGTCCGGCTCCACGTCTGATACGCACTCTGAGGTAGGAAAGGAGGGCAAGGCTCGGCCAGGGCCCAGCTGTGAGGGAGGAAGGGAGAGTTGGCATCACTCCAGCTCTGGCTGACAAGGGTGTGAGGCCTGGAAGCTCACCAACTCTTCAACAAGCTCTCCTTGGCCCAGGCTGGGGCAGAGGTGCAGATCAGTTCTGCAGAAAATCTACGGGGCTCGCTGGCCAGACTCCGTCCCTTACCAGCAGTACAGCCACCTCCCTGAACCTGAGGGCGCCCTTCTAGAAACTGAAGTCAACGGTGTGTGTGTGTGTGTGTGTGTGTGTGTGTGTGTGTGTGTGTAGCAGCCTGGGTGTGCCTGAGAAGTGGCCACGGCATCTGGCTATCCTGGAACTCACTCTGTAGGCCTCAAACTCACAGACACCCACCTGTCTCTGCCTCCCAAGTACTAGTATCAAAGGCATACACCACTATGCTTGGACCTCATTTCCAATTTCTGATTATTTTTTTTTTTAAATAACAACTTATCTCTTTTTTCCATTCCTTATAAAACTTTTTATCTCACTTTATAGCATAGGTTAAGACTCTCTCCCTCCCCGACCAAATGTTTCTGTTGTTCTGGTGATGCCGAGGACGGAACCCTCTGCCACTGAACTACCCCCCAGCCCTCTTCTTACTCTTTACTTTTGAGACAAGGTCGCACTAAGTTGCCCAGTCTAGCCTTGAATTCCCTATGTAGCCCAGGCTGACCTTGAACTTGTGATCCTCTTGCCTCAGCCTCCTAAGCAGCTGGGATCACAGGCCTGTACCATTAGGCTTGGCCTATTTTGATTCCTCTCTCATTTTCATCTTGAATCTTATTTCATTATGTCGTCTGTCTCAGAAGAGAATTCTAAGCCTACCGTCATATAGCTATAAATATGTGATGAACTCAAGATTCTGTAACTAAATACCAGGGATTTGGTGGTATGAACCAAACTCAAGTATTTACGATGCCACATTTGCTGTCTACTACACTGAACAACACAGACGTAAGCCATTTCCTTCAACAGAGTTCTCACGGGACAAAGTGCCATGGTAAGCTCTCTTCCTATGTTCTTTTAAAGTGCATCATTAGCGCATGTGTGTGTGTGATACATGTCATGGGCGTGAAGGCCTGGGTGGTGGCGCCCACTGCCAAGTTTCAGGAGTCTGCTCTCTCGTTTCTGCTGGTGGTGCACTCCTGGGTAGCTGGTCTGTGTGGTTCTCCTGTCTCCACCTTCTGACTCACTTGTTGGGACTACATGCATGCCACCATGTCCAGCTTTATAAATGTATTGGTGCTTTGCCTGCATAGATTATGTGCACTATGTGCATGCAGTACTCAAGGAGACCAGAAGAGGGTGTTGGATCCCTTAGAAATGAGAGAACAAAACCCCAATCTGCTGAAAGAGCAGCCAGTGTTCTTAACCAAGAATCATCTCTTTAGCTCCTACATCCAGCCTAGTTCCAACAATCAAATTCAGTTTGTTGGGCTTACCAGGCAAGCATTTCTGTCTTCTGGACCACCTCTCTGGCCTCTCAACCTATTTTCGGGTTTATACACAACATATTTTATGTATCTTTGTATAACTTTCTGTTTTGTTTTGTTTTTTTCTAGACAGGGTCTCCTGTGCCCAGGCTGGCTTTTTAAACCCTAAATCCTCCTGCCTCCACCTTCTGAGTGCTAGGATGACAGCTGTGTGGCGCCATAACCAATTCCTTCACTGGATTTCTTTTGGTGAAATTCATCAAGTAACTTTTAAATTCTAAAACTTCTGAGAGAGGTCACTATATGTATAACTTATTACAGGCCTTAGAAAGAATGTAAAAACACACTTGTCATCCCAGCACTCAGGAAACCAGAGGATCAGGAGAGCAAAATCATCCTTTGTTCCACAGTGAATCCAAGGCGACCCAGGGCTGCACAAGACTCCATCTAACACTTTAATATGATGGGTGGTGGCGGTGCACACCTTTAATCCCAGCACGTGGGAGGTGGAGGCAGGAGAATCTCTGTGAATTCAAGGCCAGCCTGGGCTGCACAGAGAGACCTTCTTTCAAAACAAAACATAGCCGGGCGGTGGTGGCGCACGCCTTTAATCCCAGCACTCGGGAGGCAGAGCCAGGCGGATCTCTGTGAGTTCGAGGCTAGCCTGGGCTACCAAGTGAGTTCCAGGAAAGGCACAAAGCTACACAGAGAAACCCTGTCTCGAAAAACCAAAAAAAAAAAAAAAAAAAAAAAAAAAAAAAACCAAAAAAAAAAAAAAAAAAAACCACAACAAATGAATAAATAAATACAAAAACTTAACATAAGGCAAATAATTTTCTTGACAATTGTTAAGCTTTGCTCATTGGAATTTTTGTTAATAGTTTAGGTATTCTGCTTGGGGATTCCCACTCCCTTCGTTTGAAGACACCTGTGCCAAGATTACGTGAAAGAGACCCTGGGGATAGAGCTGGCAGAGCCTGTACAGGGAGGGCTAGCACATACAAGGCTCTGGATTTGGTCTCTATCCCAACCAAAACAAAGGATCGGGGAGGGGGGGAATGAAAGATTTTCCCCACTGATTCTAAGTTGACAGACTGCTTCCCATGCAGTATTTTGGTTTCATTTCAGTGTGTGTGTGTGTGTGTGTGTGTGTGTGTGTGTGTGTGTGTGTGTGTTGAACCAGCTCAATGGTATAGTGAGGACTGACTGCTCTCCCAGCCCTATTCACACCAAGGGTATGCTAAACCTTTAACAAGTACGCTTGTATCCCAGGATATAGGACCTTTTACGTTCCTTGTAAAGCACAATATTCAGGATTGGTGGTATAGCTCTTACCAGCTATATAGCCAAGGGGTGGCCTTGAACTCCTGGTCCTCTTGCCCTCACCACTCCTACCCCAGGTGCTAGGATGACAGGTGTGTGCCACAACACCTGCTTTTATGTGGTGATGGGGCTCAAACCCAGTCCCGCTTTGTCCACGCTAGGCAAGCGTTCTACCAACTGAGCTACATCCGGAGCCTGCAGGCTGGGTTTTAATTTGTAAAAAAAAGTTGAGCAACTTCTTGTGTCCCACAGCCAGTGAGGTTTAGCCTCAGCAAAGCCCTTGGTCCCGAAACACGTGGGCAGCCTTCTCTTTTTTGGCAATGACTACCTGCCTTCTCATTGCCTTTAGCAGTTTCTGCACATCTACTGAGCAGCGCACTGACTCAGCTGGGGAGGAGAAATGGAGGAATACACCCGCTGTGCACAGGACGGTGGGCGTCACGACCCTTAGGCTGTTTTGCCTCCTTGGCGCTCACGCCTGTCTCCCCACGTGCACACCTATGGAACCAGACCATCCTCAGTTCCAATCCTGCTATCCTTCTCTGACAGTGCTGATTAGGCGTGCAAGGCAGAAACCACGACAAACATCCGTAAGTACTAGTTTATAACCAGCTTTTCGGAGGTCTAGTCCGGCCTCTCTTTTATTTTATCTCCTTAAGACCGCCCCAAACTCAGGCGGACCTTCGCACTTGCACTTTCCATTGGCCGAAAGGTAATTGAACCCCGCCCCCTGAGCGAAGGTACCCAATGAGGGCTCACAATCAGGGAGACAGACAAGCGGAAGGGCGCAGGCCGAGGGCCTGACCAAGGGACTCCACGTTCCTACCTTCCGCGCCCGAGTGTCATCCTCAGCCTGGATCTCGAACTCGCCATCCTCCGAGTCACTGTCGCGGGCCTGGGAAGTCCCGCTCCGGCGCTTCCGCAGCCCCTTCTTCTTCCACGGCGCCATGGCGGCACGCGACCGCGGGCCGGGACCCACGCGTCTGCCGGCAGCCATGCGAGCCGGACACTCGGACCCGGAAGAGGGCGGGGCCTCCAGGACGCACAGACTGCGCGGGGGAGGAGCCTGGGGGGGACGCACGAGTAGCGGCGGGATCCAGGCTCCACCCCCCTGAGGGCGCGGCCTGAGGGACCAACCAGCAGAGCGAAGGGCGGGGCCTGAGGGACCAACCCGCTGCGCGGAGGACACAGCGTCAACGTGGCTTCACCAATGGGGCGGGGCCTGCGGGAATATGCTACTGGGAGGAGGCGGGGCCTGAGGGACATACCAACTAGTGGGGGTGAGAGCTGATGAATATACCAACGATAGAGGCTAAAGGGGCGCAACGATTGTGCAAATATCAAGCTCTGAGGGATGTACCAACTGTACTGGGAACCGAGTCTGAGGGACGTACCAACTGAGCGGGTGGAAGGACTTGAGGAATGTACCAACTAGGCAGGGCCGGACCCTGAGAGACGGGGGGGCCTATAGAATGTACCAACGAAACGGGGGGTGTGGCCTGCAGAACGTACCATCCGCACGGGGGCGGGGCCTAGGGGCGGGCCAGCACTCCTGTTGCCCAGCGCGAGGCGAGCGTGGGCGCGTGTCGCTGTGGCACCGCTGCGGGGATTTGTGGCGGAGCCGGAGCTTGCTGGCCAGAGGCCCCAGTAGGAAAATCGCCGGGCAAGGAGTCCCCGTGATGCCTGCGCTTTCAGCTTCGTAGGCTGACTGGTGCTTGGTACTCCGCTGTTTGGAATCTTGAGTTGTGGTCGGAAAAAAATGGATGTAATCTTTGAGAGAGAACGGGGCTATGGGCGAAGACTAGAACGCACGACGTTTGCAAAGTGCTTTGCGGAAGGTAGGCGTGGGAGCGACAGTGGCTTGGGAGCCCCTTTCCCCCGCTTCCACCATAGTTTGTCTTTCTGGTTGGTGCCATCCCCCTGTACGCCCGTAGTCGTACTGTAAATATTTGTTGAGCATACACTGTAGGCTGAAAGTGTGTACCTATTTATTCATTAAATATTTGCTGACGGCATTCTTCCCTGTCTTGACAACTAAAAATACCGGAGTGCCTGCTTAGCCTGCGTTTTGCACAGACCACGGGGTTCGAACCCATGAGCCTCAGACGCCAGGCATTCGTGCAGTTAGTTCCTCGTGGGGAGTAGAAGCAGGAATCAGAGTTAAAGGTTATTCTTGGCTATAGAGTATAGTGAGTTCCAGGCCGGCTTGAGCTACAAGAAACCCCGGGTGGGGGTGGGGCAAGAAAGTGATTCATTTCCAAGACGCTACCTGAATGGTAATCCCTCTTTGAAAAAGACCTTTCCCTCACCAGGAATAGGCCGTTTGCCCTTGGACTTGAGACTCCAGGTTGCCACTATTACCTGGCCCTGCTATAGCTCACTCTGACCCTTTCCACAGGGAGCCTTGCAGGCTGAGTCTGGCAGACAGAGCACACCCACTGCCACCCTTGACCACCGACCGAAGTGAAGATCCTGGTGGAACTGGCCCGCGGTGGAAATGCAGGCGCTCCACCTTCAGCACCGCAGCCCCAGCGGCTACAGGGTCAAGGCCAGGGCGTCCTATGTGGATGAGACCCTGTTTGGCAGCCCTACCGGAACCCGGCCCGCTCCACCAGACTTTGACCCACCCTGGGTGCAGAACTGTAACAGATCCAGAGGAGTGGGCCCAGGAACACCCAAGGTCTCTCTGGTCAAGAGAGACAGTGAGTCTACCCCCTCCAGGGGCAGCACCCCAAACCTCACACCACGGAAGAAAAACAAATACAGGTAACAGGGTGGGGGTACATTAAGGTGGCTGACTTGGTCTCTCTCTTATTATTATTATACACTCGGCAGAAAAACTTAGGCCAGAATGGGTTTAGTCTGGCCGGTAGTTTGGGTTGCACGCTGTTCTAAGAAGTGGGGTCTGGAGACCACAGGTCACGTGACATGCTTGCTCCTCTACACACCGTCTTCCTTCCCTTCAGTCCCAGAGCGTCCGACCCCTTCTTCTGACACTCCAGGCACACACGTGGTGCATGGACTTCCGTGCACATAAACCACTGGTACTAAGAGGAAGGTCCGCCGTAGACACGCCCAAGGGCCAACCTGACTTAGACGCCCCTCTCTGCCGCTCTCCTCCCAGGTGATCCCAGGTCCTGCCAAGTTGACAGTTGAAACTGACCATCATGGTAGCCGTCAGGCTACCTGGGACAGCCTGCTGTTCACCTGCTGTGTGGCTGTGGGCAAGCACCTTGACGTCTCTGAGCCGCAGTTTACTCAGATAATAGAATGAATGTTCCCTTTAAATGAGACGTGGGGATACCGTGGCACAGCACCCGAATGCTTAGGAAGGTCTTGATAAATGGTAGTGTTGGCTGGAGAGATGCCTCAGTGGGTAAAGGTTCCTGTCTCGAAAGACTGGTGACCTGTGATTGCCAGAACCTTCATAAAGGTAGGACAGAATGACTCCATGGATTTGTCCTCTGACCTCCACAGGCCCACGTATCCACATCATACACACATAGTAATAATACATTTAAAATATTTTTAAAGGCAATTCTTGGTTAAAATAAAAAAAAACAAAACTTGAGGCCAAAAAAAAAATTTGCACCTCTGCTGAGCTCATATAGACTTTTTTGAAAAGTACATTTGTATTTGGTTAATTTTGTATGGGAGGGGTGTGTACTGGTAGAGGTCAAAGGACAACTTAGGGGAGTCAGTTCTTTCCTTTTACCATGTGGGTCCTGAGGATCGAACTCGGGTTGTCAGTCTTGGCCACAGGCACCCATACCCACTGAACCATCTTGCTGGCCCAAGCTCCTATAGAGTTTTTTGTTGTTCCTAAACAGCAGTGTGACAACCGTTTGCGTGGCACTTAACGGGCTTAATTACTCCATTCATCTGGAGCTGAGTAGATTCAGGAGGGTGTCTGTCATTTGGTGCCCAAGACTTGAACATGGACAGATATTTACAAGGGCTTCTGGAGTGGTCCCCCATATACCAAGGAATGGCTGTAGTTAGGACTCTTGATGGTGGGGCTCATATGAGGTGCTCCAGGGGAGGGTCCCTCTTAGGACTGTTCCCCTCTCCAACATGTCTGTCTCCAGGAGAAGAGGGAGCCAGGCCCCAAGCTCCTTTGGGCTAATACCTATGAGCCTATTGAAGACTAAGTCAGGGCCCCCTGAGGGTGCCAGACAGGGTCCAACTGCTTCCAGTAGCTGGTGGGCAGTGAGGTTGGAGACGGCTTCAGTGTGTCACCCCAGGTCACTGTACCCTTCCCTTTCCTAGGTTGATTGGCCACACCCCATCCTACTGTGATGAGTCACTGTTCGGTTCCCGGCCACAGGGCACCAACAAGGAGGGGTCTCGGACAGCCATAGGGGATGCTGCCAAGCTCCGGACCCTTTTCTGGACACCACCAGCCACCCCTAGGGGCGGCCACTCACCTCGCCCCAGGGAGACCCCACTTCGAGCCATTCACCCAGATGGACCCTCCAGGATGGCGTCCAGCGTGGCGACAGGCTCCCAAAAGACATCCCAGGAGGCGTTGGATGCTCCCCGCTCTCTGGGGCGGAGACGTTCCCATTCACTCACCCACCTAAGTGTCCCCAGCATGGGTCATCCAGCTCCCAGTGTCCCCCAGACCAATGGACCTTGGAGTCCCCGGCCTTCCACATCAGGGATGACCGTCCAGAGTCCCCTGGTCACTCCCAAGGCACGGTCAGGCAGTGTTTCAGGGCCAGCTGCCCCTCAACGAGGGGCCGGCTCCCCCAAGCCAAAGCCTCCTTGGAAATGAGGCTCTCTCACCAGGTAAGCCTTTGGCTCACAGCAAGGACTCAGCTCAGGTGGGATCCTCTGGGGACCAGTGTCTCCAGGGCGCCCAAGCACTGGAAAAGCCTCCATGGGGCTCCATGGTGAGGATGGTCCATAGTTTCCTTTGTCCTCACAAGCTCAGCCTCTTTCTGCATTGGTGCCAAACCCCACCCAGCTTCCTGCTCAGGATTCAGTTTCTACAGGGGTCTGGGGGCCTTAAGGGAACTTCCTGGGCTGTGTCTGGACCCCAAGGGTGGAACATGGGGAGACATTATTTTAATATTCATGTATTTATTCCACATATTAAATGTATTTAGCTCATTAAAGCCCAGTGGTGTGTTACTTTTTTCCCCCTTAAGTAAAGGCCTCAGTCGATTGAAACAATTGAGTTAAACAGAACAAGGAGTGATTTCAGGGTATGGCAGAAATGATGGGCTGCTGAGGTCTGAGGACATAGACCTCAAATAATCTAACCTGGTCCTGTCTCTGTCCTGTGACGCCATGCATGGGTAGGTGGATGGTTCTTGCCAGCTCAGGACACAGGGAGAGTCCTTTGCTAGCAATTGTCTTGTTAGGGGGGCAGGATGTAGCTTGGCAGTAGAGTGTTTGCCTAACATACATGAATGGGGCCCTGGGATCAATCCCAGCAACCCCTAACCTTAACAACACAGAACAGGACTTGGTGATGACCCAGGTGGAAAAGGCAGTCGGGGAAGGCATCTGCAGAGCCCGAGGCCTGGGCTGCTGGGTACGCTGCACTCCCCTGCACTACAGTGGTGTGGAGCCCTGGACCTCAGAGCTTCACTGTGGGTCCTGCATCCTTCCCTGGATGATGGCAATGGGGTCTTGAACCTCTCCTTGTCCCTGTCTCTCCCTGAGCATTTCAGGGAGCCCAGTGGGCATCTCACCATTGTCTCCGTGTAGCCAGACCCAGGGACATGTGTAATCACTTGCAGAGGTCAGACAGGCGTGTCTGGGCACAGACACACTGCACTTTAGCCATGTAGGATGTTTACGCTTCTAGAACTTTCACAAAGGATGGGTTAGTCTATCTCCTGTTTTTCATGTTCCTTCCCTTCGTGTTGATAGACACAGGCTAGAAATAGAAGCACACATTCTTCTCCCGTCTGCACTAAAGGTCACCTGGAGCCCAGGGCGATGTCACCAGGTAGCTGATACCAGGCCTGGAATCTGGCTAATACCAGGCTGTGGTGTCAAAGCAGTTGGGGGTGATGGAACAGGAACAGCCTTATGGGAACCACAAAAGGTGGAGGAGGGGGCACTGGAGAGATGATCCAGAAGTTAAGAGTGCTTACTGTTCTTCCAGAGGACCTGGGTTTGGTTCCCAGCACCCACATCAGGTCTCATAACCACCAACAATTCCAGTTCCAAGGGATCCAACGCTCTCTGACCTCTGCTGGCATCAGGCATGCATGTGATGGACATACACACACACACACACAGCTTTTAAGGAAAAAAGTGGCCAGGTTGTGGTCGTGCACACCTTTAATCCCAGCACTCGGGAGGCAGAGGCAGGCAGATCTCTGTGAGTTTGAGACCAGTCTGGTCTACATTGCGAGTTCTAGGACAGCCAGGAATACACAGAGAAACCCTGTCTCAAAAAAACAAAGAAAAAAAAAAGTGGGGACTGAAGGGGTGGCTCATGGGTTAAGAGAACTTAACTGCTCTGTCAGAGGCCCTGAGTTCAGATCTCTGCACCCTCTTCAAGTGGCCCACACCAATCTGTAACTCTAGTTCCAATGAATTATGCACCCAGCTCTGGACTCCATGGGCACACCCACATAAATAACCTTTTTGTTATTGTTGTTCTGGTTTTTGTGAGACAGGGTTTCCCCAGGTATCTCTGGCTATTCTGGAACTCACTTTGTAGACCAGGCTAGCCTCGAACTCAGGGATCCTTCTGTCTCAGCCTCCCGAGTGGTGGAATTAAAGGCAAGGTGTGCACTCCCCACCCCCTTGGCTATCCTTTGTTTTATAAACTGGAAGAGTCAGCCAGAAGAGATGGCCTATGCCTGTAATTTCAGCATTTAGAAATCAGAGGCAGGAGGATCACCATAAATTCTAGGCCAGCCTGGGCTACATAGGAATACTGTGTCTCAAAATAAAGTTGTACTGGGCGGTGGTGGCGCACACCTTTAATCCCAGCACTCGGGAGGCAGAGCCAGGTGGATCTCTGTGAGTTCAAGGCCAGCCTGGTCTACAAAGTGAGTTCCAGGAAAGGCGCAAAGCTACGCAGAGAAACCCTGTCTCAAAAAACAAAAAAATAAATAAAGTTGCAGGGTGGCTGCTGCTGCACCATGGAAGATACAAGGCCAGGATGCTGGGATATCAGGGTGATGGGATCCATACAGAAAGGGCTGATAGGTTTCTATGGGATAGTCCTCGATTTCTGAATTTTTAGCAACTAATGCTTTTTAAAACCATGCAAACAATCTAAATGCCAAACAAACTAACAGGGCTGCTGCCTTTCTGACAGTTCATAGCGTTGGGGCAGAGCCGTGGGTGAGTGGACAGTCCCAGGGCAAGCCAGGGCTACCTGGTCATGATCTCTGCATGGCCTCCACAGTCGCTCCTGGGCTTGGACCAGGGCCTCATTCTCAATGAAGATGTAGGAGGATGGGGACCCAAAGCTTGCACCCTCCTCAGGATGCTGTGCCCGTGAGCAACTCAGTCTCATCCCGGGAGAGACATGTCTGTTGAAGGGTGAGCCCTTGAGTATGGTTTAAATGTTCTGTTTGTTTTTTTTGGGGGGGTTGTTTTGTTTTTATTTTAGCCCATTAAAGCTAGGGATGGAAGGGCTGGGGCAGGGTAGGGGCGTGGTTGAGGCTGGGCGTGGGCGGGGCCAGGCGGCGGTGGTCACTTCTTGCCTTTGCCCTTGCCCTTGGCCGCCTTCTCCTTCCCCTTTTCCTTCCCCTTCTCCTCTTTGCCCTTCTCCTTCTCCTTGCCCTTCCCCTTGTCTTTGCCCTTGCCCTTGCCCTTCTTCTTCCTCTTGGACCTGAGCATGGAGCGCACCAGGTATCCCTTCCACACCGCCTGGATGAGCGTGGCGGCCTTCACCATGCGCACCATCTCACGCTCCGCCTCCACCCGTTTCTTAGAGTTGATCTCACTCTCTGCGCGGATCTGGGCGAACTCCTCCACCAGCACCGCATGCCTCTCCTTCAGCTCCTCCAGCTGCAGCTTCTCCTCCTTGTGGATGCTCTCCAGGTCCTCGTATTCATCCTAGGCGAGAGGCAGGACTGGGGGCGCAGCACCTGGCATGGCCTCCCTGCTCCCCAGCTTCCGCCCCAGCCAAGTAAGATGCAGAGCCTGTCTGTCTGTACCTGGGCTCACTCCAGGAAGGACCCAACTGAACGGATCTCGGGTTGTGAGTTGTGCAAACCTACGTGTAAGTGCACATGTGAATGCATGTGGTGCACGTGTGTGTGTGTGTGTGTGTGTGTGTGTGTGTGTGTGTGTGTATTATAGGCTAAAGGTCAACGTCTGGCATCCTCCTCAATCTCTCGACTTAATTTTTTTTTTTTTTTGGTTTTTCGAGACAGGGTTTCTCTGTGTAGTTTTGCGCCTTTCCTGGAACTCGCTTTGTAGACCAGGCTGGCCTCGAACTCACAGAGATCCGCCTGCCTCTGCCTCGCAAGTGCTGGGATTAAAGGCGTGCGCCACCACCGCCCGGCATCGACCTAATTTTTTGAGGCAGGCTTTTTCACTGAACCTGGAGCTTGCTGGTGTCACTGGGCTGGCAAATTCCCAGGGTCTGCCTGTCTCTGCCTCCCAGCACTGTGATTACAACTGCACACTTCGGCGTTCAGCTTCTCGCATGGGGACTGGGGATTCGAACCTGGGTCCTGTGTTTGCCTGGCAAGCAGCCTACTAACTGAGCCAGCTCCCCAGTCCCTGGCCCCAGCTTTGAAATCTAGCTTCTCTGAGCCTTTAGGAGATTCCCTTTTAAGCTTCTGGTTTTCCAGACAATTCCAAGTACCAGGGCCAGTTTCTGGGATCACGTGACCTTCCAGCTTCAGTATGAAAGGCCCCTCACAGACACATGGGTTGGACGCCTGGTCCCCCCGCTAGGTGGCGCTGGTGAGTGGTGACTGAATCATGAAAGCTCCAACCAGTTGATGGATTCATCGCTGGACAGGAGGAAGGGGCCTTCCGGGAGGAAGTAGTTCACTGGGGAGTGGACCCTTGAAAGGTATCTTCTTTTCAGTCTGTGTCTCCCTCCTCCTCTTCCTCCTCCACCCTTTCCTCAACCCTTTTCTCCTCCCTCTCCTCCTTCATTCCCAGCCACGCTCCCCTCTCTGTGACATTCCTACCTCAGGCTCAAGGCAGTGGGGTCAGGTGACCACGGATTGAACTCTCCAAAGCTCTGAGCCCAGACAAACCTTTCTTCCCTTTCTTGGGTGTTTCATCACAGTGGCAGAAAGTTGGCTGCTGAGGCGCTGATACCCCACAGTGCCAGGACACCGTGAGGCCGTGGGGAGGGAAGGAAAGCCGCCACCAGTGAGGCAGCTCCACAGAGGCTCAGAACAGAAAGATCCGTCTTGGGTGACCCTGAAGTGCCCCTTCTGTCTCTCTGTCTCTCGCCCCTCTTGTACAGTTCACACCAACTTCCCCTTCTCTGCTCTCTCTCCACCGCCTCTTCCCACCAGCATCTACTGAGTAGCCACCGTGGGCAGAGCACTCTGAGGACAAGGACTGGGCTGACAGAGTCCCTGCCAGCACGGATCCTGTGGCTCTCGGTGGACTCTTCGCAGGGTCTGTGTTGTAGTACTGGACCCTGTGCACGCTAGGCGGGTGCTGAACCACCCAGCCATGTCCCTAGCCACACAACCTCCGCCGGGACCCGTGGTCAGGCTGAAGGGGCCCTGCTTGCCTGTCTCTGACCAGGCTTGGCCTTAGACTGTCTGGTGTGAACCCTCAGCTCTCCAGCCTGGTCACCCATGTCACCGGCAAGTGGGTGGGGCCATACAGGCCCCCACTGCAGGTCAGGACTTTAGACCTAATTCGGGGCCCAGACACATTCAGTAATGGTGTCTCATTAGCCCTCCCACCAGGGTCGCAGGACAGACATCACAGCCTGTGTTCCTCATGGTCAGATACAAACTTAAAAAGGCCAACTGATGTCGGGTGACACAGCTGATGAGTGATGCCAGTTTGGAACCTGCAGGTGACAGTGAGGACTGTCTTTACTTCCCTGTCTTATCGTGGGGCCTGGCACCTTTTAGGTGCTCAGCAAGTGCTGAGTGATGGTAGTGGGGTGGACCCCCCCTCTGAACTGGGAGCAGGCAGGAGCTGAGCCAGGCTGGAGGAGGGGACCCCAGGATGCAGATATTAGATGGAGCCACATCCTTCTGGATGGATCTGGTTTTCACGGTTTCCCACTTTTCAGGTCTTCCTACCCTAGACCCTCCACCCCTGTAGACCTCCCACCACCCACACCTGGACATGCCCCTTGAGGCCAAGAGTCTCCAGGGGGGCTCATACCCAGGCTATCCTGGGCAGCTCCTACCCGAGTCCCATCCCTCCCTACCCCTCAGGCGGAACCCCCAGCACATACCTGCTTCTCACTCATCTCCATGTCGTATTTCTGGATCCAGTTCTCAATTTCTGTCTCCACTTTATATTTTTTCTTAAACAAAAATAAAAAACTCCAGGGTCAGTAAGTTGGCTCAGTGGGTAGGTCGAGCCACTTAGGACTTGAGTTTAATCCCCTGATCCCACAAGGTGGCAGGAGAGAACTAATAACAGGGCTGATCTCTAATTTCCACGTAGGCATTGTGGTACATGGACACGCACACGCACATGCGCACACACACAAACACGATAATAGAATAATAGTTTGTTTTAAAGGGTCAGCTCCCAGCTGGGAGTGTGGCTCAGAACCTTTGCCTAGCACGAATGAGGTCTTAATTTTAAAAGCTAAATATACAAGAGGCAGGAGAGATGGCTCAGCACTTAAGAGTACCAGTTTCTCTTCCAGAGGACCTGGGTTCAATTCCTAGCACCCACATGGTGGCTCACAACCCTCTGTAACTCCAGTTCTAGGGGATCCAATATCCTCTCTGGTCTCTAAGGACACTGCACACATGTGGTACACAGACATACAAACAGACCCACACGTAGGCAAGATACCCATATACATAAAATAAAAACTCAAAGAAAAAGAGAACACTTGGGCCAGGCATGGTAGCACACACCTTTGATCCCAGCACTCAGGAGGCAAAGGCAGGTAGATCTCTGAGTTCAAGGCCGGCCTGGTCTACAGAGTGAGTTCCAGGACAGTCAGGGCTACATAAAGAAACCCTGTCTCAGAAAGAAAAGAAAGAAAAAATTTCTCCCTATACATAAAATGGAACGAGATTCTGCCATAGACAGGTATGAAGCAAGACAAAGTCTCCACCACGGTGAACTTTGAGATGGTGGTGAGGGAGGAGCATCCCTCCCACCTGTGCTCCCCCCCCCCCCAGGAGATACCACCCATCTTGGGCTTCCCCACTCCTGGGTCAGCCCTGCCCTGCCCTCTCTGCCCCCGAGACCTCAGGGCACCTTCCTCAGAGCCTGCTCCACCTCCCGATTCTCCATGACCAGATTGTGGTACTGTGAGCGCAGCGCCAGGATCTCTTGCTGTATCTTGGCCAGCCTGGCCTGCGAGGCCCGGTAATCCATCTTCTGCTGTTTCTCCGCCTCCTGCTTGGTGCGGAGGAGGCTGTTCTCTGAGAACTTGAACACCTGGTGCAGGTGGTTCTTCAGTTCTTGGATCACAAAGTTCTCCTTCTCCACCTACGCCGGGACGGAGGAGGATGGGGCCCTATTGATATCCGCACAGCGCCCCCCCCCCCCCAATCAGCTGGCCTATGGCTGGGCCCTCCCTTAGGGTTCTGAACCAGCCAGGCTTATGCTCATCTCGGGCCCGGGACCACAGGCTCCCTTCCATCTAGGAAAGGGGTCAGCAAACACAGGCTCATAGGCCAGACCCAGACAGCCACATCTGTCAATAAAGTATTATTGGGGCACAGCCCTTTTGGTCCGATATTGCTTGTGGCTGCTGCCACACTAACAGCAGAGTCATGTTGAGACCACTGGCCCACTTGAGCCCAGCACGTGGATTGTGTGACCCTTTGGCCCTTTGGAGATGAGATATAGAGCCAAAAAAAAAAAAAAAAAAAGAGGCAGGCTGCTGTCACTCACCTGTGACAAGTGTGCAGGAAGACAGTAGCCTCTGGGGACCCACAGCCATCAAGATATGACAGATCTGAACTGTAGCTGACCCCGAGACTCATTATAATAGACTAACAGTCAAATCTGGGTGGGGGTGGGGTGGTCAAAATGCACAGACAGGTACACTTGAAGCTGCCTGCCTGACTACTGAATGTTCAAATATTCAAACCTTTCCATAAGATGAAACGCAGCCCGGTGTTCACAGCTGCAAAGTAGCCTGCTGGACTCTCTGTGCGTGTGCATGTGTGCGCACGTGTATGCACTCTCGAGTGTCATCCACCTCTCACTGGCCTGGAGCCTGTTGGCTAGGCTAGGCTGGCTGGCCACTGGTCTCAGGGGTCCTCCTGTCCCTGACTCCCCAATGCTGAGATTACAGAGGTACACTACCATGTCAGCTTAAAAAACAAAAAACAAAAACCACTGGGCTCCAAGGCTCAAACTCGGTTCCCTCAGCTTGTACAGAAAGCTTTTTATTCAGAGCATGCCCGGGCCTGTACTTTTCTTGAGACAGGGTCTCTCTTCTGTGTAGCCTTGGCTGTCCTTGAACTCACTCTGTAGACCAGGTTGGCCTTGAACTCACAAACATCCGCCTGCCTCTGCCTCCAGAGTGCTGGGATTAAAGAACCGTTCCAATACTGGCCAGCCCTATACTTCTTTTTATAATAAGCTTTCACTTTTTTTTTTGCTTCAGTACTCTTGGGTTTCAGATTTCTTTCAAGATATAATATAATTTTAAAATTGTGTGTGTGTGTGTGTGTGTGTGTGTGTGTGTGTGTGTGTGTTTATGAATATGTGTGTGTGAATATGTGCACATGAATGCAGGTACCTGTGGTGTCCAGAAGAGGGCGACATCCCTGGGAGCTGGAGTTAAAGGTGTGAGTTGCTGGACATAGATGCTGGGAACTGAGCTCTTCTGCTCTGCTAGAGCAGTATGTACTGGAGGGTGGTGGCACAGGCCTTTAATCCCAACACTAGGCAGCACAGGCAGGGAGATCTCTATGAGTTCAAGGCCAGCCTGGTCTGTGGCATTCCAGGCCAGCCAGGGCTGTATACTGAGACAAACAAAGGCTGTATACCTGTCTTAAACAAAGAAAGAAGCAGGGTGCACTTTTAACCACCGAGTCCTCTCGCCAACCCTCCCCCATGTGTCCGATGTCTATTCCTCATAAGAGGAAGAACTCACTTAGCTGGTGACACAGACACTTTGTCACCCCCTGGCTGGGAAGGCCTTCCTCACTTGTCTAGCTCAGCCCCCCTTTCTTTATCCTTCTTGTCTTAGTGGCAATGTCCCTGGTCCTTCTGGTCCAAGTTCAATTCCCTTGTATCATCCCTCCATAGTGCCCTGTCCTTACCCTTCATCATACTTCAAAATAGCAGTCAACTAATTCCTTAATGCCTTCCTTGTGTCCCGTGAGCTCTTGAGGCTGGGTTTATGTAAAGGCATACCTCCTAGTGAGATGCTCAGAACAATCTCTATGGAGTAAATGAAGAGAAAGCTATTTGAATCAATGAGAGAAAACCCAAGTCCCAAAGGGTTTGGCCCCTCGGGCGCAGTTCCTCCCGCCACTTGAGGGATGCTGGGAAGTATACCTCTGCCTCCTTATTCTTCAGCACCTCTGCCAGCTCAGCCTGGAGGCCGTCGATGACTTCTTGGTTCCTTTCATTCCTCCGGTTGATGTCCTGTATGAACTGGTTCTTCTCCTTCACTTCCATCGGGCTGGTGATTAGCTTTTCAAAGAGGAAGCCCCGCAGCTCCACCAGGCCGTCGAGGAGGCGCTGGGCCCCTGGGCTTCTGCCTGGCGCCTGCATCTGCACTAGGGTGATGATCTGGGTGTCACTGATCAGGAGCCTCAGGATAGTCTTGGTGGAGTCTCGGAACTGGTGTGCCAGCGGCCACAGGCTGGCCCTGCATAGGTCTATGGACAGTAGGCGGTCTCGGTACCAGCCTTCCTCAGCTTCCTCCACTTCTTCTTCCAGACGTTTTTGTTTCTCCTGCAGGATGCTGGCACCCTCCAGCAGGGCCTGGCCAAGGTCCAAGTGTTCTCTCACGGCTCTCACCAAGTCTTCAGGGAACATTCCCTCCAGGGCCTCGGGGTGAGACTCCACGTAGGACATCAGGGTCACCAGGCCCACCTTTTGTATGCCTTCATCCAGGACTGACATGATTCTCTTGGCCTCGATGGTGCTGAGCTTGGATTTGGATGGGGCCAAGGTCTTCATCGGCACAGCCGGGATTAGGTCCGTCCTCAGTGGGATTCTTTGGATAGCCAGCCCATGGTAGGAAGGGGCCATGCTGAAGACCTCTAAGGTCATCTCTGGAGCAGCTGGCTTTGCCTCTGGCTATACTCTGGCACTGAGACGTCGGCCAACTCAAGGCTCTCCTGGCTGTCACAATCTCCAGCAACCCTGCAAAGGAAGGGGTGGGTAGCTGTTAGGTATGTCACTGCGGGCCATGATGACCACTGTACAGAACCTGGAAGCTACTTTTAGCTCTTTGGTTTTGGGGGTGTTGGGTTTTTTTTGTTTGTTTGTTTGTTTGTTTGTTTTGTTTTTGGTTTTTCGAGACAGGGTTTCTCTGTGTAGTTTTGCGCCTTTCCTGGAACTCACTTGGTAGTCCAGGCTGGCCTCGAACTCACAGAGATCCGCCTGGCTCTGCCTCCCGAGTGCTGGGATTAAAGGCGTGGGCCACTACCGCCCGGCGGGTTTTTTTTGTTTTTTTTTTTTTTTAATTTTATTTTTTGAGGTAGGGTCTCTTATAGCCTAGTCTGTCCTTACCCCGGATCCAAGTGCTGGGATTACAGGTGTGTACCATCCTGTCAGGCTTATCTTTTAGCATTGTGACGATGCTTGGTAGTTGACTGAGCCATTGGAGTGAGAGGGCTGAGGGTGGAGGTGAGTCCCAGACACATACCAGGCAGGAAGCAGTCACTGTTCTGAGGACCTTCATATGGGGGCTACCCAAGCGGCAGAATCGTAGAGAGGCCAGCTTTAGGCAGCTGAGGTCACCTAGCAGTGTCCACAGCAGGGAGCCACACAGGAACACAGGAGTGGAGAGGGTTCAGGGGCAGCAGCAGACCCCAGAGGAGTTGAAGCTGTGGCTGAAGCGCGGTCCAAGCTAAGCAGAGCGTGGAAAATGTGCTCTGCCCCGACCTGCATTTCCTCCACGTTGACCCCACGCCAGTGGGAAACCAACTGAAGAGCCTGGGTCACAGTGTGCTGGGTCAGTGGCCCAGGACACAGAGGAGGCTGGGACAAGGAGCCACAGGTCACAGAGTAGGACGGGACGTGGACGGAGCAGGATGGGTCACAGAGCAGGAGAGGACATGGACACAGTAGAACAGGTCACAGAGGAAGACATGGATAGGACAGGCCGCAGACAGAGCTGAACAGGTCCCAGCCAACAATGGGGCCAAAGCAGGCCGGGAGGGTGACAGTGCACCAGCACACGTCAGGAGTGTGTGTGTTTAGGTGTGTGTCGTGTGTGCATACGTGTAGGTGTGCATGTCTGTGTAGTGTGTGCATGTGTAGTGTGTGCATATGTGTAGGTATGCATGTCTGTGTAGTGTGTGCATGTGTGCTTAGAGTGCATGTGTGTGGGTGAGCATGTGTGTGTGGATGTGCACGTGTGTGTGTGTGTGTGTGTGTGTGTGTAGTGTGTACATCTGTGTGTATGTATGCGCACATGTTACACGTCCATATGCAGACCAGAGGTAACCACTGGGTGTCTTCATTTATCCATCCCTTCCTTGGTTTTTGAGACAGGGTCTCTCACTGAACCTGGACCTCACCAACTCAGGTAGGCTGGCTAGCCAGCAAACCCCAGGACTCCTCTTCTCTCCACCTCCCCAATACTAGGATCACACGCTGTTGCCGAGGCCCTTGTTTTGTTATGTGAGTGCTGGGGATTGAATTAGCTCATCACGCTTGTGTGGCAAGCACCTTCCCAATGCAGCCATTCACCTCCCCTGGCCCGGCAGGGTGATTTGTGAGTACTGACTTGAAAACTGGGGTGGAGGGGGAACAGTAGCTTCAAAATACAGTTTACAGATGGTTTAGGGTGTGTGGTAGCTTATAAGCCCAGCACCCAGGAGGCTCAGGCAGGGTGATGGCTGAGAGTTCAAAGCCTGCCTGGGTACAGTCTCAAAACTCCAAAAGTGAATTGGTGGTGGCGCATGCCTTTAATCCCAGCACTCGGGAGGCAGAGGCAGGCGGATCTCTGAGTTTCAGGATAGCCTGGTCTAAAGTGAGTTCCAGGACAGCAGCCAGAGCTACATAGTGAGACCCTGTCTCAAAAACAAAAAACCAGCAAACCAAATATTCCTGTGACTTTGGTAGCACAGTGGCTGTGTGGCAGGAACTTGTAGTGGCCCCACTTGAATCCCAGTCATTGCTGAGGGGCTGAGTATGGTTACTCCTGGGGGCGGGGCCTGGTTCCCTTTGCTGTAAGGCAGGAATCCTTGGGTTCCACAGGAAGCTTGGAGCACCAGGCTCGGACATGGTGAGTCCTCAACAAACAGCTAATATTATGTTATAGGCCCAGGGAAACTGAAGTGTGAGTCTGGAACACCATGAATGCCATCTCGCTGTTCAGCCTGCCGACAGGCTCCGAGGTCCCCACACCCACCTGCTTAATTGGCCACCATCTCTCCTTTCTCCGAAGTGCCCGCCAACAGAGCAGGGGCTCGTGGGGTTTGTTACACACTGTGACTAGGGAGGCCTGGAGGGAATGTGTGTGTGTGTGGGGGGGGGGGGGGTCGGGGACGACAGAGGACTCACTCCTTGAGTTCCTAGCTGCCAGCACTGGAGGGGACAGTGGCGCTGATATCTCTGTCTGCTCAACTCAATGTCACTGTCAGGCAAAGGCATATTCCTCAGGAAGCATATTCCCCCCGCCGCCATCCTAGGCAGTTGCTCTGGTTTGCACGGAACCCACAGGCTCATGTGTTAAAGCGTTGGTCCCCAGCCCACAGCGCCATGGCCATGCAGAGGTGATGGGACCTTTCTTTAAGAGGTGGTGCCTGGAGGGGAGGTTGTTGGGGGTTTTTTCTTTTTTGGGGGGTGGGTGAGTGTTGAGACAGAGCCTTACTATGTAGCCTGAAAGTCACTATGTAGACCAGGCTGGCCCTGAACTCGCAGAGATCCTCCTGCTTCTGCCTCTGGCTCCTGAGTGTTGGGATTAACCTGGCTGGTGCAAGGTCCTTAGGTGGCTGGGGCTGTGCCCTGGAAGGGGACACTCACACTGTCTCTCTGTCTCTCTCTCTCTGTCTCTCCCCCTCCCCACCTCTCCAATTGGAAGTGAGTAAGCTTCTCTCACAGGCTCTGCCATGATGTGATGCACTGTCCGGCCACAGCGTCCAAAACAGAGGAGCCATCAGCCATAGACCAGACGAGCCTCATAAGTCATTCACCTCAGGGACTTTGTCATGGTAAGAAAGGTGACTAATACAGTAAGTAGTCGTGGTGGGACTGTCCATCAAGTATTCCTGTCCACTCTCTCAGCGGAGCAGGGACTCTGCCTGAGGGGAAACCACGGGGGTGGGAATTGCCAAGCTCCTGGCTCCTTCCTGAAGACCCTATTAATCCAGACCCTGAAGTGTGTGTGTGTGTGGGGGGGGTGGTAGACGGACACAACCTTCTTGGTTTCTGTCTGAGTTCTGAAGCCTGGTCGGTCAGCGTTGGCTTTCATCGCTACGCTCAGCCTCTACGTGTTTCTGTTGTTGGTGATCAGGAAGGCTCAGCTGATCAAATATTCAATCAGAGAGCCTCTTAGGTGATCAAACAGCATAGGAGCTGATGATGATGGTCACAGGGACCCAGATAAAGATGGTGGAGGAGAAAAGAGCTATGCAAAGCCACGGAAGACTATCTTTAGTTCAACAAACCGCAGACAGCGAGGCAATTGAGTAAGTCTCTAATACGTCTCAGGACAGAGAAAAGAGGCGCCAGATCTGTTGTGAAGGATGGGAGGCTCCTTGGCTAGACAAAACATGTCCAGAGTCAGGACCTTCTTAAAGGCTGAAGACCCAAGGCGGCACCATCTTGTTTCCCTGGGACTCATTCCCACTTCCTGCTCTCTCATCCACAGAGTGAGTTCCCCAGGGGCCTTTTCCTGACTCTAGAGTGTTCTGGGCAACTGTGGAGCCTCTCCCTGGCCCCTCTGAGGATGAAGGGTCCCTGCCCCGCGGCCACAGGACGAAGGAAGGAAGTGCTGGATGGACACACGTTTCCACGCCATCCTCAGCGTTCTCTAGGCATCAATCAAGACTCCCAGGATTCTTGGGAGACTCAGAGCCACGGGGAATGTTTCCAATTTGCTTTCAGCCAAATTGCCTCTTTTGCTTTAAAGGGCAAGCTTGTTTTCTTTGATTACCAGGACGCCCTTCAGTTCTTGACAGCTCATTTGGGTGAACAGGGGAAGGGGAAGGTGTGGGGAGAGGGGTGAATGATGACGCCAGCGAAAACTACCCGAGAATCTTTTTCCTTGAATTCTAATGAGTGTTCCATGTCCTTTCTGATGCCACCAACCTTCATACTGAAATTGTTGTCAACCCAGCCCTCCCCTTTTAAAGCTTCCTGCCCTGAGAGTCAAGCTGGGCTGCAGATACACCAGGTTTTAATGACCATGAATTCTATTGATTTATCTTTATCATGCAAATAGGCCCGTTGGATATTTATTACTGCGTTCCTGTCTTGAAAAAAAATGATTTGAACTAAAGGAGCCGCCACCTCACACCCCCCCCCCCCCAACGCACACACTTGGAAAGAAGACGAAAGAAACCTGTGACTATTTCACAGACCCAGTACTGGCTGTGGGAGGCCGGGGTAGGGAGAAGGGTGTCTTGGCTTAAGGACCTTTTTTGTAATACTGGCCAATGTTAGAAGTTACCTATGTGCCCAACTGTCCTAAATGCACCTGTGACCCCAGCACTCTGGAGGTGGGGGCAGGAGAATCACAAGTTCATGACCATCCTTGGCTTCACAGTGAGTTGAAGGCTATCCTGGGCTACATAGGGAGACTCTGTCTCAAGCAAAATTACAAAACAAAACAAAACAAAACAAGAAGTACTTTCTATTGATGAGTTCCTTTGGTCCTTAGAGCCCTGCAAGGTCATCTTTTTTCCTCCATTTCACAGACAAGAAAAGGGAGCTGAGAGCAGTAAAGGAGTCCAGTCAGTCATGAGGAGAGCAGTACAGGAGTCCAGTCAGTCATGAGGAGAGCAGTACAGGAGTCCAGTCAGTCATGAGGAGAGCAGTACAGGAGTCCAGTCAGTCATGAGTAGAGCAGTACAGGAGCCCAGTCAGTCATGAGAAGAGCAGTAAAGGAGTCTAGCCAGTCATGAGGAAATCTTCCACCCATGGTTGGTGTGTTAGGTCAGTGGGTAGAGATGCTTGCTTGCTACCAAAACTGAGAACCTGAGTTTGATCCCCAGAACCTATGCTGTAAGGAGAAAACCTACTCTCAAGAGCTGTCCTTGATCTCCACACATGTACAGTGGTATGACAGCACTCACGCACATGCATCATGCACAAAATAATAATAATAACAACAATAATAATAAGTAGTAGTAGTAGAAGAAGGAAAACTTTTATCCTAAGCAACTATCACATAATAGATGCTCGGTGAACACATGGGTGTTGGTAAATGAGGAGATGGTGGCCCTGCCTTCCCATCATTTCCTGCAGGATGATGCAGATGCAGTACTGAGTTCACAAGCCAGATCATGTCCTCACTTAGAGACAGACAACAATGTCATCTGGGCTTGTTTCTTGTTTGCTAAAAAGGATCTCACTATGTTGCCCAGTCTGGCCTTGACCAAGTGATGCCCTGCCTCAGCCTCCCAAGTAGCTGGAAACTGCATCTTGGTCGATTTTATTTGGTTCTGAAGACCCCTGGGGTGGGCTGTGGCAATGGAGCTGGAGGTAGACCCGCCAATAGACAGGATCTTGGCTGTGGCCAGAGGCTTCGGTGCTTCAGAGACAGGGCAGTGGGATAGATGTTCACATTGCTGCTTGCAGTGGCCAACCTTCTGCAGCTTGGGACAGACCTTGGCATGGTCACCTGACCTTCTACAGGTTCCAAAGTGAATAGGGAAGCCAGGGGCTCACTGTGTGGTAACTGAGTTCATTTGGAGCCCAGTCCCTGTGGCTCCCAACCAGTCATATGGGTTTGGATGACCATCCTCTCTAAGCTTTGGCTTCCTCCACTGTAAAATGGGGACAGACAGGGGACTTTATAGAACTCTTGTGTGAATGTAATACTGCCAAACATGTCCAGCTTTTTTGACTTTTATTACTAACACTAAAATGACAGGCAAGAGCTGTAGAGGTGGCTCAGTGGTTAAGGGCACCTGTTACTCTTGCAGGGGACCAGGGTTGGTTCTCAGCACCCATATGAAGGCTCATAGTTGCTATTTATAGTTCTCCTTCCAAGGGATCCAGTGCCCTCTTCTGGCCTCTGATAGTACTGCACACATGATGCACATACATCCATACACCCAGGCAAAACATTCCTATACATGAAATTTTTAAAAAAAAATCTAAAAGAGGGGGCTGGAGAGATGGCACAGAGGTTAAGAGCACTGACTGCCCTTCCAGAGGACCCGGGTTCAATTCCCAGCACCCACATGGCAGCTCACAACTGTCTGTAATTACAGTTCCAGAGGATCTGATACCCTCATACAGACATACATTAAATAAATAAATCTTTAAAAAAATCTAAAAGAAAGAAAGGAACCCTAAAGTATGACTATGGCACATCATTCTGCAGACTGAACAGAGGCAGGAGAATGCTGGGGGTGTTAAGTCCCAGGTTCAGAGAAAAGCCCCGCCTCCTAGGAACAATCAGAGAGTTCCAGAGGACACTGAATCCCTTCTGGGTTCCACATCAGATGGTTTGAATTCCTTTCTTGGTCACGATATGCTTTAGAAATGGGCATTTCTGGTCACACACGACTGTACGATAGCTTATTTTGGTGTTTCAAAAAGAATGAAGGGCTAGGAGTGGTGCATCTGTTTAGCATGTGTGAGGTTCTGGGTTCTGTCACAGCACTAATACACACACACACACGTGTACACACATATACACAAACTAAGTAAATGAAATAGAATTTAAAATACATACCAGAAGCTGGGGTAGGGTGGGATGTGGTGGCGCACGCCTTTAATCCCAGCACTTGGGTGGCAGAGGCAGGTGAATCTCCGAGTTTGAGGCCAGCCTGGGCTACAGAGTGAGTTCCAGGATAGCCAGGACTGTTACTAGAGAAACCCTGTCTCAGGAAAACCAAACCAAACCAAACCTTCTTCATCTTTAGAATATCAATTACCTGAGTGTAGAATATCAATATTATCAACAAATGTAGGCAGCACAGAATTTGTGTTTGTGTTTGCCTGTAGTTTTGGCACTGGAGATTAGACCATTTTTTTTTTTTTTTTTTTTTTTGGTTTTTCGAGACAGGGTTTCTCTGTGTAGTTTTGGCACCTGTCCTGGATCTCGCTCTGTAGACCAGGCTGGCCTCGAACTCACAGAGATCGCCTGGTTCTGCCTCCCAAGTGCTGGAACTAAAGGTGTGCACCACCACCGCTTGGCTGGAGATTAAATTTAAGGTTAAAAAAAAAAACAAACTCAGAACAAAACAAACAAGGAAAAAAACTTAAGGCCACACATGTTCAGCACACCCAGTGCCACCCAACTGCATTTTAAAATAATTTATTTATTTTTATTTTTAGTTTTATTGGTGTTTTGCCTGCATGGATGTCTGTATGAGGGTGTTGGATCCCCTGGAACAGGAGTTACAGACAGTTACGAGCTGCCATATGGTTGCTGGGAATTGAACTGGGGTCCTCTGGAAGAGCAGCCAGTGCTCTTAACCACTGAGCCATCTCTCCAGCCTGAGCCTGCATTATTCTTTTATAAATAAACCTGTGCTGAGAAATTTTAGAGGGAAAATGCATTTCTTTGTCAATTAAAAGAAAAAAGTCACCTGCATTTGAAAGCATTAGGTTTAAAATATTTTCATTGGCTACAGGATCTAACCTGCTGCTATCGTTGCTATAATAAAAGCTGAGGTTGAAAGATACTTTCCCCTGATGCTCTGTTTCAAATGTTCTCGATTTTTTAATCACTTTTAATTCCAAGAACACTAACTAGGACCTCAAAGGAAAACTGTGTGTATGTGTTGAGTGTGGGGGGTGGGGTGGGGCATGCGCATGTGAGTTGCAGGTGTTTATGGGGCCAGAAGAGGGCGCTGGATCACCTGGAGGTGGAATTACAGTCAGCTGTGAACCACTTGATGTGGGTGTTGGCAACTGGGGGATCCTCTGCAAAAGCCGTGTGTGCTCTTAATGAGCAAGCCATCTCTCCAGCCCCCCTCTTCAAGAGACAGCATTTCATGCAGCTCAGGCCGCCTCCACTATCCCCAATAAGCACTCAATAAACCCAGGTTAAATATGTGAATGTTTTCAGTATGGGCCAAGAAAATGTCCCTGGAAATATTTTGACAGGAAGAATTAAGGTAGAGTGAGTCATGTCGGGGAATCACCGCAGTTAGCTGAGCAGTCACCGTGTGGCTGAACCTGGGCCAACCCTTCACTGCCTCGCCTCATTCAACCTTCCCAAGAAACTCTTCCTCCTCTTCAGAGTGCACCAGGAAATCACATTTTAAATATATGAGCTAATTTTTAAAGTTAGCACCAAAGACAAAATTCTGTGTACAATCAAAATAACCAGGGTCGAGAGATAGCTTGGGGGTCTTAATAGCCCTGGCTGCTCTTGCAGTGGAGCTAGGCTTGGTTCCTAGCATACACATAGTGGCTCACAACCACCTGTAACTCCAGCTCCAGGGGATCCCATGCCCACTTCTGGCCTCCTCAGTCACAGCGCACACATTATACACATACATACATGCACGCCTCACAGATACACATAAAATAAAAATAAACAAATCTTTAAGTTGTTTTTTTTTTTTAAAAAAAAAAAAAGAGTGTGTACTGCTCTTTCAGAGGACCTGAGTTTAGTTCCCAGCACTTATGTTCGGCAGCTCACAACTGCCTGCCTGCCAGTAACTTCAGCTCCAGGCTGGAGGGGATCCAAAACCCCTTCCTGGGCTCACAAGCACGTACCCCACCAACACACAGAGAGTGGTCAAAATAATAAAAACAAATCTTCAACAAACAAGTAACAATTAAAAAAAAACAAAAAACTAGGTCAGGCGCAGTGGCACACGCCTTAATCCCAGCACTCAGAGGCAGCGGCAGGGGGATCTCTGTGAGTTCGAGGCCAGCCTGGGCTACAGAGCGAGTTCCAGGCCAGCCAGAGCTACATAAGGAGACCTGGTCTCAAAAACAAAACAACAAACCCCTGAAAACAAACACTGAAGGGGGATCCTGTACAGGGCAAGCTCGCCTCGGAACATAGGGTCCTTAGTGGGGACAGTGGGTGCTTAACAAACCAACCCAACTTCTTACTTGAAATAAGTTCATCCGGATGTCTACATAAATGGTACCACTGAGGGATAAGGGGCGGAGCCATGAAATGACAGGTGGATGGGACAGGAGACGGGACTATCAAAAGAGGATGCTCGGTGGTCCTTGCAGGAGGCCTAGAAGAAGCCTGGACCGAAGCCGGGCAGGGGAGTGAGGCCCTGGAGATAAACGGGCTGGCAGTAGGACACCGACCCCTCGAGGGGGTCACTGGACGTGGCGCACACGGCACGCAGCCCCGGGGCTTCCCCCGCTGTCACTCACCGGCACTTCAAACTGCAAGCAAGTTTCTCTGCCCACGGTTCACCATCTCCGCGGCTCCTGTGTTGCTAGGTTACGCGCCAATCTTAGAAGGCGGGGCTCTGTGTTTGACTGACCTCCTTTTTCACCATTCAACTTCTACTCGGGCGGCCTTGGATCCGCCTTCTGAGCGATGACCAATCAAAACCATCGTATCTCTGACGTTTCTCCAATGGAAAGACCCGGGATTCTCGTTGGTTGAGCGAGTAAGGCGGGGAAAGGAGTGGGGGCTTCCTCGCCCCGCCCTCTCTTCGGGAGGAGGGAGGCGAGAACGGTGAGTGACGTGCGAACAACCCTGTCAAATTTCATTGCGGCCTCTCTGCTGGCCAATGGGCCGTGGCTTGGGGTCGTGGGGCGGGGCTTGCGGGGCTGAGTGACCGGAGTCGGCGGATGCAAGGGCTGGCGCAGCTGCTGCTGTGGCAGCGGTGAGGCGGTGGTGGCGGCTGCAGCGGCTCCGCTGTCGGGATATTGGCAGCGGCAGCTGCGGGCTGAGCTGCGTTGTGCAGACCCGGTGCACGGTGCGGGATCCCGGGACGGCGCGTGTAAGAATCCGAGGGGTGCGCCGGCTTGGCTCGAGGACGGGGGTCAGGGGTCAGAGGGCGCCGAGAAGGGGCTGAGACGGGGGGGGGGGGGGGGGGGCCGGGCGCTCCCGACGCCCGAGGCGGGGCCTGGGGAGGTTGCCCGCGTGCTTCTCCCCATGCACATCCACTTCTCCCTGCACCTTGCTCTTTGCCTTGACTTCCTGGGGCGACCCGGGTCGCGGCGGGGAGCGCGGGGAACTGGAGCCCCCGCGCATTCCTTCTCCTCCTCCCTTCCCTCGCGGCTCACCTCCCGGCTATGACCTCTTGTGACCGGGCCGGGGACTCCTGCTTGGGTCAGCGTGCTTCAGGAGACAGACAGCGGGATGGCAGCTAGCTCTGTGATCCCGGGACCTTACTGCAGGGGTGACTTCCCTCCTCCCCCGGGGGTGATCCTCTGGATCCTCTCTAGAGTGAAAACCGAAGTCTGCCATAGGGCAAGACCCGAGGAGTTCTGCCTCTGGGTCTGCTGTGTGACCTTGGACAGTTTCCTTCCCTCTGGGCCTCATTTCTTTCTCTTTAAAAAGTCATAAGCTCGTTGGGAGCAGGATGGCAACTTCAAGGCTATCCAAGACTAGACAGGACTATCCCTGTTTCAAAAGACAAAAAAAAAACGAGAGAAGGGATTGCTGGATCTCACTTAAGTGGCGTGCAGTTTCTAGGAATAGTTACGTGGGAAGTGCCACAGTTCGTGCCACCTGCTTTCCAGTCGGCCTGAAGGAACTTGTGGTTGTTTACTCACGAGAGAGGAGTTACAGTTAGCCACGCTAAGCGGCCACGCTAGCTAACCCAGGCTCCACCGAGGGCAGAGCTGTTGAATCTGAGCCAGGAGATTGTTTCCGGTGGGTGAGGTCTCAGCTGTGCTCTGTAGATATTTAGTGGCCTCTTTGGACTCCCTCGAGATCATTCCCAAGTTGTGACGCCAGAAATATTTCTAGACGGTGGGGACAAAGTCACACCAGCCTGGAGCCATTGAGGTAAGACAGGGCTCGCAAGAATGGAGTCATATGTTCAGCAGTTAAACCGGAAAACCCATTAGCTATGAGGATACTAGCAAAAAAAAAAAAAAAAAAAAAATAGAAACCTATTATGAGTTGGGAGAGTTTCTTGCCTTCCAGAAAAATAGAAGAGTGCGCTGTCACAGCCTTCTGTGGCTTCAAGGAAGTATGTTAGATGAGTGAGCTTAGCCAGTACCAGGTGCTGGGAGAGGAAAAAGTTAAGTCAGACTACAAAGCCCAGCACAGTCCTTCAGACAGCCAAATGATGGTCTGTTGTGGTAGTTCCCCTCATGTCTCTCCCCTTCCTGAGATTTCAAAGCAAAACAAACCCCCAAATCTGGAGGAAAAAGGAACAAACAAAACCAACAAAAAAACTCCACTTGCAGGAAGTTTACTGGGCAGAGAATTGCATGCTTAGCCGGCTGCAGCGTGGTGTTTATCTCTCCGGCTGCCTCGGCTGAAAGAAACCTGCTGTGGGTGTCTGGTGGGTGAGGAGGCATTGCCCAGTTACCCTGCCTTTGTCGTTGGTTGGGTTGGAGTCCTAATCTCTCCTGTGCACAGGCCACAGCTGGAGGCTGCTGTTTCCAAGTTCAAAGGTCTCCGGGCAGATCTGCTGAGCTTTGCTTTTCCTTTCAACTCAGTAAGCAGAAGTGGGGTGTATGAACAACCTCTCTTCTTAACACACCAGTTCTTTTCTAAGCCTGAAGGGAAGGACGCGTCCTTTGAAAAGGACTCTGATTTCCAAGTTGTTAAAAAAAAAAAAAATGTGCAGGTCCCCTTTTCCTTACCAAACATCCCCCTCGAGGAGGTGCATACAAGAACAATGTGTGTTGGCCGCCAGCAAAGCCAGAGTGATCTTACGTGTTCCCAAGGGGGCACTTGACGAAGCCGAAGTGGAAGTTGTTCACAAACGTAAGAGAAACCGGGGCAAGCTTGGAGAGCCGGACACACTCACTTTTTATTCCTGTCGTCTGAGGACAGGACCTGGGCACTTAGAGGGCACTGTAGGTGGTGTAATGGCTAGGGGTGTGGGCAAGGCAAAGCTTGGCTTTCTGGCTGTGGGTTCTCGGGCAGGTTACCTGATGTCTCTGTCCCTGTCTGATGTGTAGGGCTATTCTTGAGATTTCGGTC
Organism: Peromyscus eremicus; assembly: GCF_949786415.1. Lineage (NCBI taxonomy): Eukaryota > Metazoa > Chordata > Mammalia > Rodentia > Cricetidae > Peromyscus > Peromyscus eremicus. Next base: position 10,734,979 of record NC_081438.1, on the reverse strand, counting down.
ACCTAGTTGTAAATCGCTAGTAGGGTCTCTGGCATATGTTTGAGTATTCTTTGAAGGTGAACTGCTATTATTATCGTTATACATTGTGTTCCCTTTAAGACCTTTACAAAGCACAGAGATAAGTGCAAAGTAGGGAAGTTTTGATCACTCTAACCCCATTCTTTCCCCTCCAGAGATGGTTACCTCTGTGTTTGTTCTTACAGGAACCTTCCCTGTATTGTATTTTATGTGTTTGTCATCATTATTTTAAAATTGGATGTGCATAAGTATTTTACCTGTGCATACATGTGTGTGCACCCCATGTGTGCCTGGTGCCCAAGGAGGCCAGAAGAGGGTGTTGGATCCCCTGAAACTGGAGTGAAAGATGGTTCTGAGCCACCATGTAGGTGCTGGGAACCAAAAGAAAGAGTCCTCTACAGGAACAGCAAGCGCTCTTCACGGCTGAGCCATCTCTCCAGCCCCGCTAGGCCTCCTTTTTTGAGACATGGTCTGTTCATGTAGTTCTGGCGGCCTGAACTCTGTGTAGACCATTGGCCTCAAGCTCACAGATACCTGTCTGCTTCTGTCTCCCAAGTGCTGGGATTAAAGGCATGCGCCACCACTGCCCCATACACTCCCTCTCTCTCTCTCTTTTTTAAAGATTTATTTATTATGTATACAGTGTTCTTTTGTCCAGAAGAGGGCACCAGATCTCATTACCGATGGTTGTGAGCCACCATGTGGGTGCTGGGAATTGAACTCAGGACCTCTGGAAGAGCAGCCAGTGCTCTTAACCTCTAAGCCATCTCTCCAGCCCACACTCTCTCTTGCTGTATAGTCCAACCTGGCCTTGAACTCTGTTATCCTCTTGCCTCAGCCTCCCAGGTGTTGGATCACAGCATGTGTTGCGATTCCTAGCTCTTTTTAAGGTGAAATACAGTGGTGGTGTGGGCTATGGCTTAGCGGGCAGAGTGATGCCTAGCATGCACACAGCCCTGGGTTCAGTCCCCAGTCCCTCTAAACCGTCTGTGGTACACATTTGTATTCTCAGTGGAGGCAGGGGGACCAGAAACTCAAAGTCATCCTCCGCTTTGTAGCAACTTTGCAGCCCATGTTGGCTACATGAGACTCTGTCAAAAACAAAACAAAAAACAAAAAACAAAAACAAAAACAAAAAAAAAACAAAAACAAAAAAAACCCAGCAATTTTTATGCTGTAAGTTACTATGACAGAAGAGAAAATTCAGTGGTTTTTAGCTTGGCCTCTGGTCGCACAGCCGTTGCCGCTCCCTGACTCTAGAACACATTCATCAGTAGCGATTATGTCTTAATCATTACCTTTCTTTTTTTTTTTCTCTTCCAAACCCTAGAAGATGCCTCTGATGGAGCAGGCTTTGAGAAGCATCTCTGGCCCCGTGGCTTTGACTAGGAGCTCAAGCTGGAGACCGTCTAAAGCCCTGGCCATTGCATCCTGAGGACCACGGGACAGGGGACCATGGCCGTGAGCTTAGATGATGACGTGCCGCTCATCCTGACCTTGGAGGAGGGTGACAGTGCCCCGCTGGCTCCTTCCAACGGCCTGGGCCAAGAGGGGCTTCCCAACAAAAGTAAGCTGACAGGCAGGTGGGTGGGCGGGGCTCACAGGTGGGTGGGCGGGGCTCACAGCATGTCCGCTCAGGGAGGAAGAAGAGCCCTGGTCACCCATCCCAGGTGTGGCACCGACTTTGCTCTTAGGAGCACTGTGGGTGTGAGCCCAGCCTTGCAGTGCTTCTGGGGTCCAGTGTCCCCCCCAGGAGCCCCCACTCCGTACACACTTACTTAGCTTTGTCCCTGCTGCTAGGGGACCTCAGGCAAGCCTCGCTTCCCTGCCTCATTCCTTGTGAATGAAAACATAACCTGTGGGTCCCCACCTGAGTGGTGGGAGGGGAGCCGAGCTTCTCTGCCAGGGATCTGCCGTCTCAGAACGGGGTGGAGGGCGAGCCTTGTGGTGGTGTATTATTGATCAAGGCTTTGGGGTTTCTTTCCGGGAATCGAAACCCGGTACAAAGTAACCCCGAGAGAGGGGATGCGCCGTCCGGTGTTGCCGACTCTTAAGTGTCTTTCTGGCAGAGGGAGAGGCCTTAAAACCCTTCCTGGTCCTCATCCCGAAACCATCGCTCGGTCCGCTCAGGACAAGGGCTCAGGAGAGGCTTAAAATAACTTGTCTTAGCAGAGGGTCCCCTCAGGCAGGGAGCAGGGCTTCAGGGCTTCGCAGTGAGTGCAGATGGCCCGCCAGGGTGGAGGATCAAGGGCTACCACACTCACACCCACAGGGGAGGACATCGGGGACCAGGAGGCATGGAGCCTGGCACACCCATCTCCTTTGTCCAGAGAGAATACAGTTGGGCTTTGGGGATCTAGCAGCTCACTGGGGTGGACTGAAGAAGAGCAAACCACCCTGTCACCTCCTCATGCTCACCACCACTGTCCCGAGCAACCTGATTTTCCCCCTAAGGGCCATGCAGGCCTACAAAACCCTGGCTCTGACTCCTGATCTCAACCGACTCTTTTTTTTTTTTTTTTTTTTTTTTTTAAGATTGATTTATTTATTATGTATACAGCATGTGTGCCTGCAGGCCAGAAGAGGGTGCCAGATCTCATTGTAGATGGTTGTGAGCCACCATGTGGTTGCTGGGAATTGAACTCACGTCTGGAAGAGCAGCCAGTGCTCTTAACCGCTGAGCCATCTCTCCAGCCCCATTTTTTTTTTTTTATAATTTATTTAGCTTTATTTTATGTGCACTGGTGTGAAGGTGTCAGATTCCCTGGAACTGGATTTACAGACAGTTGTGGGCTGCCATGTGGGTGCTGGGAATTGAACCTGGGTCCTCTGAAAGAGCAGCCAGTGCTCTTAACTGCTGAGCCACCTCTCCAGCCCCCCGACTCTCTTTTTAAGAGCTCCTGCAAAGAAGGCAATATTTTTCCTGTTTTACAAAGGAAGAAACTAAGGATCAGAGAGATTGAGTAAGTTTCCCAAGGCCACACAGCCAGCTACTGAGGGAGGAAAGGTTTGAACTCAGGCCTGTCTGGCTGAAGTTTTCTTCCCTTCTCCTTCCTTTTTTTCTTCCTCCTCTAGCTCCTCCTCCTTCCCTCATCTCCATTCTTTACCAGCTCTTCAGGCACACACACACACACACACACACACACACACACACACACACACACACATACACACCTGGAAGCCCTTAGGGTAGGCTAATATTTTTATTTGAGTTCATTTATTTGCTGTCTTGAGGATTCAGCCCAGGGCCTGGCACATCCTAGACTTGTCATGTGACCACAAGACAGAGAGAGATACTATTGCTACCTGTATTTTATAGAGGAGGAAACAGCCTCAGAGAGGTCCGCTGACTTGGCCGGGTCACACAGCCAGTGAGCAGATCCCTTCTGGTTGCTCTTCCCATACCACTGTGGAGTTGCTCTGGGGAGAGAGAGAGAGAGGCAGATGAGTCAGCCTCAGGGGACACCCCCTCAGGAGGGCCCGCAAAAGGAAGTAGACTGAACGGTGTAGGGGTGGCTGGCTTGTTAAGGATGTGACTGGTGCCCACTTCTAAATGGGAACCTTGGCGCTCTTCATGCTCTTAGATTCCTCCAGAGTGCCCGAGCTAGGAGTGGGGTCCTGCTCTGCCACCCATGGAAGTGAAGAGAGCGACCCAGTTCTGCACCTAAGGCCATCTTTGGGCTGCTGTAGGGGCTTGAGGAAGACATGGGCCAGTGAGACAATAAGACTCCCCTGCAGGGCCGCCAGTGAGGCCACTGGATCTTGCCTGAAGTCTGTCGCTTATTTTGGCTTAAGAACAGAAGCATACAATCTCTCAACACGGGGCACTGTGTTTTCTGCTCAGGGCACTCGTGCCTCAGTTTCCCCTCTCTCACACTGTTAATGGGGTACTTCCTAAAAGCTCTGAGAAGCAGAGGCCACATCCAGCACAGCTGGCTGAGGACAAGCGGGACCTCTCTCAGGAGAGATGTCTTCATTAGGGGTTTCTGTTGCTGTGATAAAGCACCATAACCAGAAGCAGCTTGGGGTAGAAGAGGGTTTATTTCTTCTTGTACTTCCAGATAACACTCCATCACTGAAGGGACTTAAGGCAGGAACCCAGAGGCAGGAGCTGATGCAGAGGCCATGGAAGGGTGCTGCTTACTGGCTTGCTCCTCATGGCTCACTCAGTCTGCTCTCTTATAGCACCCAGGACCACCAGCCCAGGAGTGGTACCTCCTACAGTGAGCTGGGGCCCTCCCATATCAATCATCAATCAAGAACTTGCACTGCAAGGTGGTGGCGCACGCCTTTGATCCCGGCTCTCGGGAGGCAGAGCCCGGTGGATCTCTGTGAGTTTGAGAGAACTTGTGAGATCCAGGACAGGCACCAAAACTACACAGAGAAGCCCTGTCTCAAAACAAAACAAAAAAGAAAATGCACTGTAGACTTGCCTACAGGCCAGTCTGATAGGCGGTGTTCTCTCAAGTGAGGTTCCCTCTCCTGAAAGGACCCTTGACTTATCTTGATAGAAAACTAGCCAGCTGGGTGGAACTGTCACAGGAAAGCCCCAGACCTTTGCCCAGGCCTGGTTATCTCGTGTTTAGATTTTTCACATTGTCCCGAGGTCCCCCTGCTGTCTGAGCTGTCAACGTGAACCACACCCAACCTGGCAATTTTCCTGTCCTCAAGCTGTTTGGGATCTGTCCCATCCCTACAAGGTGAAGCCAAGCGGTTTTGCGCAGGGTCCCCGGCCTGGTGTGTCCCACGCCTTCTTTCCTGTCGGGGCCCTGTTTCCTGGGCCAGCCCGTGGTGTGACTCTCCCCTTCAATCCACTGAGTCCCCAGTGCTGTTTGGAGCCTGGGCTTTTATCAGGCAGGCCGTCTGGAAGACATTCCCGGCTCTCCTGTTTGCAGAAGGATTCCAATTTGAGCTGAAAACTTCCTGCTCTGCACACTTCTGTGAGCGCTCCTAAGTCTCCGCTTAGAGAGAGTTAATGAATCACTTTCCTGCTGTGGGCCGGGAGATAGCCATCACATGGTAATTACTCACTTAGCCATCTGGTCACCTGCTGGGCTGAGTTCTATTCATCTTTGTATCTCTTAGCTTAGGACCTGAAGGTGCAGGGACTTCTCAGGCCAAGGCAGAAATGAGCTTAGCTGGGTTTCTGGAGCCCGGAAGCCTGCAGGAGTGGCCGGCAAAAGGCCCTTGTCAGATGTGAGTGGCACTCTGTCTTTGCTCTAGCACCAGGGGCAGAGTCTCATCTCTTCCAGTAAATACCTGACAGCTCTGGAAGCCCCAGGCCCTGTCTACAGTTGCTGTAGACCCTGGGGTACCCAGGGCAGGCAGGGTACAGACAGCAGGTCAGTGGAGTTGGCAGCCATGGGCCTTGCAGATGGCTGTCTTGCTATCTCCTCAAAACTGTGGCCCACACAGTGCCTCATTTTACCTCAGTTACCTCTAAAGACGCCATCTTGAACCATATGCCTCCTATTCTGAGGCTCTAAGGTCAGCGTTTCAACATAGAGATTTGTTTTTATAGTATGTTTATTTCGTGTGTGTGTGTGTGTGTGTGTGTATGTGTGCACATGCACGCATATGCATGTGCTGTGGCACACATGTGGAGGTCAGAGGACAACCTGCGGGACTCAGTTCTCTCCACCATGTGCATCCCGGGTCGTCAGACTTGGTAGCAAGTACCTTTACCCACTGAACCATCTACACAGCCCCAGGAATTTTTTTCTTTATTGTTTTGTTGAGGGGGAGACGGGTTGAGACTGCGTCTCTCTGGTGGTGTGGCTGGGTGGTTAGAGACAGTCTGTACACATGCTGGGCAGTAGTCTGGGCCGCATGTACATGGCAGTCTATACAGTGGGTACGCTTGGTGCCTCCTGGCAATTCCCAATAGGATTTTTGCCTCCCCCATGCCTTTAAGCCCACACATGTGTTTTCTGATGAGGAACAGATATGGCTATGCCCTGGTCTCCTGGTTACTTTGGTGTGGCATTATTATGGTTTCCAGGTGACAGGCTGGTCAGGGATGGGCCTCAGAGGACAGAACACAGAGTCTTAATGCTCAAGCCTAGGACACAGTGCCGTATCTATAGGGAAGGCCACTGTCCTCACAGGGACCTGCGTGTGACACCCTGGCTCCATTTCTAGAGACTTCATATAGGCTGAGCCAGCTAGCACCAGCCACGGTCTAGGTGACCAGAGCTGCTGGCCTCAGGCAGATGTGGCCGAGAGGAGCTGGGAGGGGACAGCAGGGCTTTTCTCAAGGGATGATCAGCTCAACAATCCTTCCATGCAGCTGTCTCACCCTGTAGCTCTTTGTGGGGGCCAAACATGCCAGCACGCGTGTCAGAGAGGGAGGGACACCCAAGGGGCTCCGCCATGGCTTCTGACACTTGTAGCCTGTCTGGTGGGGTGGCTGTGAGTTCTGGAGTCAAGCCCCAGGCCTTCAGTCCTAGCTGAGAACATACCTGGGTTCTTCAGGCTGCAGCATCATTGCTGTATGTCAGGGTCCTTATGGTCCCCCAGCCAGGTGGGTGGGGACTTGGCGAAATGCTGTGGATCACGTGGTCCATGCTTGGCCAGTCATGACATAGTGATGAGGCTGCGTGCGGACAAGGCTCTTCCACGGAATGTCTGCGGTGAGTGGGAGTCTTGAACTCGGGACGCGGTGTGAATCCATATTGCCTCACTCCCAGCCCAGCAGGTGGTTACCACCACACAGGGACACTGAGGCAGTGTAGCTGTCGGAAACCAAGAACAATTAAATTTCCACAACCTCCCACTTTGCCTGGCCACCTGGCTCTGCCAGAGTCATTCCTCTGGCTTTTATAGGGCAGAGTGCCGGATGTCACCAGATTGTTGGTGGTACCAATTAAAATGAGCAAGCACCCAGCATGCTGAGATGGAGCCTCATAATGGAGGCTCGAAGCCTTAAGCTTCCCGGCCCTCTGCATCTTCAGAGGGGGGGGGATCCTGTCTGTTGCCTCGGGCCCCCCTGCCATGAAATGCCATCTCTTCCTCTGCATGAAGAAAGCCACCGCATCTAAATGGCAGGCGCAGCAGCTGGGTGCGGGCTGGCACCTGCTGCCCTGCTCCGCCAGTCACCCGAAGGAGGTCTGAGATCGGGTGTGCTCTGAAAGTGTTTTATGAGCCAGAACAGTTGACTTCCCAGCCTCCAAGTCAGGGAGGGAACATGGGAGCAGCTGGAAGGTTTATTGTGCTGTTGAGCTGGTGGTTTCTGGCCGTGGTGTCTCCTGGGACTGTCTTAAGTAACAGCATGAGGCCCCATGGAGGAAACCCCATGCTCTCACAGAAAACAACCAAGACTAAAGCCAGGCAGGAGTGTTTGGGGTCCTTCGCGCTTGGGGACCTGAGGGACAGCCCTTCCTTCTGATCTTGGCGGAGTGGATTTCCTGATGTGTTGTCCATTGTCTGCCTCAAACTCCTCTCTCCCTGCCCAGTCAGTCTGAGTGAGAAAGTTCACAGGAATCACAGTGACCTGCCACTGTGGAGTCCCCGCCCCATGGCCCCGTGCTAGGCGGCTCCAGGAATGGGCTTGTCCCTCCTGTGGCATCCGTGACCCCGCAGACTTCTAGGTCAGTGCTTTCAAGATCCTCCTGCAGGGAGGAAACCGGGGTTCCCAAAGGTCGAAACCTGTCCCAGGTCACAAAGGCACGCTGGCACACTGGACCCAAGCATCCTAGCTCTTAGCTGACATGCCTCCCTCAGGAAGTGGGGGTTGAGGGGACAGGGACCAGGGACGGGAGTCTCATCCAAAGTTGGTTTCTGGTTTCGCTTTACCGGAGGAAAGTGTGTGCTGTTCCACGGTGGTGGCCGGCAGCTGAGGCAGCGTTCTGTGCTGTCAGAGTGGCCACCCTGATGGGGTTTTGTTGTGCCATGTCTGTGGGCTAACCCGGCGGCCTGGACAAAGGGCAAGGGGAAAAGCCCAGCTTCCTGTCGTGAGCCACGGCTTCCTCCTCCGTGCCCCTCCCCCACCCGCCTTCAGCACCCTCCCTTAGCCGGCTCCACACTAGAACCTCTGGGCTTGTTTTCCATTGTGGCTATGAAAATAGGCTATGTCAGGAACCAAGATTAAGGCTTGGGAAAGGAAGGACAAGGGAGGATGTGTTTGGAGTGGGGGGACGGCCATAGGCCATGTGGATACCCTGATGCAGGAGCCCTGTGGCCAGTATGGAGACTGGTGGGGACAGCCCAGACTGGAGGCTGCTGGCGCTCATGTCTTTGGTTCCCGGGACCCTCTCCATCTTGTTTACTTTCTGTCAGGGTGTGGAGCTGTTTGTGGAAGTCTTGGGCCACTCATAATGGTGTGCTTGTATAATCCCAGGACGCCGGAGGCTGAGGCAGGAGGATCATTAGGTCAAGCTCAGAAAGTGTGATTCTGTACTCTTGGTGTGGAAGAAGCAACCTCGGACACCCTGGCATGGGTGCTCTGCAGGGGCAGATGCCACCCTGCTCTGTCCATTTGTCACTGGGTCACAGGCTGACACTGTTAGCGTCACCAGAAGTCACTGGCTGCCGTCCTCATGACAGCTCAGTTCTGCAGATCACTTCAAGTCAAGGCAAACAGCGCAAACCCGGCTAGCCAGCTGTCCTGGTCTGAGTTCACCTCCCCAGGGTGTCTGTCATTCAAGGAGCCATAGAACTGGTTGAGGCAGGCTTAGCCAGTTAGGGCGGGAATGGAGAGGACATTGGGGCGAGTTTCATCCTTCTCGACTTTCAGGCCTTTCAGGCCGACGCCTTCATTACCAATTTTGTTTTTTTGTGCTACAACTCCAACCCAGAACTTCATGTATGCTACACGGGTACCTCACTGAGCCACATCCCCTCTTTCAGTGACTCGCCTTACCTGGTAATGAGGGTTTATTTATTGGCTGTGATGTATTTTTTCCCCCAGTGCTGGCAATTGAACGTATGGCCTTAGTCGTGCTAGCTGAGCATTCTGCCACTGAGCTATACCCCCAGTCGGGAGGTGTTTGTGTGTATGTGTGTATTTTGTCTTTGGTCTTTGACTTTGAGATTTATAGTGGAGATTCAAGCAGAAGTTACAAATTAAAAAAAAAAAAAAAGTAGTCTGGGGCCTGGAGAGAGAGCTTAGTGGTTATGAGTACTGGGTGCTCTGGCAGAGGACCCAGGGTTCTGTTCCCAGCACTCACATCAGGGGGCTCACAACCACTGGTAACTGCAGTTCCAGAGGGATCTGGCGCCCTCTTCTGGTCTCCATGGGCAACCGTACTCACATGGTGCATATACTGTAAAGCAGGCACTTGCACACGTGAATAAAAATAAATGATGCTTTAAAAAAGTTTTTAGAGGTGATGACTTTTTGTTGTTGTTGTTTTGGTTTTTCGAGACAGGGTTTCTCTGTGTAGTTTTGGTGCCTGTCCTGGAACTCACTCTGTAGACCAGGCTGGCCTCGAACTCATAGAGATCCGCCTGGCTCTGCCTCCCGAGTGCTGGGATTAAAAGGCGTGCGGAAGGTGGCGTTTTCTAATGGCCAGCTCGTGTGTCTCTAGGACGGGGCTGTGGCTGTGGTAGGAAAAGCGGGAAATGGCCTGTGGAGGTGTGACAGTCTGGATGACAGGCCAGGGAGCGTGTAGTGGACCCGTTTGGTTCCATACATTATGGCTCTGAGTGCACTTAGGGGTGGGAGGGGCAGCTGGAGGAGAGGTAGGGGTTTGGGGTAGCATGGGAAAGGCTCTAGAGAGATTAAGGTTGGGTGTGCCCCACATTTTAAAAGGATGATGAACAGGAGGTGAAAGTCTGTCCCTAAAGAAAGAGGCAGAGAGAGCTGTACCATCCCGGGTGAGCGGCACAGCAGTGCTTTAATTACAGGGTAGGGTGGGGAGCTGAGATTTCGAGGTTGCCTCCGCTCCCCACCCTCCAGGCCTGTGCCGAGGTGTGGGATTATCATCAAAGTGATGGAGAAGGCCTCAGGTACTTTAAGCGGGGGTGGGGGGGGTGGGGGGATGGGGGGTGGTGGTGAGGTGAGGTGGGGGGGGGCGGGCTACTGTCACTTTAAAGGGGTCTGAAAGGGGATAGAGATGAGTGGCAGGACCAGGTGGGGACTAGGGGCGTGTCTTAGTGGTAGACTGCTTACTGAGCCTGTATAAGGCCCTGGGTCCAATCCCAACCCACCAAAAAAAGGGGGAAATGGGAGGAAAGCAGTGGCCCAGGACAGGACACCATATTGCCCGTTTGGTTGGACTCAGTGTTTAAGGGGTACCTGGGTGGTCAAGCAGGCGTTGTTCATGTTCTCGCCTGAGCTTTGCCTTCTGAAATCTCAGCTTCCCACATTCTAGTAGGTGCCTGTGGACATAGAGTTGATAGCCCTTGGAGTGAGTTCTGATTACCACACTGTGGTAGGAGACCCCAGAGCATGGGTGACATCACTCAGCTGGAGGGGGACAGATCCGTTCAGGCACCTGGGTGAGCTAGGGCAGGGCCTCTTAAACTGTTTCTACTTAAAACCCCCCGTTACAGATTTTTAAACATTTATTTACTCTGTGTGTGTACGTGTGTGTGTGTGTGTGTGTGTGTGTGTGTGTGTGTGTGTGTGTACGTACATGTGTGTATGCCCACACCCATGCATGTGGAGGTCAGAGGCCAACTTATGGGAGTCAGTTCTCTCCTTCCCACGTGTGGTTGTGAGCATCAGACTCAGGTCCTCAGGCTTGGCGGCAAGAGCTTAACCCACAGAGTCATCTCAGCAGCCCAAGATGTTTATTTGAGAACAATTCTTTGGTATGTATAATTTTACCATTTATTGAAGATGAAGGCAAATTTCCATCCTAAGTGAGACCAATGTGCTTGTCTGTTTTTACGTGCGGGATCAAATCTTGGCTGAATACTTTACAGTGCAGGATGCAGAGATGCCAACGTTTCCTAGAGCCAATCAATATTTGGAGCTTATAATCAATCCTGAGAACATTGCTTTGCCTAAATACTTAGTTTACAGTGCAGGAGTAAGTTTAGGGTCCTCTCAAACTGTTAGAAATTCTGTCCTAATCCTAAGCCAGAATTGATTTAGTGATTTTTTTTTTTTAATTTAAGAAACTCAGGTTAGCAATTCAAACATCAATGTTTAAAAATCAAACATTCTAAAAATACAATCCAAAGATATATGCTGAAGAATGACGATAGGAAAAGAATTTAAAGTCTTTGTTTTTCTTCTATTTTTTTTTTTTTTTTAATGCCGAATGCCGTTTATTGAAGGAGGGAAGAGGTCTTAAATACAGGCTTATAGCACAGTGGGAGAACCCCGGAGGGCAGAAGTTCGCTACCGATGTTTTACAGTCTTGAATCTAAGCTGTTTTTCTTAATTAAGCCACTACATTCACTTAGGTCACTACCACGATGTAAAAAGTGGGAGCTGGGGAGGGTGGGAGTCAAGGTTGAGGTGGGATGCCAGGCCTCCCTTGTAACAGGCTTTCTCTTTTGGGCCACCAACCAGCTCCCAAATCATGACACAGAGACTTGTTATTAGTTTTGAATGTTTGGCCTTAGCTTAACTCTTATTTTAATCTGTTTCTCCTTATCTACGTTTTGCCGTGGGCTTTTACCTTTCTTTCTGTATATCTTCCTTTCTTGCTGTCTCCATGGCTGACTCGTGGCTGCCTGGCTTCTGGCCCCAGGCGAGGCCCTCTCTTTCTCCCTAGTTCTCTCCTTCTTCTCTCTCAAGGCTAGATTTCTCCTCCTTCTTATTCTCTCTGCCCGCCAGGCCCTCTCCTGCCTAGCTATTGGCCGTTCAGCTTTATTAGACCAATCAAGTGCCTTAGGCAGGCATGGGATGAGCCTGCGCGATGCGTGATGGGTGAGAGCAGCTGAGTGTCAATCCAGCACAGCAGGGACTGTGCCCCTCAGGCAGGCTATAGCACGTCTCCAAGCTTGGGTCCCCTCATTCATAAAGAGATAGCCACACCAAGACTGCTCTTTGGTACTGTCGTGAAGTTGAAACAGGAGCCTTCCTAGTGACCACAGGGCCTGGAGTATTCCAGGGGGAGGCTTGGTAGATGGCCACCTTTATGATTGGTTGGTACTGGATTCGGCAAGAAATCCCAGCTGACAGAGAGACCATCTTGCCTTGGCTGGATATGTGGAGTGTTTTGGGTAGGACTGTCAGCTGGTGATATTATAGATGGTTGTCCCTGAAACCGGTAACCACAAGGTGGGTTTGTCTTGGAGACTCCGGCCATGTGGTGGGGGCAGGAGCCAGGTTTGGAGGTTTATTCTCTGACTCAGGCTCCCTGAGCCTCCCCAGGCTGCTTGCATTGCACATCTTGGAAGCCTAGCACCCTCCTGCTTCAGAGGTGCTGGGAAACATCAGGACCGAGAGAAGCCTGCAGGACTGTCCCAGACTACCCTTCCCTGGTCAGGGAGCTACTTAAATTAGTCTCATCCTGGCAGCAGGAGGCAGGAAGTGGGAGCGGACCACCCCACCCTCCTGCTGTGCCCTTCCTGATCCCTTCAGCCCGGCCCCAGATCAAGTGGCCTCTAAGTCCAGGCCCATTGTACCTGCTGTATCCCCCTGGAATCCACCCAGGCCTCAAGCCTCCATCTTGATCAGGGATGGGGCGGGTGTCCCTCTGCGCAGCTGGGTGGTTGAGCTCTGTCACTTGGTTCTTCCCAAAGCAGAAACCCTCTCCCACAGCCGCCCACCCTGCCCGCTGGGAGTCCAGCCCAGGTCCCGCAATTACAGATTCTATGAAGTGCCTGGATATGGCTCAGCGATCTCCCCCTCCCCGTGTTCTCGATGCGGGTGGCAGCGCTGTGTTCCTGCCTGGGGCGGCTTTGAGTTATTCGAGATACGGTGCAGGGCACAGTTTCTCTCTGGAAGACTGTTATGATTGGACAACTCTCTGGTGAAATTGGTGGTGGCTTCCCAGACTCCGCTGGGTTAGGGCACTTGCAGATCCCCCCTCATGTTCCGCAAGTGTCCCCCTTGCTCTTTGGCTGGACAACAAATACAGGAGCTGCAAATGGAGTGACCTGCATACCGCTTAACTGACGTCTCTCCGGCCACTGTTGCTGCCCTTGCTGGTGACTGACTGACTGACTGACTGACTCTGTGTGTGTGTGTGTGTGTGTGTGTGTGTGTGTGTGTGTGTGTGTTACAGGTAGTCATCCCCACTCAAGATGTGTGTAGAGTTTGCTCCCATTTTACAGTCAAGCTTAAGGAGGTGTGGGAGGAAGGCATCCACCTAGGCAGGCCTCGAGCCACAGGGTCTGTCCCTTCAGCAAATGCTGGTGAGCCACCTTGGAACTGGTGGTGACCTCAGAGCCCTGTTTTCTCTGCTTTAGACCAAGTCCTTAGTCCTCAGAACAAACAAAAAAGAAAGAAGAGAAATGGATGTGGGCAGGTCATTGGAAAAATGGGAGGAAGCCGGGGATGGTGGCACACGCACACCTTTAATCCCAACACTCAGGAGGCAGAGGCAGGCGGATCTCTGAGTTTGAGGCCAGCCTGGTCTACTGAGCGAGATCCAGAACAACCAGGGCTATACAGAGAAACCCTGTCTCAACTCCTCCCTCCCCCCCCCCAAAAAAAAAAGAAGAGTAAAGACGGGAGGAGAAGATACCTAAAGTCTAGGTGACTTTAGAAAGGTCCGTCTAGGAGGTGGCCCTGATGCAGAGTTCCTCTCAGGCCGCCTGGCAGCAAGGACCTGAATGTTGTTGACAGCCCGGAAGCTTAGAAGCCTAGTGTTGCAGCCATGTGTCCACCCGGGTGCTCAGCTGTCTAAACTGCCAGATCTGATGGACTGCTGAGGTACCTAAGTTAGATACGGGGAGGTTGTTTTAACTACTAATTATTACACAGGAATAGACCACACAGACAGTAAGTAATGCACAGTGAGCTTCATTAGATCTCAACTAACAGTAAATAGTGCACCTTTTTTTTTTTGGAGATACATGTGACTTGTATTTTTAGCACCAGCAACTTCTGTTTTTGTTTTTTGTTTGTTTTGGTTTGGTTTTGGTTTTCAAGATAGGTTTACTGTGTGTACATGCCAGGGCTCGTGCGGGGACGAGGATTTCCTGTGGGAATCGCTTCTCTCTTTCCACCATGTGAGTCCAGAGATTGAACTCAGGTTGTCAGGCTTGGCTTCTGGTGCCTTTACCCAGTGAGCCTTCTCGGCAACCCTGTGTTTTGTTGTCGTTTGTTTATTTGAGACAGAGCCTTACCATGCAGCCCCTGACCGACCTGGGATGTGTAGCCCAGGCTGGCTTCAAACTCGGAGTTCCTCCTGCCTCTGCCTCTCAAGTGCTAGGACTGGTCTGGTTTTGTTTTTTTTTTGAGGCAGGGTCTCACAACATAGCCCTGACTGGCCTAGAACTTTCTTTAGTTGTCCTGGCTCAGTTCCCGGCGACGAGGCTGACAGGTGGGCAGCGCCGCACCCGCTTCCTGTACCCACCCGACTCTCGCCGTCCCCTCTGTCTCCACTAGTCTTCCTTTGCTGTAGGCCCGGCTCCTTTTCCTTCCAGCATGGAGCTGATCCCAGAACACAGCCACATTGCACTGTGCCCAGTCACACAGCGGCCACACACAGCCCAGCTCCTGGAGACCCGAATCTGCCGTATCTAATCTGGGTTCACTTTGCAGAGCGATGAGTTCCTAACGGTTGTGAGAAAACGGGGTTTTGGCGAACTGGCAGAGAATCACAATAGGATTACCATCTCCTCGTTCACCCGGTTCAGGCTGGGTTTGTAAATCTATTCCAGTTGGTGACACCAGTCGGAGCTGGCTGGGTGGGATGGGGTAGGGAGGTAGAGTGCCCGGCCGGGTAGATGGCTGCTGTTTCTGAGCACAGCAGGTTTAACAAAGGCAAGACCAGGTCTCATGTACCTTCCCTGTGCGCTTACTATCTGAGATGGAGTCACAGCTTCACCACCAGCCCCTCGAGTCCTCTGGGGTAAGGAAGAGATTCCCTCATGTCCATCTGACCGGAATAGCCCTGATGAGACCTGCTTCCCTAGAGCAGTCTGCAGTTTGAACATGGAGGTCTCGCTCAGCCTCCAGCCTGCTTGTTTCTTATAATTGTAGCATTCAGTCTATGCTGCTTGGTCCCCCCCCACACTACCACCGCCTTCCCTCACATCCGAGCTCCCCGACCCTGCCATTTGGAGACTGCCTGCCCCCACCCCCACCCCCTACCATCTCTTAAAGATGTCTCTCTTTAGTAGAATGCTACTTCATTTCATTTTCTTTCTCTTACTCGCTTAGCTCTTGTGGAAAGTCAGCTGGGTGACGACGATGGAGCTCGGCCCTGGCTAATGGCCTGGAGCCGCTCCAGGCCACCGGCTGCATCGGCCCGCACTTGTGGGTGGTCGTCAGCAGCGAGCGTGATATCTTCTCTCTGTGGCTCTCAAGGGTCCCCTCTTCTCACGAGCTCGGCTGTTCACACTTGGCTGGCCTGCCTCGTCATTTGCGATCATGGTCGTCGTCATGCAGACCCTGAAGCGGATCTGGAGCCTCACCAAGGCTCGATTTTTATTAGTATTGAAGCCACTCGGCCTCTAGGCCAGTCGGCCATTTCAATCTGTTACCTAGTGGGTCCCCCCACCCCCCATTTCTATCTGGAGACTGGGCAGTGTCCCAGAATGTGAAGGGGCTGCAGAGCCTGAAGCTGGGGATGGCTGGGAGAATTCTTCAGCTTTAGGAGTCTGTGTGATGGAGGGGCAGGGTGGTGGTGGTGGAGGTGCCCACAGATTAGTCTGGGATTTTAATGTTTCCTCAGTTGTGTAGGTTTCTTCAGCAAAGGGAGGAAGTTGATATGACTGCTGAACCACTTAGAACGAAGTTCTAAGCATTTTTTTTTTTTTGTGCCGAGCCTCAATTTCTTCATCTGTAAGACGGTGTTGCTGAACAGCTAAGTCAGAGTCCGTGTAAAGATTAAACAGGAGGGTCACTGTATTCAGTCACAAGGGAGGGGTGGAAACTTAGTAACAAAGTGTCAGGGCTCCGTCATCCACAATAAAGTGGCCACACCGCAGGTGGTGTCCTCTTGAGCCCCGAGTCATAGAGGAAGGTCTCTCTCCGAGCCCAGCTCTTCCTCATTCTGAATTCTGACTTCCTCTTAGGGATTGGGAGCTGATTTTCTGACTCCAGCGATCCTGGGCTGAGCATCTGAAGATAGTTAACTTCCTTCATGCCCCCCAACCCCCTACTCCCCACCCCTGTGCACTCTAGACAGACATCTGAATCTGAGGATGGTTAACTTCCTTGATGCCCACCCCACCCCTCCCCCACTCCTATGCCCTGGACAGTCAGTCAGTCAGGAGCTCCCTTCCAGGCCTCCAGAGCGGGTCTCCTTTATAATGTCTCCTTCAGGCTGCTGTCCTACTAGATTGAGGCAAAAGGAAGAGAACTCAGCTCACGCCTGGCCACTGACCACCCAGGGTTTCAGCTCCCTGGAGACATGGACTGCTCATTGTGCCCAGACATCCAGGTCTTTTAGGACATAGACTTCCTCCTAATGTCACTTTCTAGGGGTACCTGTGCCCTGACTGCTGCTTTTCTGAACAGAGTGGCTTGCAGCAGCCCCAGATGCACCCCAGATGCTGGCAGGTGCAGCATTCACAGAGCTGGGTCCAGGCAACCCTCCTGGCAAACGACCCTGGTAGCCGCTGGGTAGGGACTGTGGATCAGGCAGGGCCCAGCTGCAGCCCTGTATTGGTGGAGTTTGAGCTAGTCCTGTCCTGGGAGTATGCGTTGTCCGCTGGCCTCCTGCAGGGGCCCAAAGGGCTCTAGTCCCTGAAGTCGGACTCACAGTATTTTAGGTGCTTCCAAGTAATCATGACCAGATAGATGTCTGTACAGATGCTGAGGTCTCCACCAAGGAGCAGCGAATGGGGTAGTGTGTATGTATGTGCATGTGCACATGTGTGTCTTTGAGCCCTTACATGTTTGAGATATTCTGAGCACTCTGCAAGGCAAGTGCCCAGTCAGTACTAGGATTAAGTGTGAGGTGGTGATGAGCATAGAAACCCACTGTGTGACACACCCCACCACCGGAGAGCAGGTGTTACAGGTCCAAGCTGGGCCTGGAAATTCATGACCTGAAGAAGGTGGTGTCATGTAAACAGACGGTTCTCTCCTGCTGGCCAGTTCCCGAGCAACCATTCAGAGGCTTATATTAATTATAAATACTCAGCCGGTAGCTCAGGCTTATTACTAACTAGCTCTTACACTTAAATTAACCCATAATTCTTATCTATATTTAGCCACGTGGCTTGGTACCTTTTCTCAGCACAACATTCTCATCTTGCTTCCTCTGTGGCTGGCTGGCGACTCTCAACTCCACCCTCCTTCTTCCCATCATTCCCAGTTTGGCTTTCCCCCCTAACTTCCTGTCCAGCCTCCGGCCTGTCAGCTTTGTATTAGCCGATGAGAGTCATACATATTCATAGTGTAGAAGAGGATCGTTCCACAACAGTATCATGTATGGATTACCAAACCATAGGGGACGACAGGGACCAGACGGCTCTGCTCCCGGAATGGCATTGAAGCCCATCAGCGTGGCTGTGGTTGGCCTCTGGCGTGAGTGTGCCATGGCAGAAATGGATCTTGTGGTTTGATACAGGTAGAGTGAGCAAAGGTGGGCTTGGACCGGATGGGCCCCGTGGCTGTGGGTCCTCGGGCGGCCCACTGCCGAGATACTGGAGTCTTGGGAGAGCCAGCAGCTTGGGAGTCCACACCTGTAACCCATAACCTTGTCCTGTCAGAGGCAGCGGAGGGGAGATGGGAACTCAGGCTCCCTCTCTGACCTTGGGGAAGTCCCTTCTCTGCCCCACAGTGCCCCCACTCGGCGGATGGCGTCATAACAGCAGGGTCCAGCTCCTGGGGCATTTGTGTTCTGTAACTACCACCTGCTGAGCCCTTAGAACAAAGCGTGGTCCCGAGGGGCTCCAGTGGGAGTAAATACCTTTACTGTTGCCAGTCCCCTGCCTCAGCCTTAACCTCTTTGCGACTCGTTAAGCTTCTAGATTTCAGAATTCTCTTGGGTTTTCCAAGTATACCTTGTTCGCTGCCTGTTTATGCTTCCTGCCTGGGCTCCCCACTCTCTACCCCTCTCCCCGTTCTAGAATGTGCTGCTTATCTGTCTTCCAAGTGCCAGGATTGTAGACATGGCTAGTCCCTCCTCTTCTGTGGTTTGGGGGGGGGTGGGCACTGTAGGCAGTACCACCTGCCGTGCCCGTGACACCCTTGGTCTCCTTTCCCAGCCTCCCCCTGCCTGCCCCCTTCCCCTCCTCCTTCCCTCCAGACTCCCCAGGGCCAACTGTCTCTGCCCTGCTCCTGCCTCCTTCCTCTTCCTCTGTTTATTGCTTTCGACCTTCTGGCCCTTCGCCGCCACCCCCGCTCCCCCTTTCCCCGCAGACCTGGCAGGGCAGGCTGCACGGACGAATCCCTTTGGATTTGCCACTCGAGTCCCGGTCAGGTGGCCTGCAGACAGAGTTAGAGTTGGCACACAGCTTTATCCTGACCACTTCCGAGCCAGAATTTCTTCTAAAACAGCACCTGACCGGTGAGCCGTCCCGCGGAGCCTTCTGTTCCTCCTTGGGCCCGAGTAAGCCTTTGGCAGGACAGGCGTTGAGTTGGTGCCAGCCATCGGACCCAGGAGGGCCCTGGGCCAGCTTGACCTTCCTAGAGGCCAGCGTGGTGTGTGCCTAGCTGTGCCTTCACTACAGGAGCTGATACCGGGGTCCACTCCCCACCCCGTCTCACAGCCAATTACCAGAAAACAGAGGCTTGGAGGAGGGCAGCGTGCTTCCTGCCTGCTCCTCCGCCTTTTGCCCCTTTCCTGCTCAGTTTCCACCCGGGGGTCCTTGAAGCGCCACCCGCACAGGAGTGGCACGGCGCCACAGCCCCTGCAAACACCCCCCCGGCAGCCCTCTGCTTTATTTTCCCTCCTCAAGTTTTGCCCATGGAGTGGGACTCTCAGCGACAACTGGCAAGCAGTTCCGTGGCTGCTCATTGTCATTCTGGTGGGCTCCAGTTTCCAGAGGGCTCCGTCCGGGTGCTTTCTGGGTATTTGCATTCATTTCTGCTGTGCCCAGAGCACAGCTGGCGTGGGTCCCCAGTGCGTGGGTGGGGAAACTGAGGCCCCACGGAGGAGGACTACCGACGGTAGCAGGGGAGCACATGGCAGGGGTTTTCTGGGACCGCAGAGGACATGTGTGCTGGGTGTGTGTTTAAGAGCGTGTGAGCGGACGGCGGTTGGAAAGGCAGAGTGTGGTGGACTTCCCAGCACCGGTCAGGTCTGAACTCTTACATCAGGCCCAGGCAGCTCCCAGGCCTTTTACCCAAAGCTACTTCTCCAGGCCTCAAGGCCAGCAGTGGCTGCCTTGCCTGCTGGGTGTGTGCGCGGGCAGCGCAGCCCCTCTGCTGCCCACCCGCTCCCTCTCATCCCTCTCCCTCCCTCGCCTCTCTTTCCCCAGCTTTATGGCTGGCATATGGAAGCCCTTTCTATTTATCCACTGCACCAGGATGCTGCATCGTGCTGTGCTCCAGCGAGCGGAATCCTCAGAGTCCCTGCAGGGCCATTTCGGAGGCTGCATGCGAAGCAGCCAGCTGTTTGCAGGGAGCGTCCGGGCCCGTCACATCAGCGTAGCGGCGGCATGGCCATCTGTGCACTTGGGTCATCCTGGGCTGTCTGCGTCTCAGGGATGGAGGCGGTCCGTGTTCTGTCAGTCTGGGTGGTTGTTTTGCGTCCTGGTGCTTTTCATTCCTTCCCTCCGGTCTCCGATAACTTTATGGTCACGGTTCTGGGCCCTTGGCCAGGGCTAAGGGAGGACTTCTGGGGAGGGGACCACACAGATCTTTAGTGGTCAAGGTCTTTATGTCTGTCTGCTCAGCCCGATTTTGAAAGGAGAGCTCTGCCCAGGGCACTGGCAGTGGAGAACACACTGTTTGCTGCTAGGGAACGTTCCCCCAGGCTTACAATGCCAACTTCCCAGTGGCTGAGTGTCCCTGAGCCTCGCCTCCTCTGTCTTGTTCCAAGCTGTGGGTGTCAGAGCCAGGGAGACTGTATTTCTGCTGTCCACTTGGACCCTGTCCCTACGTCTCTTCGCGTTTCCAGCTGCCTCCCAGACAAGTGGAAACGCAGAGGGCCAGCTGTTGTCCTTGGAGGAAGCTGAGGAAGGCCAGCCCCATGACCGTCCCCTGCTGATGTCATCCTGGCCCCTCCATCGTGCCTCTCGTGGTATGCCTTGCTCCTGGCCATCCAGGTCATCTGGAAGGTGCCTTTGTGCTCCAGGCAGGGACGTAGTCAAGTCCCAGGGGAGAACGCTGGTGGGGTCTTTAATAGTCTGGGTTGGAGAGGGTCTGCCGCAGCACTCTGTAATGAGGAGCTACACTGGGGGTGATGTTGGATGAAGCCAGCTCTTTTACCTGGAGATGTGCTGCCTAATTCTCATGGGAAGCTCTGTGGGAGGAGGCTGAACAGGTCTTGTCACCAGGGTAGGTGGATGTCAGTGGTCACTGGGGCTGGGGCTGCATAGCCAGGGATTCTGGAGCAGATTCAGGGAGCAAGTCCTCAGCGGGGTCAGGGGCTAGACCATGCACTGTGGCGACACACCGAGAAGCCACAGGGCGTTCTCTGCTTACTTCCTGAGATCAGTTCCCCATCTGAACTTGCAGGCCACTCGTTCCACCCTCTCAGCCTTGACATGTCCCTTCTGCCCTGCCGTGGGGCCCTTAATTGTCCTTTCCCTCTGGAAGGCTGCCGAGCCCCTGAGCACAGCTCATACAAGGCACAATGGGCCCTCGGGAGCTGGAGCGACTCCAGCCTCAGAGTCCGGCAGCCAAGCAGGCGCAGGCAGGGAGTTGCAGCTCAGACTGCGAGAGCTTTTGGACCTGAAGCCACCAAAACCTCCACATGAAAGGGCTGGGAGAGCTAGTGGCTCCCTGCCCACCACTTACGACCTTTCCGTAATCCCTAAATGCCCTGCCCAGCCACCTGCATGGACTGAAGGAGGCTTTATGGAATCACCTGTGGCTTCCCTGAAAAGCCCTTCGGTGACCCAGGTTACCCAGAGCCTTTCAGCCCTGTCCCCGTGGGAGAGCCGCTAACAGGTCCCAAGCCTTGCCAAGTTCTGCGTTGTGTTCTCCACGGTGAAGGGCTGAATGAAGGGAACAAAGTGGGGGGAGGCGCTCGACTGCCCACCCGGACATGTGAATAAGTATGGCTCCTTTCTGTGCTTTTAGAAGGGTCTGTATACAGAGGGACCGTGTCGAGCCCCTTAACACCCCTGGGCACCGCCTAGTGCACTGTGGGTAAACGCTGCCAGGTCCTGTGCCCGGCTCTGTGCCCTCGGCCTCTGGCCACCTGTTGTTCAGAATTCCGTGGGAGCCCGTGGGCTTCAGGGAGAGATCCTTTATGTCACATCGGTTCTGACAGATTTGCTGATCCTGTATGCAGCGGACTGACACTGTTCTGGGCTCTGGGGACACCGCAGTGACCATGACAAAGGCCTGTGTCCTCAGAGAGCTGACATTTAGCCAGGGGAACAGGCAAACATGCCAGGTTCTGAGCATTCACTGGGCCGTGTGGGGTCAGGGGTCAGAGACAAATGGCCGTGGGACTACGCAGAGGAGCCAAGGGCAGTCGGTCCTGAGACAGTGTGAGGATGGGAAGCTGAAAGGCCGGAGAGAGCTGGCTGCTTAAAGATCCTTTAGGCCAAAAGTTCCAGAGCGAGTCGGTCCTGAGACAGTGTGAGGATGGGAAGCTGAAAGGCCGGAGAGAGCTGGCTGCTTAAAGATCCTTTAGGCCAAAAGTTCCAGAGCGACTACGGAGCCAGAGTGGTGAATGGGTAGATGACCTGAGGGGGGCCATTTTAATTGGAGTGAGTGCTGAGGGGTAAGTGCTTAGGGTTTCCCAGGGAGGCAGAAGATCAGTACCAAATGGCTGTGTGTGTGTGTGTGTGTGTGTGTGTGTGTGTGCGTGTGAGCATGTGGGGTGGGTATACCTGCCCATACATACATGTGTGGAGGCCAGAGGTTGTATTCCAGTGTCTTATTTGAGACAGGGTCTGTGCTGAACCTGAAGCTCATGGGTTTGGTTTAGACTGGTTGGCCAGGGCCCCCAGGACCTACCTGGTACCCCGTCTCAGTGCTGGGGATATAGCCCCACCACAGGCAGCTGGGCATCTGAGTGAGGGTCCTTGAGCTTATCCACAAGCACTGTACCAACCGAGCTGCCTCCCCAGCCCTGCCTTAGTTTTCTTAAGGTTAACTGGGAGGTTCACACACACAGACACACACAGACACACACACACACACACACACACACACACACACACAGATATACACGGACACAGATACACAGACACACATAGAGACACACAGACATACACAGAGACACACATAGACACACGCACACAGACATACACAGACAGGTACGCAGACACACACATAGGGACACACAGACATACACACAGTAATACACATACAGACGTACAGAGACACAAATACATAGATACACACACAGAAATACACAGAGACACTCAGGCACACATAGACATGTACACAGACACACATAGACAGACATACACAAACACATAGATACACTCAGGCACACGTACACAGACACAGATGCACATAGACACACACACACACACACACACACACACACACAGTCTATTTCTCTGATATAGAAAAGGCCATGGGGCAGAACAGCTAAAGGACAAGTCCATGGAAGGGGCTGGGCTGGTCCAGGAGAGATGGCTCCAGCTGTGGCAAAGCAGAAGGGCCAGTTTAAGAAGAGAGATTACAAAGACAAGTAGTTGACACAATTGCATCTATTTTATACGTTATCTGGTGCTCATTCGCAACATGGCAGTGGCCGGCAAAGGGAGAGCTCCAGGCAGGACTCTGTGGGGAATCATTTTGATCCTAGGGGTGGGGCCTGTCCACTTCCTGAGGCCCCGCCTGCCTGTGTTGATTCAGCTGTTCCCTGAATCTGCTGTTAGAGGCCAAGGACAGCACACACTCAGCACCCCCATCCTGCCTCTTTACAACCAGCCGGTGGTCCTCTGTGGCAGATCCCCCAATTCTAGACACATTTACTCACATCTGGATGTGGTGTCAGCTGCAGAATGCAAAAGGTGTTCTCCCTAGTGAGGGAGAAGCCATTCTGTGTTGGTGATGTGCCTGTGTATCATTCCAGAACAAAGCCGAGTGGCTTCGAGATAGGTTGGTGGGCAAAGGGAGAGGCTCCTGTGTGCTGACAGTGTTCTGGTCATCTTGGAGCAGAGCAGCCCAGCTAGGCAGTGTTGGTGGGAGCCCTCGGCCCCCAGCACACAGCGCAGGAGCTGCTGACCCCCTCAGGGCAGCGCCTGAGTTTGGGGTTGTTTCTCAGACCACCTGCATCTGCCTGTCTGCTTTTGTTGATTCGTTAGTCAGCTCGTGGTTTTTGTTTGTTTGGCAGTCTCAGGAAGATCAGGCTGGTTGCAAACTGTAGCAGAGGATGACCTTGAATTCTCATCCTCCTGTCTCAACCTCCTAAGTACTGGAACTACACATATGTGCTACCAAGCCCAGTTTCAACTTATAGATATGTGGTGCTGGGGGTTGAACCTGGGTCTCTGAACATGCTAGGCAAACCCTCTATCCACTGAGCCACATCCTCAGCCTTTCCTGTTTTCTTGTGGTCGTTGCTGCCTACCTGTAAACACATTGACGCTCCCAGTTGCAAGCTCAGAAGGACCAGCGTCTTTTCCCAAGTGGTGCTGAGTCTCCTCTCTGCTCCAGCATCGATGGGCAGTGGCTTCAGAGCCTCCTCCAGAGGCCCTGTGTCGGGGTACTGGCCGCCTCTGCAGGTGCTCCTGCAGAGGGTGGGTCATGGGCTGGCCAGGAGCCTCCAGGGGGTCTGTCCTCGGATGCCCTTGAGCAAGGCAGACTGTTGGTTCCAAGTCACGGTTCGTATCTGGGATAAAATGAAACGCGTGTGCCCAGTTGAAGTGGAGCTCAGCAACACATCACCCTAGAGCTGGAAGTGACGCTGTGTGCTTTCGTCCCTGTTCCATTGGCGCTGTGCCTTCTGTCGGGAGCTTCCTACCTGCACTCTGTGCTCACAAGCACGTGCACGCACACACTTGTGCGCATGAGACTTGCTCCAGAGCTGTGACCAGCAGAGGAACAAGGCGTCTGGGTTAGACAGGGAGAAAATGAATTGAGCAATCTGGTTCTCCACGACCACACCTTACAAGGTGTCCCTAGGAGGAGCCCAGGGTCGACACACTGTCGTTTGCACGGCTGTCGGGAAGCGACCCGTGTTTTCCAGTAGCACGACCCCCTGCATAGGGAAGCTGGGGGCGCTGAGGATGCGGCTCCCACGTGGGGCGCTTGTCCGGTGTGCACAGGTCCCTGAGTTTCATCCCCACCGCGGGACTGGGGGGGTGGTGTGGTAGGATGTTGGGGGGTACTAGACGTAAGCGATGGAGCTCAGCGTTGGGGATCTGCAGGTTTGAAGCTGCGAGCCTAAGATGCAGCCCTGGGAAACACACCTTCCAGAGAGCTTGAAGACAGAGCACACTGGTGGGTGAGGGTCCACAGAAATGGAAGGCTCAAGCAGCTCGTGGGAATGGAGAAAGGTATTATTATTAGGGGAGTTTGTTTGGGGGGGTTCTTCTTTTCGAGGCAGGGTTTCACTGTAGCCCGTGCCTGTCATGATCCTCCTGCCCCCGTCCCCAGAGTGCTGGGATTGCATCGGGCCGCCGTGCCTGGTCTAGTGTGGACTTCTGAGAAGGTAAAGCTTGTGACCCGTCATCTGACCTCTAGGTATTTATTTACCGAAGGAATGAGAGCGCACGCCCCACAGCAAGCCTGGCGCCTCAGCAGCTCACCTGAGTCAGTGTCTGTGGGTGTCGGGAGGTGGGGGGACACCGTGGGTTACAAAAGGGAGTGTGCTCAGCAGTGCAGAGCTGACGCACGACTCCGCGCAGATGCACTTCACGATGGTTATGGTGAGAGGAGGCAGGCGCATGAGCAGACTGGGCAATGCCTTAAACAACATTCTCAGCCATGCAGAGTCGTCAGGCAGGGTAGCCGCTGAGTGGTCCTCTGGGGTAGGACAGGAGGCAGAGCAAGTGACGGCTCTGTCATCCTCTTACTTAGGTTTCTTATTGGTGGATTTTGGGTTTTTTAAAGGCGGAGTTTCTCTGTGTTGCCCTGGCTGTCCTGGAACTCACTCTGTAGACCAGGCTGGTCTTGAACTCACAGAGATCTGCCTGCCTCTGCCTCCCGAGTGCTGGGATTAAAGGCGAGGCCACCACACCGGGCTTTATTTATTTATTTTTACTTTATTTTTTCGGTGCCAGGGGCTGACCAAGCTAGTGCTTTCCTGGTGTGTTGTGTCTCTGGCCGACTGTTACTTTTGATTCATTCATTCATTTAACTAATTAATGTGTTGGGTTTGTTTGTTTGTTTGTTTGCGGGGGAGACAGGGTCTTGCTATGTAATGCTGGCTGACCTGGAACTTGCTATATAGACCAGGCTGGCCTTGACCTTAAAGAGATCCACCTGCCTCCACCTCTGCAGTACTATGATTAAAGGCATGTGCCATCATCATACTTGGCTTATTTTTAGTATTTAATTATTTACTGTATCTATTTGTGCACGTGTGGAAGTCGGAGGACAGCCATGGGAATCAGTTCTCAACTTCGTCCGTGTGGATCCTGGGGGTGGAACTCAGGTCATCGGGCTTGGCAGCAAGAACCTTAACCCTCTGAGCCACCCCACCAGCCCTACATTTTATTCTGAGGCAGTTTTCGAGTCTGGGTGGACTTGAACTCGCTCTATAACCCAGGCAGGCTTTCTTTCACCT
Source organism: Peromyscus eremicus (assembly GCF_949786415.1). Classification (NCBI taxonomy): domain Eukaryota; kingdom Metazoa; phylum Chordata; class Mammalia; order Rodentia; family Cricetidae; genus Peromyscus; species Peromyscus eremicus. The sequence goes on along the minus strand of NC_081438.1, from coordinate 10,709,129 downwards.
TGCTCTCTTCCTGCCTGGGCCTCTCAGGTAGCTGGGCCTCCAGGCCTGTGCTGCCCAGCCCCAGCTGGTTTAACTTCTTGATTTAGCATCTGCTTTCACAGGTGTGCACAGACATCATACCTGGTGGGGCTGAGGGTGTAGCTCAGCGGTAGAGCACCCATAGGGCCCTGGGTTCCATCCCCGACAACACCAAAAAACACAACTGCCAAGCCGTACACTTTAAAATACGTACATTTTAGTGAGTGTCAATGGTCCCCTCTGTGTGCTTTTTATAAGTTTGTGGAGAGAGCCTTGTGAATGGCCGTACCCAATGACCCTGGTCTGCATTTCCAGGTCAGAGAGATCTTAGAGATCTGCCCTCCAGACCTGACCCCTTCCGTCCTAGCCTGTGTGGCAGTGTGCACCACACATCTGCTCTCTTTCCATCGGCCATTGCAAATGACAGCGTCTAAACACTGGGCCCCTCCTGTGGAAGTCTCGGTTACAGTGTGGGTTGTGGGAACCAGACTGCCACAGAGTCACTTCTCGGTAGATTAACCAAGTGGACTCATCGCCTAGTGCTCAGAATCAGCATGCGTATCAGGAGAGATTGCGGACCGTGACAGGCCATGTGAACATGCTCAGACTTTGGAAGTCAAGGGTCCTGCTGACTTCCTCCTCGTGCAGCCGGAGGACAGAAAGAGCCCCTGTTTCCCAGCTGACCCAGGACAAGTGCCAGATGCGGCTCCTGTTGACTGGCTCCAGTGCTCGTCCACCATGATCCCTGGCTCTGCTGGCAGGCTCCGGTCAGCTGCCTTTGAGCCAGGGCCGGCTCGGTCCAAGCCAAACAGTGTGGCTGAGGCTGGGAGAGGGCACTCTGCCGAGACAAAGCAGGGCAAGCGAGGTTCTGGAAGAGATGGGCATGGGTGGGAGCTCGGGAAAGCAACAGATGCTCCTGCTCCCCAGCGGGGCGGGGGCGGCATCCACTTTGGTTAAATGTTTGACCGAGCAAGATCTCCACATGCTTCCAAAAGTCAAAAGTCTGCGCAGCGAGCCCTCCCTCCTGCCCGCCCTTACCGCTCACAGCCAGTTTCTCTCTTGTTTTTCTTCCCTGCGTTTCTTTTTCTAAAGATACGTAGGCATGTGTAGGTTTAGCGGTTCCCTCCCCCACTCCCTCTGCTCTTTTGTGCTTTTAAAAAAGAAATACATTTATTTATTTATAGGAGAGGGTTGGCGTGCCCGCATGCCCACTGCGCCCATATGGAGGTCAGAGGACAGCTTAAAGGCATCTGTACTCCGTATGAGTCCCAGGGGGTCGAACCCAGGTCATCGGGCTTGGTGGCAAGCACCTTTATCTGCTGAGTCATCCTGCTGGCACTTTTTTTTTTTTTTTTTTTTTTTTTCTTATTTAAGAGGAAGAAAGCATTTTTGATCAGCCACCCTGATGCTTGTTGCTAGCAGTACAGGTTAGCACGATGACAGAGTGACCTTGTGCTGAGCAGTTCTGTGTGATCTTCAGCCCGGGTTCTCAGCCAGTCTCTCCCCTCTCCCAATGCAGATGGGGGCAGCCACAGCATCCAGGACTCCCAGGTTCCCAGTCTGGTCTCCGGGACCAACAGTTCCCCCTCCAGTCCCCCCTCCAGTCCCACTGGACACAACTGGGAGATGAATTACCAAGAGGCGGCAATCTACCTCCAGGTGAGTGCATCTGGGTCGGCGCCTGGGGGCAGGGGTGGGGCGGGAGTGGTGGGGGGGTGAGGCATGCAGCCAGGACTCAAAAAGATGCTGGGAAGGCAGCTGTGGTCTTCTTGCCTGTCCCTGCTCCAGACCCGGTTGTGCCATAGGAGTGCGTGTGCCGGCCCCTCCTCTGAGCCTCCTTTGTGGCTTTGCCTGTCCTGGGTCTCCAGTCTGACCCTCTGTCTTCCCAGGACCACGTCTGTCAGGGAGCATTTTATCTACCCTGTACTGTAGCAGGGGGTTGTTCACACAGCCAGCGGGGGCGACTCCTCAGTCTGTTCTCCTCATGTACCTTCCTGCCCCTGTCAGGCCTGAGAAGGGGTCACGTTATGTAGTCTGATCTTCCTGCCTCTGCCTCCCAAGTGCTGGGGTCAAAGGCACGCGCCACCACACCTGGCAGTGTTTGGGGATTTTTTTTAAAAAGCAGTACTTTTCTATAAAACGGTTACATGTTTGTTAACATAAATTCAGGTAGTCTCAGACAACATAATTTCTTCTCTTTCGTTTTAAGAAACTGTATCTCACTGTGTAGCCCTGGCTGCCCTGCAACTTCTTAGGTAGACCTGGCTAGCCTCAAACTCATTGAGCCCTGCCTGCCTCTGCCTCAGGAGTGCTGGGTTTCAAGCCTGCACACCACACTTGGCTCTGGTGTATGCAGAGAATTCTGCTGTATGAGATCTTACCATAAATGAGACCTTACTAGTAGAATTACCTTGTGCAAATGGAGAATTCCGTTTAACGATTCTAGACCAACATGGCTGTTGATTTCTGTACAGTGTCAATTCAGCACAGTCAACTGGGAGACATTCCCAAAGTTGCCCGCATAGCTAAAGTTGCCAAAAACTCCAACTTACCTGCATATAATAGTGTGCACGCGCGATATGTGTACGTGCACATATGTGTATGTGTGCCTATGTCTGCATCACACATGTGTATATGTGTGTATATTTGTGTGTACATGTGCGTATGTGTGCGTGCCTATGTACATACATAACACATAGAGCCACACACCTATCTGAAAGTTTGTTTATGTAAAGAGTAAACATAGGCTTGAGGAGAGAGGTTGGTCGGTCAAATGCTCGCCCCACAAGTGAGGATCCAAATTCAGATCCTAAGGACTTGATTGTAATTCCAGCCCTGGGGAGGCAGAGACAAGTGGGTCCTAGGCTGCTGGCATACTCATGGGCTCCGGGTCAGTGACAAACTCTGAAAGACTCCAAAAAATGAAAACAAAAATCCAGGATGGGTACCTGACCTCTGTCTCCCACATGCATGTGTGCTCACGTAGCACACGCACTGATTAGAGGTTAATAGCTTGCTGATGACATCCTTACTTCCTCAAAGTTCTATATTATCTGAACTATTTTACAAGAGAAGGCATCTTTTTGAAAATTAAGGGCCAGCAAAATGGCTCAGAAGGTAAAGGTGTTTGTCACTCAAGCCTAGCAACCTGATTTCCATCCCTGGAATGCTGGGGGATGTAGACCCTGGGGAAGCAGTTGACTAGCCAACATGAAGTCTTAGGCTCAAACCTTGTGGTGGTTTGAAAGAAAATGGTCCCCAAAAGGAGTGACACTATTAGGAGGTGTGGCCTTGTTGGAGGAAGTGTGTTACAGTGGGGGTGAGATTTGAGGTCTCATATATGTTCAAGCTGCACCCAGTGGCTCAGACCACTTCCTGTTGCCTATGAGTCAAGAGGTAGGACTCTCAGCTCCTTCTCCAGCACCGTGTCTGCCTGCACACAGCCATGTCCCACCATGATTATAATGGACTGAACCTCTGAACTGCAAGCCACCCCAATTAAGTGTTTTCTTTATAAGAGTTGCCGTGGTCATGGTGTCTCTTCACGGCAATAGAAACCCTAAGATAAATCGAATAATGGGTTTCAAGCCAGATGTGGTGGCTGAGACTTAGGCAGGAGGATCAGTACAAGTTTGAGGCCTGCCTGGTCTTCATAGTGAGTGTATGTGGTTAAATCTAGATTCTGCATATAGAGAACATTTTTTAAAAAGGGAAAAAAAAGGTGTCTCATTGTTATTCCTGTTGTTTTGAGGCAGAGTCTCTCTCTATGTAACCCTGGCTTTCCCAGAACTCCCTCTGTAGACCAGGCTGGCCTAGAACTCGGAGATCCACCTGCCTCTGCCTCCCAAGTACTAGAATTCAGTGTGTGCAACTACACCTGGCTAAGACATTGTTTTAGTGATTTTTATTTTTCCATGTTGATTTACTGTGTTGGGGTTAGCATGTGTGACGGGTACATGTGTGGTGATCAGAGGCCAACTTGCAAGGAATTGGCTCTCCTTCTACCATATTGGTCCTGTGGCCTGAACTCGATTCACCAGGCTTGGCAGAAGCGTCTTTACCTGCCAAGCCATCTTGCCTGACCCAGCCTCAGCTTTTTTAACAGTAAAAAGTGCAACAGAGCTCAGATCCTAGTGGGTTCTGTTCTGTGCTGGAGGACTGTCCAGCTGAGGTCAGGGCCAGCTCCTCACTCCTCCTGCAGCCATGCTGGACAAGGCCCAGTCCAGTCACCGGTGTGTGTGGGTTGTTGGCCCTGGCTACATCGAGGGTGTCTGCTCCTGATGGTTTCCTCATCTCACATTTACCTGTTAACTTTCTCACTCACCCTTGGGTGCTGTGAGCTCCAAGGCTTTGGCGTCCTGGAGACTTGAACCCCAGGGAACAGAGGCCTGGGGTGGACAGTCTGTACACAAGCCCAGAGCCCTCTTGGGGAGCTGCATTAGAGCATGTGATGTGGGTTCTCAGTCCATCTCTGCTAGTGGAGACAGCACCCCCGTCCCCTGGGTGGTTATGAGTCCTGGGGTTCAGAGCTGAGCCCTCCTCTCAGGCTCTCTCCAGATACACCTTCCCCGCTGGTTAGAGAAAAATTGCACAAGAATGGCGTATTTCAGTCATGCAGAGCAGAGGCTCCTGGACCTTCTGTGCCCCCGGAGGCCATGGTGAGATGGTGGGAGATGCTGCCCGGCACAGACCACAGGCAGGCCTTTCGGCCTCCCTGGGGCACAACCCTGCCACTGCTTCCTCTGTCCGGCCAGCGGTTTGTCTTTTATAGCAGCATCCAGCTTCAGGGAGGTGACCGAGTCCCCTGTCAGCTACAGCCAAGGCCTCCTCAGAAGGGGAAGAGGGCCACGGGGCCGGCGGGGGCGGTCCCCAGTGTGATTGCTGCCCACTGCCTTCCCGGATATAGAAATCTCACCTGCCCTTTTCCCTGGGACATTGAGCCACTGGGGCCAGGGGAGGTGTGAAGGAGTGAGGTCCCAGCCTCTGTTGTGGCATCTGCGGCACGTCGTTCATCGTGTGGGGCTGTTCTGTATGTCACAGGACATTGAGCGGTGTCCTGGAGTATGTCCAAAGGTTGAGATTGGGGTGCTGCATCCTTCCGCATTGGAAAGCCCTAAGCAAGGGAACTTTAGTCAGTGTCCACAGCGAAGGCTGGGGAAGCCGGGCCAGCCTGCTAGTTTGGCCTGTGCGTGAGCGAGCCCTTTACTTCAGGCCTAAGAATTCATCCCCTGTAGGGATGGTACTTCTCCGTGCCCTCTGAGACATTCTAGTTCGGCAGATTTAAGGAGCGTATCTTGAGCCATCAGATAGTGAGACTCCTCTGTCTCCAGCCTGGACCTCCCCCACTTCCTGCCCCCCCCCCCACCTCTCCAGCATGACACCTCCGCGGATGCTCATGTGCTCAAGCTCTCCTGTCTTCGTAGGAAGGCCAGAACAATGACAAGTTCTTCACGCACCCCAAGGATGCCAGAGCGCTGGCGGCCTACCTCTTCGCACACAACCACCTCTTCTACCTGATGGAGCTGCTCACCGCCCTGCTGCTGCTGCTGCTGTCGCTGTGCGAGTCACCCGCCGTCCCTGCGCTCAGGCTGGGCATTTATGTGAGTGCTGTGTCTGGGAGAAGCCCTGCTTCCTCAGCCCTTCAGGGGGACCTCGCGGGGAACATTCTAGAAGCCTCAGCCGCTCCCTGATCCCAGCTGGAGGAGGCGCCCTTCTGTTTCCAGTGACTCCATAGACAGGACTGGGGCCTTGAGAGCCCACTCAGACCGGTCTCACCTGGTCACCCTGTGGTTAGGCCTGGGAGAGCCACAGACCCACTGAGGATCTCCCCTAGGTCCTTCTCCTCCCATCCCACGGGGAAGCATAGAGTTTGCTGTTCCCATATCCCTCTTTTTAAAAGAATCACTTATTATTAGCGTGTGTGCGTGTGTGTGTCTGTGTGTGTGCGCGTGTGCGTGTGTCTGTGTGTGTGCGCGTGTGCGTGCGTGTGTGTGTGTGTGTGTGTGTGTGTGTGTGTGTGTGTGTGTGCCCTAGCCGCCCACTTAGATGTAGATGGCTGTTAAAAATGGTATCTTTCGCCTCGTTGTTTTGAATCCTGGTCTTCCTTCCCAAATGCCTTTTGTGGGTTTTTCCTAAGTCCTGTGCAGCTCTCCCCAGAACAGCTAAAGCCTCGGACTCCCTTCTGACTCCACACCATGTGGGTCTGCATTTCTGTCTGTTGAATGTCAAGTTTATTCTTAGCTGTCCAGGAAAAGCTCTGTCTCCAAGGCCTAGTCTGGCATCTTGAGGGGTGTGTGTGTGTGTGTGTGTGTGCGCGTGCACACGCCTTGGGCGAAGTCCCAGGAGAGGGGAGGTGCCGTGGATGGGCTCCCCAAAGATGACCTTCACCTCTCTGGCTGCAGGTCCACGCCACCCTGGAGCTGTTTGCCCTCATGGTGGTGGTGTTTGAACTCTGCATGAAATTGCGATGGCTGGGCTTCCACACGTTCGTCCGGCACAAACGCACCATGGTCAAGGTAATATACCTGTCCATCCCACTGCAGCGTGTTCCCCTAGGTCCCTGTCACACCTGTGTCTAGGGCTCCATTTAAAATCCCCATGGACCCGGCCTGTGCTCAGGAGTGTAGCCCAGTGAGCTGATTTGAATGTGCTAGGAACTTACATGGGGAAAGCGTGCTGGTCTCATTTCATATCTAGCCGGAGAGAGAGTATTGTCTCAGGCCCAGAGAGCGGGGTTCGGACCCAGCTCTGTGACCTCAGTAGGACCATGCCAAGGGCCATGCGGTTTGTCTAGGAAAACATCCCCAAATGAGCCGAGCTGGGTTGAACTGAGCCCTCAAGGGCTCCCTGGTGCCATGAGGTTGTTGGGAGGGCACCGGTGGGCACACAGAGAAGGTGGTGTGCCACTGTAGAGAGGACCCGCCTGCCAGCTTTACCTCAGGACACACGTCTGTCCTGGCCGCAGAAGGACCCACTGCAGCTGCTGCTGTTGAGAGCGGCAGAAACAGAAGAAGCCCCACGGTCCCTTTGGGCTATGGCCATCGGCGTCTGTGGAGGCTGGGTCAGCGAGTTAACCATGTTCTGCCCCCCCCCCCCCCCCCCATCCCCAGACATCTGTCCTGATGGTGCAGTTCATCGAGGCTATTGTGGTGCTGGTACGGCAGACGTCCCACGTGCGGGTGACCCGGGCACTACGCTGCATTTTCCTAGTCGACTGTCGTTACTGTGGCGGCGTGCGGCGGTAAGGCCCGGGGCTCAGCGGCCAGATAGTCCCATGGGGGTTGCCTGGCCCTCCAGGCCGATAGGGAGGGGAGTGGGCAGGAGCTGAGTTGACTGGTTCCAGCCCAGTCCTTCTTCTGGGGTGGAGAGCGTCAGTGTCAATTTGAGGAGGGGAGCCCAGCGTCCTCACTCTGGCTGAGGCCCCTTCCCTGTCTTGGTATGTAATCTCTCCAGCCCTACAGCAGTAGCCTAAGGCTGACTTCTCAGCCCTGTCCTGCAGGCTCCTCCCACCCAGTCCAGAGCCCTGAGCCTGAGGTGACCCGACCCAGAATTAAAGCCAGCCTTGGAGACTCCATCTGGTCACTTGGCCAGGGACCTGCTGATGGCAGTGAATGAGCAATTGATCCTTTGTGCCTGGAGCCAGAAACAACTATCCCGGGACTAGGTGGCTTAGTACATATATGTGCATGCGCCCTCCGATCTATGGAAGGTGACCTTGGTCCCCCAGGCCACACATAGCCTCCTATCATGCCTTCCTTCTCAGGACACTGCCACCGGATGGAGGTGGCAGCTCCTGCCTTGGACGTCCCTGTCACCCACTCAGTGGAGGCCTCAGGACTCCTTAGCATTGGGACTAAGCGGAGCGTGGTTGCCCTCCTGGGCACAGGAGGATGTGATTCGTTCCGGGTCACATCTCCACCAGCATGTCCCCCCACCTGCCACTCCTTAGCCAGTTGTCTTCCTCCCCAGCAACCTGCGGCAGATCTTCCAGTCACTGCCACCTTTCATAGACATCCTCCTGTTGCTGCTCTTCTTCATGATCATCTTTGCCATCCTGGGTGAGCACCCTGTGTCCTTCCGGTCACTCTCCAGTCACATGTCCCCCATAGGCCACGAGGGCTGCGTCCCTCAGCAGCAGGGGCCTCAGTTGCTCGCAGCCCTGGAGGCTACAAACCTCCACATCCTCACGTAGCGGGAGGGCTGGGGCAGCTGGGTCTCACGACTCTCAGTGTCCTGCCTCCGGCTCCTGAGTGTTGGGATCCCACGTGTGCTCGGCCAGCACCCTTGTCAACTCAGTTTGGTCGTCTGTGCGGGGGCGGGGTGTTTTCCCTGGATCATAATTCTTTTTTTTTTTTTTTTTAAATTTTATTGGTGTTTTTGCCTGTATATATGTATGTGTGAGGGTAGTGGATCCTGGAGTTACAGACAGTTGTGAGCTGCCATGTCGGTGCTGGGAACTGAACCTGGGTCCTCTGGAAGAGCAGTCAGTGCCCTTAACCACTGAGCCATCTCTCCAGCCCCCCTGGATCATAATTCTAAGCCTCCTGAGGAAGGAAGGAATAACATGCCTGGCTGCCTGTTGCATGACTTGGCTGTCACGTCCTCAGAGCGCAGAGACAGCCTATCAGCAGCCTGCATCTACAATCTAACCCACAGATGTGATTAGTTTGAAAACTTGGCATCTTAAATTTTTTTTTTTTTTTTTTCCAAGACAAGGTTTCTCTGTGTAGTTTTGGTGCCTGTCCTGGATCTCACTCTGTAGACCAGGCTGGCCTCAAACTGACAGAGATCCACCTGGCTCTGCCTCCTGAGTGCTGGGATTAAAGGTGTGTGCCACCACTGCCCAGCTCTAGCCCTTTTTAAAGGCTAGGCCTGACAGGGCCAACACTCATTCCCAGGTATCAGCAGGCTTGCATACAGCAGTATGATTTCCTTTAGACAACACGTGTGTTCTCCAGAGTGCCACAGTCCTCACCACACCCTAGTGCCCTCCCCCAGCCTCCCCTCTGGCCCTCATTCATTGTAGATCTCCACCCCCCCCCCCCATCCCCGTGCATGTGCGTGGGAGCTCTGCTGTAACTCCATTCTTGGTCTGTTTTTTTTCTACCACATTCTAGGTTTCTACTTATTCTCCACTAACCCTTCTGACCCAGTAAGTAAATAGGTCTTGTTCCCCTTGTTTTATGGGGAGGCTTTTCTGCCAGACAGGGGAGCTGGGAGGATCCTGGCCTTGTTAGGAAGAACACCCTGCCTGGTTTTGGGTTCCCAAGAGTCCCCATCCCTCAGACCTGGGCCACTGCTTTCCCTGAGAGCCGAGGGGCACCCTTTTGCTGTTCTTATGGGCAAAGCTTCCAGTATCAGGTTTGGAATGTTGGAACATTATAGTAGAGAACGGAGGAGGAGAGCTCACTGCAGGGACATGTGACACCCCGGGGAAACAGCCCCTCACCCCCTTAGTTGGTAGCCTGCTCTCCTCTGCAGAGCTCGTGAAGTGCAGGCCTCCGTGTGTGTGTGTGTGTGTGTGTGTGTGTGTGTGTGTGTGTGTGTGTGTGTGTGTGTGTACTGCATCTCCGCTCTGATCCCTTTGCATTCCGAGGAGGAAGGGGGAGAGGTGAGCCCGGGAGGTGACTGTCCAGGCCTGCCCACACGTCCCCACCCTTTCCTTGTAGTACTTCAACACCTTGGAGAACAGCATCGTCAACCTGTTCGTTCTTCTGACCACAGCCAAGTAAGCCCTGGGCCCACTCCCGCCTCTGGCCTCTGGCCTCGCTCCAGCCCAGGCCTGTCTCCTTCCTCCCAAGGTTTTCCCCGTCACAGTGCACACAGGGCTGGTGGGGGAGGGGGTAGCTGGGAGTGCAGGGGAGCAGCCGACCCTCTCGAGGTGCAGCCTCAGAGGTTGAAGGGACCCTCTGGCACGCAGCTTTCCCGATGTGATGATGCCCTCCTACTCCCGGAGCCCCTGGTCCTGTATCTTCTTCATCGTGTACCTCTCCATTGAGCTGTACTTCATCATGAACTTGGTGAGTGTCTGTCTTGGCTCCACTGCAGTCGTGGGGCCCCGGGGCTGGAGATGTCAGGACGCCAGGCAGGTGTGTCCCAGGCCCGCAGTCAGGCGTGGTGCCCCGCGGAAGGCCCCGAGGACGGCCGGCTTTCCCTGGCTCTGTGCCGCCGCCGCCATTGCTGTAGAGGGTGCTGGATTTTACAGTGAGGCAGTTCTCGCCTCTGCATCCCTCCCGACTAACATTTTCCCCTAATGAAGCCAGCCGGGCACTGTGCGGAGAGGACAGTACACAGATGCAGGGCAACAGTGCTCTCATTCCGTCACCGTCACGTGCAGGGGAGGCAGCTGAGAGTCAGGCCGACAGAGGGACATGTGTGCCCATCACCACACAGCTCAGAACCACCAAGAGTGTTTTCTGACGTCAAGACTGTAGCCAGTACTAGGCCGAGACCCAATAGCAGAGTGAGCAGGGACCAGGGCTTTCCGTAGCCTTCTGGTTTTGTGGTGCTGGGAATCGAACCCTTTCTGATGCTGGCCAAGCTCAGTACTCCTAGACCACCCCTTAGCCTGTTGCATTTGAGATTACAGGCATGTGCCACCACACCTAGTTTTATGTGTTGCTGGAGTTCGAACTGGGGGCCTCGTACGTGTTAGGCAAACACTCTGCCAGCTGAGCCACACAACTCAGCTCTTCATTTGTGAACGTCTTAAAAACATCGTCGAGTTGGTCCCCACGGTCAGGCCCGGGGTAGAAATGGAAAGCAGGCTGGAGAGATGACTTAGTGTCTGTCTCTGTGGGCATCTACTGCCCTGGGAGAGAACCTGGGCCTGGTTCCCAGCACCCACAGTGATGACTCAGTTCTTCTGACCTCCAGGGGCTCCTGAACACACATGGTGCACACACACACACTCAGGCACATGTGCGTGAATTTAAAAAATGAAGAAAAGAACACTCTCTCCCTGTGTGGTTTGGTGAAATCCGAAAATTTGCAGACTTAACAAAGAAATATTTTTCTTTTCTTTTCTTTTCTTTCTTTCTTTTCTTTCTTTCTTTCTTTCTTTCTTTCTTTCTTTCTTTCTTTCTTTCTTTCTTTCTTTCTTTCTTTCTTTCTTTCTTTCTAATTGCTCAAATCACAAAGTAACACCAGCTGCTTCCTGTGGTGGTTTTAAGTTGTCACCCACTTAGAGGCGCCAGGAGAAGCAGATTCTCTTTCCCTCTGTTCTCACCACAGTCGTAGGAGACTCAGAAACCCCACAAGGTGAGGGGCGTCTCCCCTCGGGCCAGCAAGCAGCCCTACCTACCACGGATGCTGCCTGGGTCCCTCAGTACACCGTTATCCAGTCACACAAACACAGCCCTCACTCACCTCAGTGGGGATAGGAGACATTTATTCTGGAACTAAATATGAGTGACCGTGGCCTGGGAACATAGGTTGAGGTTACCCCAAATCCTGTGTCCCGTGGTAGCATTGCCACGAAGATTTGTTATAACAGAACAGTCATAAAATCAAGACACTCTTCAAATACTTTAGTGGAAACGCCATTACAGAAAGAGAAGGCGAGCCCTGCTGTGGACCTCAGGTGCCAGCCGAGGGCACTCTTAGCCTTTGGACTGGTGCTCTGTTTGTACATTCTGAAGGATTTCCTTAACAGCCACAAAGACATAAGGTCACATGCAGAGGCGAGTAGTAAATGGCTATGAAGAAACTGAGGTAGTTTGTAGTTAGGTTCCCGACCAGTCATGTTCCAAGCTCTCCAATGGACTCCGAAGTTTTAGTCAGCCTGTGGTCAAGCAGGTGCATGTGCTTTCTGGCAACTTTTACCCATACCACCTCCAGACAGCGCCAGACTCCACAAGCCAAGGGCTTGGTCCCCAAACTTCAGGCAACTGTAGGCACCAGTGGAACCTTTGCTTCTGGCTCACTAGCTGCATATTGGGGTTCCTGCAACCCCCACCTCAGGGTCAGTAATTTCCTCAGTGATTCACAGAACTAGGGAGATGTGTTTGCAGGTTTATAGTAAAGGAACTGCAAGGAGTCCAGATGGAGATTTGTATGGACACAGTGGACGCTCTCCTGTCCTCTTCCGACTTGCCCCTGCGGGAACCTCCCCACGTGAGGCTCTCTGGAAGCATCCCAAACTCTGACAGAGACCCCATTACATAGGCATGATGGGAGTGTGGACAGCCACAGCGCGCGCACACACACACACACACACACACACATGCTTGCTTGTGTGTACACACAGTAATTACTTTTAGTAAGTTTTATTGGCACCCAGCCACACCCTTGTGTTGACGCTCATCTGTGACTGATCTCTCCTTGGAACAGTCCCACCACAGAGTAAACTTGTGAGAGAGCCCATCTATCTGCCCACACCTCCTCAAATCTGTCCTGTGTGGCCTGTGGTAGAAAAACGCTGGCCTTCCATCTACATGGAAAACAATGGGGGGTAGGGGTGGGGTGCAGTTTGAAGCAGCAAAAAGAACAGGAACGTTTACTCAAAACAACTTTGAAAGACTGTCAGATCTTCCCCACCTTCTATTCCCCTCATTAGTAATTGGTTTTGCTCTGGGGCAGTTCTAGAATGTTCCTTCCTGGCATGCAGGCCTCCTCCTCCTCCTCTCCATTATTCCTGGAGCCTCACGTGAAGCTGCGACTCACAAGAAAAGTAACCATGGGAGGAGGAGGAGGAGGAGGAGGAGGAGGAGGAGGAGGAGGAGGAGGAGGAGGAGGAGGCAGAGGCAGCGGCTCTAGGGTTGAAGTCCCTGCACCATTTTTCCCTGACCAGCCAGGGGCCAGCTGGGGGGGCGGGGGGGGGGGAGGACGGACAGAAGAGGGGCCTGAGGAAAACCTGGTGATAGCGTCTTCAGGAGAGACATGTGCAAAGAGCAGCAATTCGTGTCCTCGGCTGTTCCCGTCCTGGGCAGTGCAGCCCGCTGGAGGGCCTGCTCCTGGGTGGCTAGATGAGAAGCCCTGTCTGGGGGAGGAGGATCACCCCTGAGCCCTGCAGACCCACTCCACCCCGAGGGCAGCCAAGGCTCCATGCTTGTCCTTTACAGCTCCTGGCCGTGGTATTCGACACCTTCAATGACATCGAAAAGCGCAAGTTCAAGTCCTTGCTGCTGCACAAGCGAACCGCCATCCAGCACGCCTACCGCCTGCTCGTCAGCCAGCGGGTAGGGCAGTGGGGCTGAGTCGTGGAGGGGGACTTCATTCTCTCCCCCTACCAAAAGCATCCCTTTTTGGCGTGGCAGAGCTGGCGACCCCGTAGCTGCCATACTGCCCATGGGAGGAAACGCAGGTGCCAGAATGCATATTGGAGTAACTGCCCCCGGGCACGGTGCCATCCCTGTCCTCGTGCCCCTGTGTTCTACCACACTGCCTTCCCTCTTCCCCCAGAGGCCGGCCGGCATCTCCTATAGACAGTTCGAAGGCTTGATGCGCTTCTACAAGCCCCGGATGAGCGCTAGGGAGCGCTTCCTGACTTTCAAGGCCCTAAATCAGAGCAACACACCTCTGCTCAGGTAAGAGCTGGGAGCCATGTGGGGCAGTGTGGCCAGCCAGACCTTCGCCCCTGTAGTGGAGCAGTTCTGGGCATTAGGAGGTGGGCTGCAGGGGGCGCCTCTGAGGGGTGCGGTTTGCACCGGAACTCTCACGCGGTCATGTTCATTGGTAATCTTTGGCAAGCCCAGCTACAGTCCACCTCAGTCTGGTTTGATTGAAAAGAAATGTTTGACGCTGGGTGTGGTGGTGGTTTACACCTCTGATGCTAATACATCATAGCCTGAAGCAGGAGGATTGGAAGTTTAATGCCATCCTCAGCTGTGTAGTGACTTTGAGGCCAGCTTGGACTATTTCAGATCTTGTCTCTAAATAAATAAATAACAGGAGAAGGTGAGGTGCTCAGTGGGTAAAAGCGCCTGCTGCTAAGCCTGATGATCTGAGTTTCATCCCTGGGACCCACAGGGTGGGAGGAGAAAGTCAACTCCTAAGAATTGTCCTCTGACCTACACAAATGCATTCCCTAGGCGCGCACACATGCACACACGCGCGCGCATGCATACACACACACACACACACACACACACACACACACACACACACACACACACACACACTGCATTCCAGCTTGGAAGGGCCGAGCCCCAGGACCTCCAGCTTTGGTGCTGGCCTTGAGGCTGGTAAGCCGTAGGCTGCTGCCCACTCAGCCGGGCACCACCTGCTATGGAAGTGAGGGCCCTCTGAACTGAGATCACCACTCTATCAGTCCCCGGAGGCCTCTGTCCTCTGAAAGGGCAGTGTTCTGGGGCTGTCTCTCCAGGGCAGAGGTGGTTAGCGTGGACTAAGTGGACTGAGTCATCATCCTAGCCCCTGGAGGACAGAGGCAATCAGGATACTGCAGGTGACTTAGTGCTGGGCCCCACAAGGTGTCCGTCTTCTGTGAGAGGTAGCCGTGGGCAGCTGGGGGCAGCAGAGGCTTGAGTGTCACGTGCGTGCCAGGCTTGCATGTGACTGCCTTTTCACTTCGCTTGTAACAGCCTGAAGGACTTCTATGATATTTACGAAGTTGCTGCTCTACAGTGGAAGGTGAGTGTCGTCCCCCCCACCCCCCCGCACCCCTGCAATCCGCATGCAGCAGATGGGGCAGGCACCTCAGCCACAACAGGGATCCAGACCCCATGACCCAGCCTTCCCAAGCTCACCCGAAATGCTGAGAATGGCATCCCTTCTCAGAGATGGGCCCTCTGCAAATATAGTCCATGCATGAAACACAACGGGCACTCAGTCCCAGCGGTCCAGTTTATCACCCAGATCCCTAAATGTCACCGCTATCCCCAGTAGGAGCAGGAGGCTAGCACGTATGGAGGCCTGGGCTAGGCTCCGGTCCCTGGCCCTGACCCCGCCTCCCCTGGACTCTGCATTGTAGGCCAAGAAGAACAGACAGCATTGGTTCGATGAGCTGCCCCGGACGGCCTTCCTCATCTTTAAAGGTGAGTGTGTGTGAGCCAACTGAGAGGAGAGCAGTTAGCTCCGGAACCAGGAAGGGCCCAGGCCGGCCAGGCACCCGTAACGGGGAGATGCAAGTTTGAGATTGTTCTGGCCTACATAGCAAAACCCCGTCTCAGAAACAAATGGATAAGTAAAAGGAAGTTAAACCAGATGCCCACAGCACTGTTCTTCATTGACCAGTCACCCTTTAGTTCAAGGCCAGGTTTTTGGTTTTCTTGTATTTTGGGTTTTTTGTTGTTTTTTTTTTTTTTTTTTTTTTCTCTCGAGACAGGGTTTCTCTATGTAACAGACCTGGCTGTCCTGGAACTTGCTCTGTAGACCAGGCTGGCCTCAAACTCAGAGATCCTCCTGCCTCTGCTTCCCGAGTGCTGAGTGCTAGGGTTAAAGGTGTGTGCCTGTGCCTGGCCTACCTTGGACATTCTAACTCTTACATTTTTTCTCTTCAAACAGGAATTAACATCCTTGTGAAGTCCAAGGCCTTCCAGTATTTCATGTGTAAGTGTGAACCACCACAGCTCTGTGGCCCTGCCCTCCTGAGTGCTTTGTTCTTGAAGGTGGAAGGGAAGCGATCAGAAGGTGCCGAGCATGTGGCTCAGGCACTGGGTTCTGTCCCCAGCACGCCACCAAAAAAAAAAATCAAAAAACAAAATTCTGAGATCCAGGCACACCTGGATTACCATACTTATTACATGTGGCAGTAGATCATATGTGGTCACTTCCTGGTCTTCTGGACTCTTGGATCAGTTCTCTGTCTCTCTTGTAGACCTGGGTCTTCGGGACCACAGTGTTAATAGGGCTCTTCCTGTTTCAGTATGCCTCCTCTGCAGACCCGAGCCTGCCACAGTGGTTAGTTAAGGAAGAGCGGGTCTGCTTTCTCTCTGCCTGTGTCCCTACATACTTACTGCATACTTACTACATACTTACATCTAGAGTCCAGCAAGGTGGCTCAGGGGCTAATGGAGCTTGTTGCCAAGCTGGAAGGTCTGAGTTCAGTTTCCTGGGACCCACGTAGTGGAATGAGGAAACAAACTCCCACAAATTGTTCTCTGACTGCCACAGGCACCGGGTGACACATGCCCCACCCCACTTCCCACAAGTAAATAGTAAATAAATAAACAAGTAGTTTTTAAATCTCTAAAAATTGGACATAGTGGTAGAAGCCTGTAATTCCAGTACTCCAGGGGCTGAGGCAGGAGGATTGTCAGGAGTTTGAGGCTAACTTGGGATACATAGCAAATACCAGGCTAGTCAAGGCCACATAACAAAATCCTGCCTCAAAAAAAAAAAAAAAAAAAAAAATATATATATATATATATATATATATATATATATATATATATATATATGCAAATAGCTTCCATCTTAAATACGTGAGCACACTTCGGCACCCTTCCTTCCCCCACTGTGGTGTGGATCAGTGGTTAGGAAAGAGTACATACCATTGCATAGTAACACACAGAGAGGGACCACATGGTCTTCTGTCGTGGGTGGCATGCCCTTTCATTCAGCCAGTTGCTGACTCCCATCATGTACATATTTCCCGTGTCTAGGTGCTGGTCCTGGGGTGGTTCCCAGGTACCACAGTGCTGGGTGGAAGGTTCGTGCATGCATGGTGTTACTGTGTTCATGCAGGCATTTTTAGGGGGAAAAGAGTTTTATATTTGTTTTATAAGTAGGAGTATTTTGCCTGCCTGTGTATCTGTGCACCACGTGTGTGTGTGTGTGTGTGTGTGTGTGTGTGTGTGTGTGTGTGTGTGTGTGTGTGTGTGTGCCTGGAGTACTCAGAGGTCAGAAGAGGGCATCAGATCCCTGGGACTGGAGTTACGGGTGGTTGTGAATCACCGTCTGGGTGCTGGGAACTGGACCCAGGCTGTCTCCCAGAGCAGCAGCACGTGCTCTTAACGTCACACAGTCATTTCAGAGTCAGACTAGCCCATGCAGACTGAGCATCTGTGTTGACAACTTGGACTCATCTGAACATCTGAGCCCAGTTGCTATAGTGACGCAAACTGTGCCGTTAACCATCCTTGGCCGTTTCCTAAGGAAATTCCCTGGGTGATGTTGGTCAGTGGTGAGAGCTCTAAGCAGAGGCGGGGGATCCTCCATGAATGGTGTGTGGCCCGGACCTGCTCTGTTCACACCATATGGGTTCCTTCTAACAGCCCTGTGGGCTGGGAGGCCTGTCCCTCTGACTCCCTCTCGTGGCCTCTCTCTTGCAGACTTGGTGGTAGCTGTCAACGGGGTGTGGATCCTGGTGGAGACATTCATGTTGAAAGGTGAGCCGCAGCAGGGGCCGCTCCCTGCCTTACTCAGGGCCCCTGGCTGACCACAGCCGCCACTTCTCTGTCTTCCAGGTGGGAATTTCATCTCGAAGCATGTGCCCTGGAGTTACCTTGTATTTCTTACCAGTAAGTGTGCTGCGTGGCCCTGCCCGGCTGCTGGCTTAAACCCGGCTGAGAGAGCTCTGCCTGGCTGTAGCATCGCATGGCCCTTCCCTAACACAGAACCTTAGAGGACCCCATCTTAGAGGTTTAGTCTGACCTCTTTACCCTGTTTCAAATCCCTTTACTTCTCACAAGGCCCTCTACCATGTCCCTCAGCCTTGCCTCTAGCTGGCCCCTTCCCCATATCCCTCAGCCTTGCCTCCAGCTGGCCCCTTCCCCATGTCCCTCAGCCTTGCCTCCAGCTGGCCTGCTGCTCACAGAGGGCTGGAGAGAGAGCCCAGATCAGCCCCTGATGACTTCCCTCTTGTCTTAGTCTATGGAGTTGAACTGTTCATGAAGGTGGCTGGCCTGGGCCCTGTGGAGTACCTGTCCTCTGGATGGAACTTGTAAGTAGGGCCTATGTTCACCCTGGGGCTGAAATGTCCATACCAGCCATCCTCTCCCCACCCACACCCAAAGGGCAGGCAGCTCTGGGGACACACTTGAAGGGTCAGAGGACAGCAAGTTCTGTCTGCCTGACATTCAAGACTTCTCTGGAGCTCTTACCTGCAGCCTCGAGGGCCACCCACACCGGTCCCCACTGGTCCCCAGGGCTGGCTTTTCCTAGTGATCGAGTTTCTTGTCTTCCATTAAAACTACAAGGGCTCTGGGCATGGTGGCACATGCCTTTAATTCCCACATGCACTTTGGAAGCAGAGGCAGATGGATCTCTGTGAGTTCAAGGCCAGCCTGGTCTACATAGTGAGTTCCAGGACAGCCAGGGCTACATAGAGAAACCCTGTCTCAGAAAACAAACAAAAAACCCCAAACCACAAGGGCCACAGAAAGTTGTCACCTCCTGTTGGCTGGCAGTGAAAAAGCCATGTGGCAGAGCTGGTGTGGCGGCACAGGCTTGTCAGCCTAGCACTCAGGAAGTAGAGGCAGGAGGATCAGGAGTCCAAGGTCATCCGAGCTGTACAGTGTTTGCTCCTAGCCTGGGCTATGTGAGACCCTGTTTTTAAAAATGGAAAGCAAATGAGAAGGACCACCTGGCCTCACTGTGGCTCTGGAGGTCCTGCGCCCTCCTTGAGTTAAAACTTAATTCAGCTGTGAAGTCAGGCAACGATCGCGAGAGCTTGGGTCATGAATATGGCCCCAGTCAGAGCAGGGAGAAGTCCGTGTGCTGGGACACGGCTGTCCTGACCACTGGGGACAGGATAGAGGGCGTATCACTTGAGCCCAGAAGTCCAATGTCTGCCTGGGCGACACAGACACCATATTAAAGCAGAGGAAAAAAAAAAAAAAACAAAGGATGGGCTGGACATATTGAGTGGAAGCTTCTCTAACACACGTGCGTCTCTGACACTGTCATCGGAGAACAGTGTGGCTTGCGCCTGCCCGCTGTGTCTTGAGTCCCGCCTTCAGCTCTTCAGTGTGGTTGGCCATCTAGAGGCTCCTGAGGCCAAGGCTTCTGCCCTGTGCTTAGAGCAGTGTGGAGTCTACAGAGACATGGGCCCTGGGGTCAGAGTGCCAAGGCTGGTGATGCTCAGGCCCGAGCTGTGGCTGGGGGATGGCCCGCTGGGGGACGTTGTCCTGTGTACTGTGGACTTGTGCACCGCCGTGGCTGGTCGGGTCTCTGTGGAAGCCAGCTAAGAGTGGGGCTGCCAGAGGAAGTGGCGGGAGGGGTCTGGGATGTCACTGACCCACTCACTGGCTTCTCCCCTGGCCCCAGGTTCGATTTCTCGGTCACAGCGTTTGCCTTCCTGGGACTGCTCGCACTCACACTCAACATGGAGCCCTTCTATTTCATCGTGGTCCTGCGTCCCCTCCAGCTGCTGAGGTGACCTGAAGGGCGTGGGAATGGGCAGTGGGCACGGTGGGGTTTGCCAGCTGGTGCCAGGGCCCTGTCTCTAGCGTGGGCTCTGCCGGTTAGGGGCACACAATGCTCCTGATGGGCAAAACAGCCCAGCCTGCGGCCTGGGAAGAGCCACACTGCCTGCTTGCCCAGTCTTTAGTCAGAGTGTCTCACCCTTGAGGGACTAGAGGGACGTCCCGGGCCATTGATCTTCCCCGTTTCAACCTCCGTTCTTGGGCACTCTGCCCCTCGTGTCCCACTTTTCAGGTCCAGTGAGGCCCCAGTGGAGCCCCACTTGCCTACATGCCTTTGTTGGGGCTTGGCTCCTGGAGCCTCACGAGTCAGGGCTGCCTTGACCGCCTAGGGCCGCCTACCACATCCCCCATTCCGCATCATTCCTTCCAGGCCAACTAGAGCAAGTCCACTGTGGCCCGTGCCTTTTTCCCCTCCTGCTTCTTCCTGAGGGTCTCCGAATGTGACTGCGTACGCTCTCCCCCTAGGCTTGTCATACTGTCTGAGCTGCTGGCTTCATCTGTCCGCTCCAGTGGGGGCACTCACTGGCTGTATTTTTTTTTAAACCACATAATGCAATATGAGGCTGGCACAATCTGTGGCTTCTCCGAGGGTCTTGGCCTGCCCCAGAGGGTCTTGGCCTGCTCCAGTGTCCTGGGTCTGCCCCATCCGGTGCCACAGTTTAGGAGTCTTGAGGGAAGTGAGCTCAGCTTCGCAAAGCCTCTTCTCAGCCTCGTCTTCATGTAGGGAGAGGAGAGCTTGCAAGGTTCTGGCCCATCTGAGGAAGTGGGCTGCGGCCATGCCCCTGCCTCTGTGGTCCCAGCAACACAGTGTTTTCTTTCACTGCTCAGGTTATTTAAACTGAAGAAACGCTACCGCAACGTGTTGGACACCATGTTTGAGCTGCTGCCGCGGATGGCCAGGTACTGCCCGCCTCTCGGCCTGCAGGTCCAGGCAGTATGAGGCTTGTGTAGGGAGGGGGTCAGGGGAAGCAGGAACAAGGAGGACTCTCAGGAAGGCTGGATTTGGGGGTCCGGGAGGGCTCTTCAGAGAGACAGAACTGGACCATACAGGTCCCCTCGGCAGCACTGGCCTGGCTGAACTGTCTAGTGGGGAGGGCAGGGGCTCTCAGCTTAACCACCTGTGTCCTACCTTCACAGGTAAGGGGTCACCTGTGAGCCTACCTTCACAGGTAAGGGGTGCATCTCTGGTCAAGGGGCATCTGTCCCTAGCGTCCCCCACCATAAGCCACGCGGCCCCTCCCCTGCAGACACTTTTCGGTGGTCACCTGGCCAGGGCTAGGGGCATGCCTCCCGCAGTCAGTGCCGGGGGACCAGAGCGCGCTGCAGCTACTGCTGTCCCCACCCCCGCTGACTACCCTGTCCCTCTGCCTCCCCAGCCTCGGCCTCACCCTGCTCACCTTCTACTATTCCTTCGCCATCGTCGGTATGGAGTTCTTCAACGGACGACTGTACCACAACTGTTGCAAGTATGTGGCATGGGTTGGCCTGGGGCCTGCGCGGCACGGGATTTACTCCTCGGCTGGGCACGTAGAGCCGAGTGACGGTCTGGGAGCCAGAGTCCCCCCATCCCTCACAGAGCTCAGGGCTCATTTGACACACCCCTCCCCAGAACCAGAGCAATCCTCACCCCTAATAACACTGTCCAGGAGAGGCTAGGACCTCGTAAGAGACTGAACAGATGACCATCGCAAGAAGGTCGTAGGGATGAGGGATGAAGAGCGAGGTGATACCGCTATGGGCCTGCCCCGTCCCCTCCCCTCCCCTCCAAAAGGAAATGAGCAAGATCCGCTGTCGCCATGTCCACTTAGGAATGGCCCACGTGTCCTTAAGCACTGATAGGTCACCGGTGACCCTGGTGTGTATCCAGCCGAGGGATGCACCAGGAGCCCACGATGATGCTCACTATAGTGCTCGAGTGCACATTCCAGACCTCCCGTCAGGGTCCGCGTACCCAGCAGACTGGGGCCTCAAGACACAGCCTTGCTTCCCAAGCTCTCTGGTGGCACGGGCACCTTACTTTTACAGATGGCAGCATGGTTTCTAACAGAAGAATATAAACCTGGAGTGTGGCAGACAGGGTCCCCTCCAAGTGGGGCAACTGGATCAAAGCTGGGACACGTGGGCAGTGCTCCAGAGAAACCTAGGAGGGCAGAGAAGGCCCCCATTTCCCACTACCTCCAGCTCTACCTTTGTGGGCTGCAGACATGCCCGGTGATTATGCATAGGGCCGGATACAGGTGGCACTGAGTGACAAGGAGACCCCCCCTAGCCAAGACCTTGTTCTGCATGCTTGTCCCAGTGAAGGTGGCTGGTCAGCTTGTGACCCTCCTGTCCTCTTGTCCCTCTTCTTAGCTCCAGCACGGTAGCTGACGCCTACCGATTCATCAACCACACAGTGGACAATAAGACCAAGATAGAGGAGGGCTACTACTATCTCAATAACTTTGACAACATCCTCAACAGCTTCGGTGAGTCCTGGGGGGGCGTTCCTGGCCTCGGTCCGGCTCAGAGCTGCGTCGGGCCTCTCCACCCTCTCTAGCCACTGGGCACCCTTCCCGGGGTTCCCTGT
Organism: Peromyscus eremicus; assembly: GCF_949786415.1. Classification (NCBI taxonomy): domain Eukaryota; kingdom Metazoa; phylum Chordata; class Mammalia; order Rodentia; family Cricetidae; genus Peromyscus; species Peromyscus eremicus. Next base: position 10,687,217 of record NC_081438.1, on the reverse strand, counting down.
GTTCATAGCAGTGCCATGCTGTTAGGGAACGGGCAGATCCAGGCTCGCTCAGGCACCAGACCTCACAGTGACAGAGAAGTAAGAGGCCCTAACTGGAAGGTGCAGTGTCAGCATGGCACCCCTTCAGTGCCGTCAGAAGGAACCCAGCACAGCAGTGCATTTCAGCAGTCGAGCAGCCCCTGACCGCAGCCCCGGGGCCCCTCTCTGCTCTCTGGTTCCTTGCAAAAGCCTGATGATGGGAGGGATGTAATGCCGGGCCTGGCCTCTCGGGGGAAGGGAGAGCCCCCTCTTGCTCCCATCATATACCCAGTTAAGTGCGCCGCTCATGCCCCACCACCAGCCTCAGCCAGACCTGGTCCCCCCATGGGCTCTTCAGGCAAAGGGCACACCTTTCGGGGGATAGGTTGGGTGGCAGGAGCCCCTGCAAACAGTTGCTCTGGGACAGAGAGGGCCTCTGACATTGGCCTGAGATGCACCCCACTTCCCTTGCAGTGACCTTGTTTGAGCTCACGGTTGTCAACAATTGGTACATCATCATGGTAAGCTCTGGGCCTCCCCGCACCTCTGTCCTCTCTTGGGGCTGGGATGCCTTTCGCTTCCAGTCCCCACAGGGTGGGGAGTCCTTTAGCAATGCTTTAGTGGACGGCCCCAGTGTGCACACCCAGCCCTCGGCTCTGTGCTGCTGGCCGTCTCCCTTCCCCCAGGGCCCCCCCCCCCCCCCCCCCGGGGATCTGGCCATCGGTCAACGATGTGACGCGCCGGGCCCTGTGGTGTTGTGCCCGTATTGTCAGCCGCTTGGGAGGCTGAGGCAGGAGGATCACTCAGTCCACAGACTCTGTCTCTAAGCAAAGAAAAGAGAGTGTGGTGAGGGTGGGGGGGGGGGTTGCTTTTCCCCCCATTCCTTAAATTCTCTCCAGTCGAAGACCGTCTGTGCGGACCCAGGCTCCAGACGGCCGTGCTGGAGAGGGCTGAGGGCCGATGTTACAGAAAGGAACACTCAGACCCAGGCAGCGTGAGGCCCTCGCCTCGGTGGCCCACACCCACGAGGAGGGCCAGGGAAGAGCTGAGTGTCCCTTGGCTTCGGGCCTGGGCTGACAGACTAAGGAGGTGGTGGCTGTGGACTCACTCACTGCTTCCTCCAGGAAGGAGTCACCTCGCAGACCTCGCACTGGAGTCGCCTGTACTTCATGACCTTCTACATCGTGACCATGGTAGGTCCCCCTGGGCTGCCGTCTCGGAGAGGAAGGGCCTCATCCAGCGGGCCCATGACACCCACACCCTGCCCCTGCCCGCCCAGGTGGTGATGACCATTATCGTGGCCTTCATCCTGGAGGCCTTCGTCTTCCGCATGAACTACAGCCGCAAGAGCCAGGACTCGGAAGGTCTGTAACGGCGCCACGCCCACCCCGGGGCCCTGGCAGCTCGTTGGCCCATCTGCTGCACTCTGCTGTCCCACTGACTGTCCCCGTGCCTGTTTGTCCCGACTGCATCAGCTTTTGTGTTTTAGCTTGTCTGTCTAGGTCTCATTTTTATCCATTGTTAAAAAAATCTAATAGCAGAGGGGCTGGAGAGATGGCTCAGCGGTTAAGAGCACTGGCTGCTCTCCCAGAGGTCCGGAGTTCAATTCCCAGCACCCACACGGCAGCTCACAACCATCTATAGTGAGATCTGATGCCCTCTTCTGGAATGCAGGAATAATGATGATAGAGCACTCATACCTTAAAAAGTACATAAATTTAAAAAAAAAACAAAACAAAAAAAAAAAAAAAAAAAAAAAAACAACTAAGCTGGGTGGTGGCGCACGCCTTTAATCCCAGCACTCGGGAGGCAGAGGCAGGTGGATCTCTGTGAGTTCGAGGCTAGCCTGGGTCTATAAAAGCAAGTTGTAGCCAGGACAGTCAGGATTGTTATACAGAGAAACTCTGTGTCAGAATAGCAGGAAAATGCTCATAATTTCTAAATGTAAAATAAGTAGCCTCCATCATTTTGTTGTGAGTGGAGAAGGCTGTGGGAGGAACAGCCATCTGTCTCTCCCAACCCCGTACAACTCTGACCGGCATACACTGCTAAGAGCCTCCGGCAGCCAAGGCCACAGCTCACTACACTCAGACCACACAGCTCCCAAGTCCCATGTGCGAGCGAGCAAGAGTCACTGTGGACGTAAACAGTGTCCCTTCTGCAGCCCAGTGGCCTGGCTATGCTCACTTTCATTCTGAGCTCAGTGGTAGAGTTGTTGCTGTGCACAGCATGTACAAGGCCCTGAATTCCAACCCCCAACTGAAGAAAGAAAAGGAAAAAGACAAAAACAAAAAACACCACCAGACTGTCCACCCGTCACTACTTGTTCTTAAATCGATGTGGTGTCAAGCTAGTTGATGTTATAGATGCTTGCTAATGTGTGTGTGGATATAACTGAGGCTGGCCTTGAACTTGCAATCCTAATCTTCCTGTCTGTGCATCCTGAATGCCACCTGATACTTTTCTGTTTTCTTGGAGACTCCCTCGTGAAGCCCTCTGTGAGATAGGTGCTCAGTGTAGCCCAAGCTGGCCTCAAAATTTGCTAGGTAGCCAAGGCTGGCCTTGAGATGGCCCACCCACTCTCCACCCCTAAATGCTGAGATTACCACACCCTGCTTCCCCTGATGCCGTGTCCCCTGTAAGCTGTTGGCTGGACATGACTTCCTGATGCATTAGCGAGGGGAGGGGAAGGAGGGACCATGGGTGGCTGGGACAGGGGCAGGCGCTGTTCGAGGGAAGATCCAGACTCCACCTGGGAGGGAAAGTGGTTATGGAACCCAGCTCTCCCCACCCTCAGTGGACAGTGGTATCATCATTGAGAAGGAAATATCCAAGGAGGAGCTTCTGGCCATCCTGGAGCTTTATCGCGAGGTGCGAGGCGCCTCCTCTGACGTCACCCGGCTGCTTGACACCCTCTCTCAGATGGAGAAATACCAGGTAAGGGGCCCTAGGCGCTGCAGTTGCAGAGGGGGAGGGGCCCGCCATCTCACGCTGGTGGCATCCTTGCAAGTGTCAGTGGGGTAGGAGCAGCCTCCGCGGTGCAGGCCCAGGGCCCAAGCCCGGGCGAGTCCCTGCCTTCTGCAGCTGCGCATACCTTACAGCCTGTGTTCCTCTCTAGCAAAACTCCTTGGTGTTTCTGGGGCGGAGATCAAGAACCAAAAGTGACCTGAGCTTGAAGATGTACCAGGAGGAAATCCAGGTAGGGGCTGATGCCCTGGGAGGGGCCTTTCTGGTGGAGGGCATGAGCCCTGCTTGGCCCTCCTTCCTCAGGGGTCTCTGGGACTTCCTACCCAGCAGCTTCATTAACACAAGAAAGTTGTGGTCGCCTTCCTTATATGTGGAGGCCACTGAGCAAGGGTGTCAAAGACCCCACGCCCAAGTGACAGGACAGTATGCCTCGCAGAGCGGGAGAGGGGCGGGGAGCTGCCCAGCACACTCCAGGCTTCAGTTCCCCCTCTGCTAATGAGAGGCACAGCTGTGGGCTGATTCTGGAGAATTCTTTAAGCTCTGAAGGTCTGTGGCTTGGGTTCTGTGTTTTAAAATATGGGGACCTGTTTAACACTGGACCTAACCCAGTACCCCAGGCCCTAGGAGCGCCTGGCTTTCTGGGTAAAGCTGAGCCGTAAGCGATTGTTTCTAAAAGGCCCCTGTGGCCCCTCAGAGGGCAGCAGAAGCGGTGTCTGAGTGAAGGTGACACTCTGCCACGCACAGCCTCTGGGCCTGGGACCTGCAGAGCCCATGTGGGCCTGGCTCAGGCCTCTAGCAGTTTTGTGGCTTTTTTTCTCTTGGGGGCCATTGTCCCTATCCCCAGGGTGGGGTGCTTATCTTGATGGGTGGGGCCCTGGCTCTGCCTCAGCTGCCGCCGACCTCTCACCCCGCAGAGGCTCTTTTGCTGTCCCCTTGTGGTGGGGGGTGTGTCCCCCACTTTAGCTGGGGGAGTGGGTTGGAAGGCCAGCCAGCCCAGCAGCACTCGCCTCTGCTCTAGGAGTGGTATGAGGAGCACGCCCGGGAACAGGAGATGCAGCAGCAGCAGCAGCAGCAGCAGCAGCAGCAGCAGCAGCAGCTTCGGGCCAGCGTGCCCGGCCCCGCGGCCCAGCAGCCCCCTGGCAGTCGCCAGCGCTCCCAGACCGTCACCTAACGGGGTCTCTCATCAAGCCAGCTCTTCTATGCAATAACACCATAGTATTATGTACTCCAATGTATGGAAACCATGTGTGTATGCAGACACACTCATATATATGCACATATTTACACAGAGACAGCAAAAGACTAGCCAGGGCCGGTTTGAACCGCCTTGCTCTGTCTTCCTGAGCTTCAGAAGTCGGCTTTGGACTAGAGGACCAGGCCTGGCCAAGCTCTTCCTACCACGGAACACTCTGGAAGCCCTCTTCTCAAGAAGCCCCTTAAATAGGCTGTACCACCTCAGCAATGGCGGCTTTCCGGGGGGGGGGGGGCACACAGGTGGGGGACCTCCCTGCTGCTGCCTCAGGCTTCATCCCTGCATTGTCCCCACTGGTCCCCGCACCCATCACAGGGGTCCGGGTCTGGTATCGGGGATAAAAACCACTAGGAAGAAGCCCCACATCTGCAGGATGGTGTCTGTAGATGATAAAAGGGCTAGAACCCCGTGGGAAGCCCGGGGGAGGCCAGACACGTCTAGTTGGGCCTCTGCTGGACAGAGATGGCACCAGACAGTAACGCACACTTTCTCTCGGCTTCTAGTCTTCTCTTGTTGCTACAATCCGGGGGTAGCTAGGCCCAGCAGGAGGAGGCCCCAGGGTACACGGAGTCCCTTCTGGGAGTCACCTCCTCAGCAGAGCTGGTGCTGAAGGCAGTCCCCACCCACCCCCTTCTTCACAGGTGCAGTAGCTACCGTGGCTGGGGAGGGAGCCGGAGCACAGGAAGGACCCTTACTGCCCATCACCCCCAGTCCCAGGTGCCACCACATCCACCACACCAGGGGTAGCTGCTTTTCAAGGACTCTGAGGCACAATGAGGAGGCCTTCCCAAGGTTCTCATAAGCTAGGTGGGTGGGGGAGGAGGGTCCGGTGAGCATTCAGCCTCCTCCACCGGTACCTTGTAGGAGTTCTTCGGACATATCAACAAGGCAGGGACGGAGCTGTGGTCACTTATTCCACTGTTCTGTCCACCAAGGAATGAGGTGCAGAGGCAGGAAGGCTTGGGTAGAGCTGGGAAAGCATCTCCTGTCTCCACCTGGCACCCCGGCCAACCCTGGCCTTCCTTGCCTGTTGCCTATTGGGACTCAGAGTGGGCGGGCATAGGTCCCCTTCATATTCTCCCTGCTGCAGAAGAGGACAGAGCTTGGCCCAGCAAGCCACTGAACTGACCCTGGGGCCAGGCTGGAAAGCGGGTGTTTTCACTTTAAAAAAAGCACAGCCCCCTGGGAAAACCACTGGTTCCCACAGGCAGTCGGGAGACTGGCAGAGTCCCTTCAGCTTTGAAGGGCTCTCGGCCTGCCCTGGAGCTCAGCCTGGACTCTGGGCCACAGCCCTCTAGAGAAGCAGCTTCCTTTGCACAGCTGGGTGCCTTAGCTTTTGTGTATGAGCGGCATTTTGGAAGCAGAAAGAGGGGAGGCCTCTACAGAGGGCCTGGGGCCTCTGAGCATCCAGCCTGGTTCTAGGCCTTTCCTCTAACCTAGGAATTTTAAGTACCCCTTAGCCTCGGGGAGCAGGGCCCAGGTAAGGGGACTGGTCTTGGGCCTAATATGGAGGCACTAAAAGCCCTGGGTTTAGCACATACCACCCAGGTGTCAAGAGGGAGACAGGGCTGGTAGGCCAAACTCCAGCCAGTGATGTAGACTGGGGACACCTGTCCCTGCAGGGTCACCTTGGGCACACCAAGCTGACTCTCAAACTTGCTAGCCAAGCGGGGGACAGACCTCACTCAGGCTGTGAGGAAGGACCCTGGGACCCTGGCTAGCCCAGATGCCCCCTCCCTCAATTCAGCTGAGTGGGGACAGGAGTCTCTGTGTTGTCACACAGCCTATCAGGGGTAGCTAGGAAGCCATGCTTCTTCCAATGAGGCAAAGGCGCTCTGTGGGGACAGAGTCCAGCCCCTCCTCCTTGCTTCCCCTCCCCCACCCCAGCCTTACTCCACACCACGCAGACAATCATTTTGTATGGAGGAGCCACGTCCGAAGGTTTTATACAGTGACTTTGTTACCTAGAAACCCACTGTGCCCAGATTCCTGGTGTGTCAATAAAGAGCCTCTGCTTTGTAGACATGGCTGCAGCCTTTGACTTCCAGCTCGTGGGCGGAAGCGGGGGAGGCCAGGAGGGTGACTACTGACCCCACCTCAATCCCACCCAGCCTTCCGGTTATCTGCCCAGGCAAAAAACTGAGGAACCTGTGGGCCTCTCTGGTACGCTTGAAATAGCTTTTATTTTTTGAATAGTCTTGGTTTTTTTTTTGGGGGGGGGGGACCAAAAACCAACAATCAAGTCTCTTAATTACAGCTGAAAGCAGTCAGGGAGTGAGTGGTGTTTTTAAAAGGCTGGTCACACCACTTGTAAGCAGCCCCTGTGGAGGGGCCCTCCCCCTGGCTCCCCTTGAGGTAGGCACAGGACCCAGGCTGGCTCCTGTTTTGTAGGTTGGGGAGCCAGAGTTCTGAACACAAAGTTCTAGAAGAGTCCGGATCCACAGTCCAATGTGTGGCAGCCACTCGGTGGGCAGGGGGGCCCAGGTGGTTCTGAGCCAGCTGGCTCAGTCAGTACCGTGTACAACCGTTAACTTGACCTGCTTCCTCTGACTGTAACACTTAACTTGACCTGTTTCCTTTGACTGTAACACTGACATTGGAGGCTGGGTCCGTTCAGCCAACACTGGTGCAGGACTCACTGACACTGTGGACTGTGGGAGAGCCTAAGAGGGAGGCACAGGGCTGCCCAGAGCCCAGCAGTGATGGGGGCCGACGGGCTGCCCTCTCCGGGGCCTCTGCAGTCATTCAAAGTCCGGTCCTGGCCACCTCCCAATCCCCACACTAAGGCTGTTGGGTGCCGGCAGTCAGGACCTTCCGGTCCACACGGAGCTCTGCTCTGGCAGTGATAGACCACCCCTCTCGGGAGCTACGTGGGAACTACAGAGGGCTCCCCCTCCAGTTCTCCCATCAGGAGGCCAGGGGAATCACCCCTAAACCACCAGGCCATGCAGCTTCAGTCAGACCCTCTTCAAGTGAATCACCCCAAATTCCGTGAGGAGGACCACGACGAGGAAAGTGACGTAGAAGAGGAGCAGGCAGAGGCCGTATGCCTTGCTGAGCTGGAAGCACTGAAGTGGGACGGAGACCAGAGAGAAGACTAGGCTGAGCCCCAGGGCGCTGGCCAGTACCCACACCAGCAGTCCATCTGGCTCCAGCTGTGGGGAGAGCAGGAGAGGTTGTTCAGTACCCACCGTGACAGCCCTCTGGGCCACGGGCACCACGCGGGGGTATTGGGTCCTTGGCACACAGCTATGGGTTCTGCGTGTGGAACAGCAAGGCTCCGTTTTTGTAGTAACTTCAGGCTCCAAAGCGGAAGGGACCTTATCTACCAGCTTCCACTTGGGCCTTCTTGGGCATCTCTTCCTGGCCTCCTGTGCTGGCATGGCCACGCCGTATTTTTGAAGTGCTGGGGACTCAAACCCAGGGCTTCATGCATGTTAGGCAAACACCCTGCTAAAACGGAGCCACATCCTCCAATCACCCAACACCTTTTATACCACAGCACCTTGCTCTGTTGCCTAGTCTGGCTTTGAACTTAGGGCAATCCTCCTGCCTCAGTCTCCCAAGTATTGGGATTACAAGCATGCACCACCACCTCTGGTTCGGGCTGCATTTTATATACTGACTTAATGTTCCTACATCAAGACACTGGACAGGCAGGATGCAGGGAGCAAGCGTATTGGGTGTGTGTGGGTGTGTGTGAACCTAGGGTGGGTATGAAGTGTTCATTAGACACATCTTTCAACCCTTCTGTGTTTGGAGAGAAATGGCAGCTGTGTGGATGTGTGCACGTGTGTTTTGTACAAGTGTTAACACTTGCTGGTCAGCCCTTTTTTTTTTCCCCCCGGAGCTGAGGACTGAACCCAGGACCTTGCGCTTGCTAGGCAAGCGCTCTACCACTGAGCTAAATCCCCAACCCCAGGTCAGCCCTTCCTTACCAGTGCTGCCTTCTACGTAACAATAGTACATACAGGTGATCCAGGGACAGTTCCCAGCACTTACATTGGGTTTGTTTACTTTGTGCAAAAATCTCCTTGTAGAATGTCCCTGAGGCATCCTGCCTTGACATCTGGGGTGTCTGGCCTGAGGAGGTCCCCACATGCCCAAATTGGGGGCCCAGCCCTGCCTTCTGGAGTTTCCCAGCCTTTGAGAAGAGTTTCTTCTTAGGCAGAATCCTTGTATAACACACATCGGCCCCAAAGAATCTTGTTTAAAATGCAGGCTCTGGTCTGAGGATGTCCCTTGGTTGGTTATTTGTTTAGCACACAGGAAGCCCTGCGCCGCATGAACAGGGCCTGGTGGCTCACACTCGTCTCAAGCACAGCACTCAGGAGGTGGAGGAAGAAGGATTCAAGACCTTCCTTAGCTACACGGGAAGTTCAAGGCCAGCCTGGGCTACAGGAGAGCCAGTATCGAAAGGAGGGAGGGTGGATAGGGAGGTGGATTGGTGAGTTAAAGATGCTTGCTGCATAACATAAACATGAGGTTTGGATTCCCCTAACATGCCTGTAACCGTAGCACTAGAGGTGGGTAGAGACAGGAGGATTGCTGGTCACCAGCCTAACCCAAATCATTGAGCTCCAAGTTCAGTGAGCATAGGAGGTCACTCAATGTCCCACCTTCAGCTTCTGAGTATGCACAGGTCTGTATAACTGTACACACGTGCACACACACACAGCAGATTCTGGGGCTAGGAGTGCAGTGGTGGTATAACACATGCTTAGCATGTGTGAGCCATAGACTTGAGTCCCCAGGTCTCTACAAGTTGCAGATCCCCAGAGACTCCACCGCCCAAAACACACACATCATGTCTCCGACGTCTCAGTAAAGTGTTAGCACTCACAAGAACCCAGGCCAGCCTGTGTGTTTAAGAGCCCTCCCTTAGAGCCAGGCAGTGGTGGCCCATGCCTTTAATTCCTGCGCTCAGGAGGCGGAGGCAGGTGAATTTCTGTGAGTTGGAGACCAGCCTGGTCTACAGAGCCAGTTCCAGGACAGCCAGGGCCACACAGAGAAACCCTGTCTCAAAAAACCCAAAACAAACAAAATAACCCAAAAACAACAACAAAAAGAGCCCTCCCTTAATATGATGGGCTCCACCTTCTGGGGCACATCTCTCTTCTCCCAGCTCCTCCCTGTGGGCAGTATTGGGGGTCTAACTTCTAGCTTCCGTCCTCACCCCATGCATGCTTATCTAGGAAGCTGGGGTACACCGTGGCTCCAATTCACTGGCAAAGCTGAACAGGACCGAAGAAGCCTCGGGCCACACCCACCCCTTCCATGCAAGCTGCGTCTTAGTTACTTTGCTCGCAGGGAAACTCCAACCCCTAGGCAAGGTATTTTCAAGCTATTCTGCCATCACACGAGCCGTCCCTCAGGACGGCTGGCTCACCTTCACCTCCGCAGCATGATTCCGGGCGATCTGCAGCAAGCAGCCCAGCCCCACGCCCACCAGGATGTCTGCAGCCAGTTCAGGAAGCTTCGCTGGAGCCCACTGCCCAACCTTGCAGCCCTCCCCCACAGCTGTTCAACCCCAGCCCCGGGCTCAGAGGACCCCCTCAGCACATGGCCTTTTTTTTACTGTCTACACCCAGCCCCCCCCTCCCCCCACTCAGGGCACCTGATGCTAATACCTTTAAGAGAATGGGTGTCAAGAGCCTTATTCTGCACTCGGCCTGAGAATGAAATGGGGTGTCAGAAATGCCTGGTACCTGTGATGGGGAAACTGAGGCTAGGTAATCACACCCACACCCCTGTGCCTTACATAAGCTGAGGTAGAGCCAAAGCCATCTCTATAGATCATTCCAAGTGGATTCCTTCCTACTAACCTGAGCGTTAGGTTCTCACAAGAGCCCTACAAGGCTGGAATCTCAATCCCCCATCAACAAATGCAAAGGTGAAGCCCTAGGTCCCTGGCCAGTCAGTCCCCAAGGGTGGCGCTCAGAGCCCACCTGTGACTCTCAGAGCTGGGACACCACGCCAAGGCTCGGAGACGCCCCACAAAGGATACTGAAAATGATGCCACCAAAACAGGCAGAGAATGCCATCCGGGGGTAGCCCTGGCGGGCCAGTGTGAAATCTGAGAACGCATCTGCACGGAGAGAGTAGGCAGTGAGGGGCAGACTCCTGCCTACATAACTAATCAGACAACAAACATTGATAAAGGCCCTCTGGGGGACCCGGCATCCTCTAAGATACCCTTCACCCTAATTCCATGTCCCCCACGTTTTCTCACTGGAGCAACCTTAGGGGTGATAGAACTGGACCCCACCAGCCCTGCCAGCACCTGGCTGTGCTTTCGGTAAGATCTCAAAGGCCTTAGTGAAGGGACAGCTGGGTTCTAGACTCCTAGCTCCATGCTAGAATGTTCCTGTTAAGTGGGTAACCTGGTTAACCATGACCACATTGCTGTGACTGAACAAATGCTATAGGCGCGTATGTGTGCCAGCCTGTGTGTCACCCCCCACACACACACATATACATTAAACATGGTTGGCTGTAATGGATTTCATGTCATGCCTGAACTCTGAGGAGCCGTGGAGCCTTTCAGCAGCAAACTAGGAAGGCCTTTATAGAATATTCCAGTCCCATAGCTAGGCGGTGGTGGCACACGCCTTTAATCCCAGCACTCGGGAGGCAGAGGCAGGCGGATATCTGCAAGTTCGAGGCCAGCCTGGTCTATAGAGTGAGATCCAGGACAGGTACCAAAACTACACAGAGAAATCCTGTCTCGAAAAACCAAAAAAAGAGAATATTCCAGCCCAGGGATGGCTTAGTGACCCCCTACATACACACACACACACACACACACACACACACACACACACACACAGTCACTCAGAAATGTCAGTGGGCACCCCATTGGTACAGAGGACACACACCCTGGATATCCTCTATAGGTATGACTGTGGCTAGGGAGGGGAAGCACCACCCCACAGCCCCAAATCACCTCCAATGCTGTTCCCCCAGGCCAGGAGGGTAAGTCCTAGCACAGTGTTGCTCAGGCGGAAGACCACGCCCAGGGACCGCAAGATGTTCACCACCTCAGTGGCAGCCGCGTTGATCCACAAGGCGCTGGTCAGGAAGCCCAGAAAAGCAAAGAGCTGTGAAGGGAATGGGGACCCTGATGGGACCCCAGCCGGTCCCCCGTGGGACACAGCCTCAGGTCCTTATCTGTAAGCTGGGTAGCAGGCACCTGCAACCCAGGCTGGGGTGTGACCCAGTGGCAGAGTGCTCGCCTGTCAATACTCAAGATTTACAAGCTTGCAGTGAGTTTATTAATCCTTGTTACACAGTAAGTAATCAATAAAAGGTTAGCTCAGTGCTATTTGGTTGGGGGGGGGGGATCCTTTATTTATTATTTTTTTTATTTTTTATTTTTTTTTGGACAGAAGTCTCACGAAGCACAGGCCGGTGTCAAACTCCCTACATGACGGATTAGGACCCTGAACATGTGATCCTCCTGCCTCTGCTCCCAAGTGCTGGGATTAAAAGCACATACTACCATACCTGGCTTTCCACATTTAAAAAAAATTTTTTTTATATTTTATGTGTGCATGTGTGTGTGTAGAGGGGTTCATGCCACAGTGAAAATGTGGAGGTCACTCTCTCCACCGTGTGGCTTCTGGGGATACAACTCACGTCATTAGACTTGTTGGCAGGTGTTTTTTACCCACTGAGCCATCTTGCCAGGCCAGATTTCCCCCCTACTAATAACTATTTAAAAGTGAAAAACTTGAGCTGGGTGGCGGTGGCGGCGGTGGCGCACACCTTTAATCCCAGGACTTGAGAGGCAGACGCAGAGGCAGGGTGAATCTCTGCAAGTTTGAGGCCAGCCTGATCTACATAGTGAGTTCCAAGCTAGCCAGGGCTATGTTAACCCTGTCTCAGGGTGAGAAAAAAATTAAAAATTTGTCAGGCAGGATGGTTCACACCTTGAATCCCAGCCCTCAGGAGGCAGAGGCAGGTAGATCTATGTGAGATCTGAGTTTGAGACCAGCCTGCTCTACATAGTGAGACCCTGTCTCAAAAATTTTAAAAAGTCAGAAACTTGGGGCCTGGGGACATAGCTGAGTTGGTAAAGTGCTCACTGAGCATGTGCAAAGCTCCGGGTTCGATTCCCAGCACCATCTGTTCTCGGGACTTGGGAGGTGGAGGCAGGAGGATCAGAAAAGTCCAAGTTCCTCTCTGCCCACATAGCAAGTTTGAGGCCAGCCTGGGCTACAACAGACCCTATCTCAAAACACTGAAATAAGTGAGTTTAAGTACAGCTTTGGGGAAAATAAATCTCTGGACAAACCACCTGAACATCACAGAGTCCTGGAGGCCGGAAAGAGTGGAAAGAGAAATGCTTGACGGTAAGGCTACAGACTGCTCTTTCAGAAAACAGCCCTAAGTTCCTCAGAAAGCCAAGCACACGTTCACCATGGACCCAGTGACTCCACTCCCAGGAATGTACACCAGCCTAGTGTGCTTGAAACCCTGAGTTTCAAGTTACAAGCACTGTGAAACACAAGCAAAACCGGTGTGGAGACACACACCTGATCCTGCACTAGGAATTGGAGGCAAGGGGAAATCATGAGTTCAAGGTCATTCTGGGCTATATAAGGCTTTGTATTAAAAAAGAAAATAAAAATAGAGGTTGGAAGAGTTGGCTCTGCAGTTAAGAGCACTTGCTGTTCTTGCAGAGGATCTGGGTCAGTTTCTGGTGCCCACATTAGGTGGCCCATAACCATAGGTAACTCCCATCCCAGGGGATCCAGCGCCCTCTTCTGGCCTCTTAGGGTACTGGGCACACACATCATGTGCAGATGCACATGCAAGCCAGACACTAAATGCACATAATGTAGCAAACAAAAATAAAAACAAAGCGGGCGGTGGATCTCTGTGAGTTCGAGGCCAGCCTGGGCTACAGAGTGAGTTCCATGAAAAGCTCCAAAGCTGCCCAGAGAAACTCTGTCTCAAAAAAAAAAAAAAAAATTAAAAAAAACATAAACTGAAAAGTATATGAGTAATATCTCAATAAAATAAGCCCATTCCACTTACTGTAAAACTGAACAGGCCAACAGCTTGGGGTTCAGCTCTCCTTCAAGGTAGACTTTACCGTTCACCAAACCACCCCAGGAACACATCCAGGCTGCCCATCAGAGGCCTCCAATCCTTACCCAGTGCAGTCTAGGGGGCTCTCTGTTAGATGTGGCAAAGAAGGTCACTGAGGCCAGGGCTGTGCCCACGATCACCACCACAGCCCAGACAGGAAGGAGACCGCCGATCTCATAGACGCCATCTGTGGGACAAGAAAAGGAGCTGGGATCCCTCAGCCTTGGCTCCCCACTTCCTCCTACCCCTCCCCACAGTGATACAGGCTTTGAGTAAGTTCAGAAGTTCAAAGCCAGCCTCAGCTACATAGAGAGTTGAAGACAGCCTGGGATACGACGAGACACTGTCTCAAATGCCAGAAAGGAGAGGGGCCGCATGCTGAGGAAGCAGCTGGGTCCGTAGACAGTGTGCTTAGCATGCATGATGCCTGGGCTTCTTCTCCAGCATCATATAAAAACCAGACACGGTGGTGCATGTCTGTCATCCTAGTACTCACACTGGGGAGACAGAGGCATTCCTCCTCCGCTAGGTAGTGAGTTCAAGGCCAGCCTGAGCTACATCCTGAGACTATCTAAAATTTAAAAAGTGAGAGCTGCGGCTGTAGCAAAGGCATGTTTACATTTAGCTGTGTGAAGCCCTGGGTTCCATCCTAGAGAAAGCCCCAGTAGCTGTGAAGTAAGCTCCAGGCTTGTCCTGGTGGGAAGCAGGGCCACAATTCCCTCCGGGACAAAGGCGGCAAGGGCCCAGGCTCCCAGGCATTCTCACTGCCCTTCCTTCTAACGCCCCCTACACACACACACACACACACACACACACACACACACACACACACATCCTTCCATAAACCGGGCACACATTCACACAACATGGCTCTGGCCTCAACCCTGGCATGAAAATCACATATGATCACCCACGCCTTTGCCTCAGACTCCCACCTCACCAACCTTGGGTCGACGGGAGATGCCAGAGGACAGAGGAATGTGCAGTGTGAGTTACTCACCTCAGAAAACATGAAAAAAAAAAAAAATGGGTAGAACTAGAAAATGCCTGGCGAGTCTTTGTGTTCCTCAGCTAGAAGGCGGCAGAAATGTAACGGCCATTCTGGGGCCAGTGGGGAAAAGCCAGTGTGGTGGGGGCCAGCAAGTCACTCTGCGGGCAATGGAGGGCTCCGGGACCACAGAAACTGAAAGCCACCTCTGGGCTCTGGGAGCTTATCCTTCTGGCCCAGATCTCAAAGATGAAGCTGGAGTTTGATGTGAAATTTCCCACTCTGTATTTTTTTTTTTTTTTTTTTTTTTTGGTTTTTCGAGACAGGGTTTCTCTGTGTAGCTTTGCGCCTTTCCTGGAACTCACTTGGTAGCCCAGGCTGGCCTCGAACTCACAGAGATCCGCCTGGCTCTGCCTCCCGAGTGCTGGGATTAAAGGCGTGCGCCACCACCGCCCGGCTTTTTTTTTTTTTTTTTTTTTTTTTTAAAGACAGTGTTTCACCATATAGCTAGCCCTGGGCTGGCCTCAAACTCAGAGATCGGCCCGCCTCTGCCCTCCGAGTGCTGGGATGGATTACAGGAGTTTGCTACCATGCCCAGCCTTGTTCTCTAATTTTTTTTTTTTTTTTTTAGTAGCAGTATAGTACTGGACATGAAACCCAGCACCTCAGCTGGTAGGCAAATGCTCCATCTCTGAGCCCTGCCCATCCCCCAGCCCTCCTCTGTCTTTGATGGGAGACAAGATAGGAAGAGGGCTGGACTTGGCCGAGGACCACCTGTTTACAGCCCCACCTTCAGGCGGAAGGGCTGGACCACTGATAAAGAAGTTCCTTGTTGGATAAGCATGCCCAAGAGTCTAGTCTGAAGAGGCTCTGTCTGGGGCAGGAGGAGGAAGAGGAGGAGGAAGGAAGCAGTGGGGGGGGGGTACTCACAGACCCCCGACTGCAGGGTCAGGACCAGGACCAGGGGGCTGATGACCAGCTGCAGACAGTTGAGTGGCCGCTTCCAATTCCGATCATCCTTGTCGGGGTCCACGACGGGTACTGTGAGCAGCAGCAAGAACTCCACAGGCAACTGAGGGGGGAGGGGGGCGTGGGAGGGTATGAGTGGGGAGTGGGAGGTGTCAGCTGGAGAGGGGGTGCAGCAGAAGCTCCCCCATTCTGGAGTGCTCTGTTGCTGCAGAGCACCCACCAGCGGGCCCAGCTCCACGCCTGCATGCATGCTGTACCCATCTTTGCTTTTCCACCTCCTCGATGCCAAGATTAGAGGCATGCCCACCACATCTCATTTATGTAGTGTGGGGATGGGACCCGGGGCTTCATGCATGCCTAACATTAGGCAAGTGCTCCCCCAACAAGCTATGTGTGTGTGTGTGTGTGTGTGTGTGTGTGTGTGTGTGTGTCCCGCCTCACAATCCCATCTTATACTGAAGGAACCGGGCTCTGATAATGTCAGAGCCTCAGGGGTACAATCGTAGTTCATTCTTTATTCCTGAGACTAACACTGCCTAAAATCTACCCAGGACACTGGTGGGTTCCCTGTCCCCAGCAGACACTTTTTTTTTTCTTTCTCTATAGAGGGTAGAGAGTCCTGGGTCAGGTCACCAACCATGCCTGAGGACTCAGTTTCCCTACTGCATCCCAGGTTGGCCATCAAAGGGCCTTTCAGTGGACTCCAGCTAAAAGGCCACAGTGGCTGGGGATGGTGGTGCATGCCCTTAGCCTCAATACTCAGGAGGCAGAGGCAGGTGGATCTCTATGAGTTCAAGGTCAGCTTGGTCTACATTGCAAGTACCAGGCCAGCCGGGACTACACAGTAAGACCCTGTCTCAAAAAAACAAACTAACAAAAAATTCCCACACTATACTACAGTCACGAGGCCAGGAGCCTGGATCCTGGGACCTTTCTTACCTTGACCACCTTCAGGAGCTTGCAAGACATGGACTGGGTCCTCCACTTCCTGTAGTCCAAGGGATTCAGGGCTTGGATCAGGATCTGGGCAGTGGTCTCCTGACCCAGCAACAGAGGCCGGTATTCATCTCCTGTGACCATACAGGGGAGGTGTGGCCATGCTTGGCTCATCCAGGGAGGCCTAGTCCCCTGCCCTGCCAGCCCAGCAGAGGGTCCCTGAACCCAGCCTCAGCATCTCCCGGTGTCCTTATCCCCATGGGCCCAGAGCCTGGGGGCTCACCATAGTCATAGCTGTTGGTGTTGGAAGACACCTGGTCCTCTTCTGAATCAGACAGCATCTCTGTAGAAAACAGGAGCGGGGTGGGCATGGTTAACACACCCTGTGACATCCCAGAACCCTCTGGAACCATGCTGGGTGGGCTTGGGGGTGTCCATGTCTGGGACAGGGCAGAGTTAATATGCAAATGCCCAGGCCCTCCCTCCCTCCCCTCCTCTTTATCCTCCTCCTTCCCTGGCAGGGTCTCACATAGCCAGGCCGACCCTGAACTTCTTCCAGCCCTTGTCACCGTAGCACTGGGATAATAGGCACCCATCACCATGCCTGCTTTATGCAGGGCTGGCGAAGGAACCTAGACCCTGTGCATGCCAGACACACACTCTGCCTGGGCCCTTCATTTTCGCCATCTCGGCGATGGCTACACTCACTCAGAAATCCCTACACTGTGGGAACATGACTCACAGAGCATCCCCAAACATCAGGCAGTGGCAATGCCCAGTCCAATACCCAACAGGCGGGATGAGTGCCTGGTGGCTCCACCGGCTTTCTCTTTTCTTTTTCTTGCTATGTATCCCAGGCTATCCTAGGACTTTAAAAAAATTAGCCAGGCAGTGGTGGTGCATGCCTTTAATCACAGCACTCGGGAGGCAGAGGCAGGCAGATCTCTGTGAGTTTGAGGCCAGCCTGGGCTACAGAGTGAGTTTCAGGACAGCCAGGGCTACACAGAGAAACCCTGTCTTGAAAATAACAATAACAAAAATATTACTTATTGTGTGTGCACATATGCCAGGGTACCCATGTGGAGGTCAGAGGACAACTAACAGGAGTAGGTTTTCTCCTTCTAATATGAGGATGCTGGGGAATCGAACTCAGGTCGTCAGCGTTGGTGGCAAGCATCTTTACTTGCCGAACTATCTTGCTGGCCCTGCTTCTGCCTCCCCTGTGCTGGGTTCCAGCTGTGTCCCAGCATACCCAACAAATTCCGATGCTTTTTGTTTTGTCTGGAACATTCCCCTAAAGTCCCAGCACTCACTAGACCTGGAACCCGTGAAGAGAAGAAGCCTCAGAGGAAAGCAGTCCCCTCCCCCACTAGACAAGGACAGGTCCAGTCTTCTCTCTGGCTCTCTGTGACCCCGGCCTCTCTCAGAATCACTTGTCCCTCCCCACTCCAACCTGCCAAGCTTCCATGTATCTGCGGACACAGCAGTGGAGCAGCTTGCTTAGGGAGAGGAGGGGGAAATCCTGGCAGCCTTCCTGTAGGAGGGCACTCAGTCCCTGCTCTATGACAGAAATGAGACAGTGCTGCCCTTTATGCAGACTGATAACAGAAGGGCTTGCAGGCTCCCCGGTGTGACCTTCAGGGTCTGGGTCTACCTGCCTGGTGTTGGGGTGCTGGTTGTACCTCCCTCCTGCTCCTTGGTCCTGGGAGGACTTGGTTTCTCCCTGGGTCTGTTTCCTCTCCAAGAAAAGTGAAATAAGATTCCCCATACAGGGCTGGAGAGATGGCTCAGTGGTTAAGAGCACTGGCTGCTCTTCCAGAGGTCCTGAGTTCAATTCCCAGCAACCACATGGTGGCTCACAACCATCTGTAATGAGATCTGGTGCTCTCTTCTGGCCTGCAGGCATACATGAAGGCAGGACACTGTATACATAATAAATAAATCTTAAAAAAAAAAAAAAAAAAAAAAAAAAGAGTCTGCTGTGGGATGTTCTGTATGGCAAATGTGTTGCTGATTAGTCAATAAATAAAACACTGATTGGCCATTGGCTAGGCAGGAAGTGTAGGCGTGACAAGGAGAATAAAGCTGGGAAGTGGAAGGCTGAGTCAGAGAGACACTGCCAGCCGCCATGATGAGAAACAGCGTGTGAAGATGCCAGTAAGCCACGAGCCATGTGGCAAGGTATAGATTTATAGAGATGGATTAATTTGAGCTGTAAGAACAGTTAGCAAGAAGCCTGCCACAGCCATACAGTTTGTAAGCAATATAAGTCTCTGTGTTTACTTGGTCGGGTCTGAGTGGCTGTGGGACTGGCAGGTGAGAGATCTGTCCTGACTGTGGGCCAGGCAGGAAAACTCTAGCTACAAGAGTCCCCATACCAAATAAGTGTCACCGAGGGGACAGAATCCGATAACATGCCTGACATGCAGGAAACACTCGAATCCTATAAGCTCCTGTGTCTGTGTGTCCTGTGGGTATTTGTGAGTGTATCTGTTTGTATACTGTGTGTGCACACACACGCGTGCATGTGTGTTTCCTGTAGATCCTGTTTCGCACGCTGTGCATTTCTGGGTATTGTGTATGTGTTATATACATGTGTGTGTATATTGGGGAGGTGCACTTGTGTGTATGTGTGTACCTGTGCTCTGTACATGTGCCTAGAGAGTTCATCTGGAGTCTTCCTGAGGACAGAGGCACACTCAGCTTGTACTAATGTGACCAGCTGTGACAATGCCATGGAGACCTGTGACCCTGGGTAAGAGTGTTCTGAGGCTCAAAGCACAAACCAGGGGATAGATGCGGCCTGGGCAGGGTGGAAACTGCATGGAAAGGAGATATCTGGGCAGGAGACAGACATGAGGCAGCAGGGAAGGAGAGAGGTGCCCAGTCCCTTCTGTCCCCTTGTGGAGGTTCCTCACCTGGTGTCTCAGACATGGAGTGGATCAAAGATGTGCTCCGCTGCCGCTGGTAGACCCAAGTGCAGAGGATGACCGTGACCACGTAGAACACATACAGGCCCAGGTAACCTGCAGGCAGAGGGGCAGACCCTCATCAGCTGGCGTCCAGGCAGCAGGTGCCAGCCTAACCCTGTCCTGGTGGGTGAGTGGCCATCTCTGTGAGTCTCCACACCCTTTTCTTGCCATTCTAGGCCCACCTTTCCTGCCTATCTCTTTTGAAACCCCTCCATCAGAGAAGGAAGCGCAGGTGGACACTAACACCCTTAAGCCCCCGTGGGCTACTCCCGTGGAGGAAGTCAGAGCAACAGGCAAGTCTGGGATGTGGTCCCGGATATCCTCCTGCTAGGCTAACTTGTCTCTGGCCTATTCCCTTCCATGGCTAGAATGAGTTTTGGGTCGCTCCAGCTCAAGTCGCTTGCCAGGTTCTCATTTACCCCTCCCCACCCCCACGCCCATTACCAGGGAAATGGGGAGTAACGGCCCCCTCCGTGGCTTGTCCCTGGGCCTCATGTCCCTTCCTGGCTTCCCCGACTGACCCTCACATTGGTCTCCTCTTAATCAGAATTGGCCGAGTTCGCTGTGAGGCCCCTGGGGGGCGACGATCACATCTGAAAGCCTCCAGGTTCTCCCCCCACCCCTCTTGTTTATCATTTGCTGGCTTGAGAAGAGTTTGTCACTTTGCATCAAATCAACCTCCCTGTCTCCCGGACACTTCCAGAGACTCTGTCCTGGAGTGCCCCGGACTGCTCACCCAGCGCCCACGCCAGCGTGATTCTGCCGAGATAGAGCGCAGTGAAGGTTAGGAACACAGCCACCATATAGAAAGCGATGTCCCTGAGGAAGGGCCTGGAGGCAGCCATGAAGGGATGCAGGATGGTGATGCCTCCGGCCACCACAGTGGTGACCAGTACCCCTGCGCCTGGAAGACAGCAGAGCCGAGCTCAGAAACGGGCACCCTGGGTGGCCCCCAATACCTCCATACCCCAATAGAACTGTGCTCACCAAACAGAGCCCCGATGGCCAGGCCGGCAGTGCGTGGGTCTGAGAAAGCCACAAGGGCGCTGAAGATATCTGGGGCACCGTTCCCAAAGGCCAAGAAGGTGACACCATGGGGGAGTACGTCAAGGGGGTTCCATGCAGACCACAGCCGCCACCTTGTGCCCCCGGCCTCCCTCGACCACCCTTTTCCCACAGGGAGCTGGGTCGAAGGATACTGCCACGTTATGGGAGAGCTTGAGATTGGTGGAGATGGCCGATAAATTGGGACAGAAGCTGGAAGAGGAAGAGCCAACCTTGTCAGGGTCTGCAGCGAGGGGATTCAGGTAGTAAAGTGCCTCCCTCGTAAGCATGAGGACCTGAGTTCAATTCCCGGGTCCCAGGTGAAAAAGCTGGGCATGGTAGCATGTCTGTAATCCCTAGTGCTGGGGAGGCAGGGGTTCACTAACCAGCCAGTCTAGCCCAATCAGTGAGAGACCCTGTCTCAAAAACCAGAATTCTTAGCGGTGGTGACGCACACCTTTTTTTTTTTTTTTTTTTTTTTTTTTTTTTTTTAAAAGATTTATTTATTTATTATGTATACTGCACATATCTCTGAAGGCCAGAAGAGGGCACCAGATCTCATTATGGATGGTTGTGAGCCACCATGTGGTTGCTGGGAATTGAACTCAGGACCTTTGGAAGAGCAAGCAGTGCTCTTAACCTCTGAGCCATCTCTCCAGCCCGGTGACGCACACCTTTAATCCCAGCACTCAGGAGGCAGAGCCAGGCGGATCTTTGTGAGTTCGAGGCCAGCCTGGTCTACAGAGTGAGATCTAGGAAAGGCACAAAGCTACACAGAGAAACCCTGTCTCGAAAAACCGGAAAAACAAAAACAAAAACAAAAACAAAAAACCAGAAATCTTGGCATCCTTTTTTTTTTTTTTTTTTTTTTTTTTTCTTTTTTGAGACAGGGTTTATCTGTGTAGCCCAGCTGTCTTGGAATTCGCTCTGTAGATCTGTCCTTGAACTCACAGATATCTTCCTGGCTCTGCCTCCTGAGTGCTGGGATTAAAGGTGTGCGTCACCACTGCTTGACTAATTCTTGGCATTCTTTTTTTTTTTTTATTAAGAAAAAATTTCCACTCATTTTACACACCAATCAAAGATCCCCCTCTTAAGAACAACACCTGAGCAGGGTGGTGGTGGCACACGCCTTTAATTCAGCACTCAGAAGGCAGAGCCAGGCGGATCTCTGTGAGTCTGAGGCCAGCCTGGTCTAGAGAGTGAGTTCCAGGACAGGCGCCAAACTACACAGAGAAACCCTGTCTCGAAAAAAACAAAAAAGAAAACACCTGAGACTGACCTCTGGTCTCTGTCAACACAGGCCACACACAGCCAACAATGAGCCTGCTCACAGCAACTGGCCCCTGCCCCATCATTCCCCCAAACCTCTCAGGACTGCATTTTCCCATCTGTAAGCTGGACATGAGCCAAGGCCACACTCACAACTTGGCTGCGGTGACTCCCAGGATCAGAAAGAGGTAAAGAAGCCAGAAAACCTGGTGGGAACCAGAAAGGGAGACAGAGTTACATCCCACCGGTGACACCTGCCCGTGACCAGGTCCCCAGGGCACAGACTCACGTAGAGAGTGATGGCCAGAGGGAGGAGGTTAGGGGAGAAGTGACAGAAGATGCCCTCGAGGTAGTCCAGGTAGCCCCCCTCACTGCGGCAGTCGGGATTCATCCTGATAAAGTCGCAGCGGTCAGAAGTGTTCAGGCTACACACGGCTCGGCACTGCAAAAGGGGAAGGCCGGGGATATGGGTGACAGAGCCACCAAGGGAGGGACCAGATTCGATCCACCTAAGCAGTTGAACATAATGTCCCTTCAGCCTGTCCCTAAAACCCAAAGATAGCCACTGGACTTTTGTTTGTTTGTTTGTTTTATTTTTGTTTTTGGTTTTGTTTTGTTTTTTTGAGATAGGGCTTCTCTGTGTAGTTTTGGTGCCTGTCCTGGATCTCGCTCTGTAGCCCAAGCTGGCCTTGAACTCACAGAGATCCGCCTGCCTCTGCCTCCCGAGTGCTGGGATTAAAGAGGTACGCCACCACTGCCCAGCACCACTGGACATTTTTGTTTTAAAAAATAAACTTGCCGGGTGGTGGGTGGTGGGGCACGCCTTTAATCCCAGCACTCGGGAGGCAGAGCCAGGTGGATCGCTGTGAGTTTGAGGCCAGCCTGGACTACCAAGTGAGTTCCAGGAAAGGCATAAAGCTACACAGAGAAACCCTGTCTCGAAAAAAAACCAAAAAAAAAAATAAATACATAAATAAAAAAATAAAAAATAAACTTATAGGCCAGCAAGATGACTCCTCGGGTGAAGGTGCTAGCTGAGCACCAAGCCCGATGACCTCAATTTGATCACCGGGTCCCATGCGGTGGAAATGACTCCGAAAGTTGTCCTCTGACCTCCGCATTCATGCCCCACTCCCGACATACACATGAAATAAACAGATAGATAAATGTAATAAATTCAACTTAGCACAGTCAGTCACGAATACATGTTGGTTTCACAATAGAATAACATGGACCAGAGAGATGGCTCAGCGGTTAAGAGCATCCACTGCTCTTGCAGGACTTGAGTTCCCAGCACCTACCCTGGTGGCCCACGTGATGCCTCTGGCCTGCTAGGGCACCCGCACCCATGTGTATATACCCACACAGAGACACAGAATTAAAAATAGGGGTTGGGGATTTAGCTCAGTGGTAGAGCGCCTGCCTAGTAAGCGCAAGGTCCTGGGTTTGGTCCTCAGCTCTGAAAACAAAAACAAAAACAAAATCAAAAAGAAAACCCCCAAAAAATAATCAAAATAAATCCTTATATATAAAGCAATATATAAAGATGAATAAGTCTGTTATAAGCCCCGCCCACCACCTCACCTCCACCAATCCCACACTTGCCAGTTAGAAGCACATCTTTATGAAGACCTTCCCTTTTCTTTTAAGTTAGCATGTACTGTACGGTCTACCACTCGGCTAGTTTTACAGAAATCGGGATATCTTGAATCTCGTCTCTGTAATTTGCTTCATCTGTGACTCATCGATGTCACATATGCATAGCATTAATAAAGATAAAACAGGCTGAGTGACTTCAGCACACCGGGCAGTGTTGGCCGCTTCAAACAAACACAGGGGTCCTGTGCGGTAGGAACAAGGGTCGAGCCATGGTAGGGAAACCTAGACGACACTGAAGGGTCCGACAGGCAGGCAGACACTCTGTAGCTCCTCCCCTTCCTTTATTTTATTTTGTTTTTTTGAGACGGGGTTTCCCTGTGTAGCCCTGGCTGTCCTGGAACTCGCTCTGTAGACCAGGCTGGCCTCGAACTCACAGAGATCCGCCCGCCTCTGCCTCCCGAGTGCTGGGATTACAGAGGCACATCTCGGACTCCAGGGCTGGGCAAAGCCACTGTTTGCCCCCTGCCCCCACCACACGGTAGTCCTTCTGATAACAACAGTCTTCTCAAGCTCCTAGGATACACAGAGGGCTCCCTCAGGGGCTGCTGACTCACTTGGCCCACAGTGAACTTCCCAGCGCGTGACTCCCAGCACGTGTCAGAATATTTTGTCAGTGAAAAGCCCTGGAAGTGAAAGTGCTGAGTGGTGTACTGAGGGCTGAGCTGCGGCCTCTAGAAGCCGGGATGAGAGAGACACAGAATCTCACAGTGCGAGGCGTGCTAGAGAGGCGTGCGGGATGCCATTACAGGAACCGAGGAGGACAGGATGCAGCCGGAGAGCAGGGCTGGTGGCTGCCACTGTGACCCCGGGAGCCCCAGCCTAGGGGAGGGATCAGAAGTGGACCACCACCTCACCTCCGTCACCAGTGGGGAATGCTGGGAGAATTTTTGGTGATAGGATCTTACGTAGCGCAGGCTGGCCTGGAATGTGCTACGTGCTGGGGATAACCTTGGACTTCTGATCTTCCTCCCTAGACATGAGGATCCAGGCAAGCAACACCATGGTTTGTTTATGCAGTGCTAGAGAGGGAACCCTGGACCTCGTGCACCCCGCGATAGCACTCTGCAAAAGCACTCTATCACTGAGCCCCCTCCCCGGCCCAGCTCATAGTCTGAAAGCACCCCACTGTGGGCACAGCGAGTTGGTCACACCCCACCCCCAGCTTGTCAACAGTGGGTCTGCTACCATGCGGCATCACCTTCCCTGGACACAAGAGGCCTGGGGTAGCCGGGGTGGTGGTGGCGGCGGTGGCGGCAGAGTCGGGTGGATCTCTGTGAGTTCGAGGCCAGCCTGGGCTACAGAGTGAGTTCCAGGACAGGCACCAAAGCTACAGAGAGAAACCCTGTCTCGAAAAAACAAACAAACAAAAAACAAGAGGCCTGGGAAATAGCTCAGTGGATCTTACTCCGTGAATGAGAAACTGAGGCACGGAGAAGGGAAGGGACACCCCCCTTCCTCCTGCAACCTGTGTGCAGCCCCAGGTAGGTGTGTTTCACCCAGCTCTGCCTGACAGTGGCCGGCTGCAGCCACAGCACAGTGACCCTTCCTCTAGTTCCCCGTCTCTTGCTTCTGCTCCCTCACCCATCCTTAGAGCGGGGGTTGGGGGTGGGGGTGGAGCAGGGGGACAGGACAGGGGGTGGGACACACACATGACATGATGAGGACACACTGGGGGTGACACATGGGGAGACACGCACTCCCAGCAGAATGAGTCAGCCAGTCCTCTGAAGGTGGCCTCCTGCCATGTGGCCTGGCCCGTCCGTCCGTCCGTCCGTCCAGCCCCTGCCAGAGCTGGATATTCCTCCCTCCCCCAGGCCCAGCCCTCTCCCAGTCTGCTCACACTCAGTAGTGCATGGCAGAGGTGGCGCCACTCTGAGTCTGGCCTAGGGGACAGCCCACCACCCCACAGCCCTGCCACCACCCTCTTCCCCGAGGCTCCACTTTGGCCCAGAACTCAGAGGAAGGACACTGGACTCCAGGGTCAGGCACGGGCAGCCAAATTCCACCCCCGGGGAACCACACAGATGACAGAAACGCTAAACCCACGGGGGTCACTTGGAATTCTGGGAGGTCACATGCCCTTCTGAAAGACATCCAAGTTCTAAAGCGAAAACAACCTCCTGGCCCGCAGAACCCCCAGAGCCAGACAAGTGACAAACCGAATGTGGTCTGGGACCACAGTCTCTCCCTCTAGCCAGCAGGGCTATGGTGGAGGACAGCGAAAGCTAGGCCGATAAGGAGCCCGAGGGTAAGGAGCCCCTGAGTGTCCAGCTGTGTGACCTCTGCTAAAGCACTTGCTGTGTCTGGACTCTGGTTTCCTCACTCAAAGTGCTCTGGCCACTGTCACCTTGGTGCCATTTGTGCCTACATGCTCCCCTCCTTCCCCTCTGCGGTCCAAGGGAGGTTGAGGAGCTCCGAGCCCTCCTGACTCCAGGAAGAAGCCAATCAAATAGCTAGGAAAGCCAGCAGCCGTCAGGAAAGCCCTGCTCTCTTGTCTGCTGAGAGCATCCCCAAAGTGCCAGCCCAGGCACCTGAATAGACACAGAGAGGCAGACAGACATAGACAGATGTGCGCGCACATGTATGGGCATACATACACACACACACACACACACACACACACACACACACACACACACACAGAGAGAGAGAGATAAATTTAACAATAAAAAAGCAGCTACACTGCCGGGCGGTGGTGGCGCACGCCTTTAATCCCAGCACTCGGGAGGCAGAGCCAGGCGGATCTTTGTGAGTTCGAGGCCAGCCTGGTCTACAGCGTGAGATCCAGGAAAGGTGCAAAGCTACACAGAGAAACCCTGTCTCGAAAAACAAAACAAAACAAAACAGAGTGAGATCCAGGACAGGCACCAAAACTACACAGAGAAACCCTGTCTCGAAAAACAAAACAAAAACCTGCTGTTCAGGCCTCAGTGAAAACATCACAACAGGCCTGTAACCCCAGCACTGGGAGGCAGAGGCAGGTGGATCTCTGAGTTAGAGGCCAGCCTGGTCTACAGAGTTCCAGGACGGCCAGGGCTACAGAGAAAAAAGAAACCCTGTCTTGAAAAAACAAAACAAAGCAAACAAACAAAAACACAAAGAAAAGAAAGAAAGAAAAAAAAAAGAAAGCAAATGAAAACCTCACCTCCCAGTGCCTTTCCCCGATGGCCTGAGGCAAAACGGCGGCCTCCTCCCATCTCTCACCACACCTGTATTCTTTTAACTCGGTTCCTTTTTACTTTATAAGTTATTCTGCAGGTTTGTTTCTTGGCCTGTTTCCAGAGCAGTGGAAGCCACGGGGTGGGGGTGGACGGGGGGGGGGGGGGGGGGGGCGGGCGGGGGGGGGGGGGGGGCGCGGCTCTCCGTAAGTTCTCTGTCTAATTTTTGCACACTCTAGGGGCTCAATAAACATTAGCTAACCTGCTGGGTGTGGTGGCATTCACACTTTAGTCCCAGTGTTCAGGAGGCACATGCACACACACACACACACACACACACACACACACACACACACACAACTACCAGCATGGTAACTCATGCCTGTAATCCCAGAACTCAGGAAGCTGAGGCAGGAACATTACTATGAGATGAAGTACAGCGTTGTGAGTTCCCGTGTAAAACACAAAGTTTGGTGAATGAGTGCAGGCTGCAGGAGAACATTCGCTGAGGGTGATAGAGCTCAGAGTCAAGTCTCCGGCAGAGGAGCCGAGGGAGTCTGTCCTGAGAGACTATGGGCTTCAGAGGAAGGCTTGGTTTGTCCCAAGGGAGCCATGGGGTCACTTGATTCACGGCCAACTTCACACCCTTGACCTCAGAGTCTTCATCTAGTACCGGGATAAAGCCGCCCACCACACAGGATGGTCAAAGGGCACAGTGACCCGGACAAATCCCTCAGCACAAACAGGAATCACCAGGATTCCTGCCTGGGAAGTAGCAGCCGCCAATGGTATACACCCAGTAACTGCAGACTTGCCCACCCATCTGTAAAATGGGCTTAATTGCCCAACTACAATTTTAGAGGGTGGAGTGAAGCCTGTAAACTTGGTGTGGATGGCGACACTCTCAGTGCCGGTGGCGTAACGATGCGATTTCTACCAGAGAAAACACAGGTGCCGAGGCTTGGCACAGTGGGTAGAATTGCGTGCCTAGCATGCTTGAGGCCCTGGGTTTGACCCACAGATCCATATGAAGCTCTCTCTCTCAGGGGGCAAAGGCAGGAGGAAGCTATTCTCCACTTTGTACTGAGTCCGAGGCCAGCCTGGGAAACCCTGTCTCCAACAAAGAAAAGAAAGCGCTTGGGTAGAGCTGCTCATCCAGCAAGCGTGGGTGGGGCCTGGAGTATGGCTCCCTAGAGACCATGTAAATCCTGGGTGGGTTGTGAAAACCACCTGTAATTCCAGCCTTAGAAGGAAGAGGAGATTCCCCCAGAGCAAGCTGGCTAACTGGACTAGCCCATATCGGTGAGCTCTGGGTTTGACTGAGAGAGCCTCGCTCAATGAGAACAGTGGAAGAACAAGTCACACTGATGTCCACCTCAGCCTTCCGCAGGCTCGTGAACACATGCTCAGGTAAGCTTTGTAAGCAGCACCCACCACGTGTACGTCTCCACACCTGCAAACACGCGTGCACACACACACACACTATACACACACACACACACACACACACATGCATGCCCGCAGCAAACGGAAAAGAAAGTACAAGCGGGGTGTGTGTGTGTGTGTGTGTGTGTGTGTCCCGGTTCTTCCCAAGCAATGCCTGCCTTACACTCCACTGTGGCCACTCCTCCCTGTCCCTGCAGCTGTCCATCTGCCTTTGTCCAGTCCCGGTGCCCATCCCTCCTTCTCACCCAGAGATCCCCAGTCAAATATCTGTTCAATTCCTTGGCACTAGGTCCCCCTCAACGGACCGGGTTGGACCCACGGCAACATCCATTCCTCATCCCCGCCTGCTCGCCTCCTGACCTTCCTGTGTCTCCAGCACTGTACTCCGAATGCACCACCACCATGTTCTCAGGCTCCCAGCCCGGAGGCTGTGGGAGCTCTGCCTCCCTGCACTGGCCTCTCAGCGACCACTCTCTTCCCTCTCAATCCATCCTCCTTATAGCAGCCAGGGAGATCCCTTGAAGGGAGACATAAATCAGATGTTGACATCCCTCTGCTTAAAACCCTCCTCTGGCTCCCGATTCTCACCTCCCAGCCTCGGTCCACAGATCTTTTATAATCTGGCCAGCATTACCTCTCTGGCCCCCTGGCTCTACCTTACACATACTGTTTCAGGCCTCATTGCTGTGGGGGGAACGCAC
Organism: Peromyscus eremicus; assembly: GCF_949786415.1. Lineage (NCBI taxonomy): Eukaryota > Metazoa > Chordata > Mammalia > Rodentia > Cricetidae > Peromyscus > Peromyscus eremicus. Next base: position 10,658,739 of record NC_081438.1, on the reverse strand, counting down.
TAAGCTTGAACCTGCCTCAGGGCCTTTGCACTTGTTCCCTAGCCTCTCCCCCCAGATGTCTGTCTGTCTGTCTGCCTGTCTGTGCAAATGGCTTCCTTCCTTCAAAGCGACTCGTCCGCAGAACAAGTCTGCCACAGACCACCAACCTGAAGTAACTGGGAACGCTCACATCCTCTCCACACAGCGTTACTGTCTACATGGCTCACTGTTCATCTGAAATCATCTGACTTCACCTCACTATCAGCTCCATCAGGAGGAGCTCCTGCAGATCCCAGAGTCCAGCTCCCGTCAGCGCTGACACACAGCAGATGGGTAATCATTAGCTGGCAACACAACAGAGACCCCACCCAACCCACCTTCCTGCCCTTCCCGGGTACTCACGTCTGCCATGGCAGTCTGGTTGACACCTGGGGCCCAAAACTGGATGTGCTCACGGGCCTTTGTGGATGGGTCTCTGGCCCCAGATGCCATCTCCATTATCAGAGGCATGCAGAGGAAGCCAGGTGCCCAGCGCAGATCCAGCCATCTGCCTGCCATCGGGGCCCCAAGGGGCTGGACCAGTGCCCTCGGTTTGCTTCAGTTACACAGAGTTGGGACACTCCAGTGCCTGCAGGGTGGGGGGAGGGGAGGGGAAGGGATATTATCTCTGCAGGCCCCAGGGGAGGAGCCCAGAGACCTTGTCAAAGCCCAGTCCCTCTCCTCAATATGGAGGCCCCATTCCCAAGGGAGTTTCCTTAGCCCTCCTGGGGCTGCATCTAAGCCTCTTATTCTGGAGTGCCCTACCCACCAGGTGTCTCCCTGAGACCTGCCCCTCACCAGGACATCAGGCCTGGAAGATGCCTAGGGAGCAAGCCAGTCAGCTGAATGAAATCAGTAAGGGAAATAGCCAATCCTAAGAACAAAGAACTCAGACTTTTGAGTTTTGTTTTTTTCCCCCCCTTTGGGTAGGGCATCAGGATATGGACCCTAGGGACTTATGTATGCTTATGTATGCTAGGCAAGCATTGTAGCACTGGATTATAATCTCCAGCCTTGTTGATTTGTTTTGCTTTGTTTTTTTGTTTGTTTGTTTTGTTTTGTTTTGAGCCAGGCTAGCCTGGAATTCACTATGTAGACCAGGCTGTCCTTGAGCTAGTGACAATCCTCTTGCTTCTGGTTTGAAAGCGCTAGGATTACAGGTGTGAACCATGTCCAGCTTCTACCCTCCTCCTCGTCCTTTTTATTTTGAGACAGGCTCTCTCTCCTAAATTTGCCAGGCTGACCTGGAACTCATGTTTCTCTTGCCTCAAGCCTCCTCAGTAGCTGAGATTTCAACGTGCACCAGCCACTGGGTTCCAGCCTAAAAAAAAAAAAAAAAAAAAACCATACTTCCGAGGTGGACTTGGCTGTGGCCACCAGGCCAAAACCCAGAGAGGTCAGCGCCTCATACCTCACAACCCCTTTTGACGTCTTGCAGTGCGCCCAGCACATCACACCAGGGGCCTGCCTCATTTGATCCCTACGCGGGGAAACTGAGGCACGGTGAAGTGATGTCACTCTCATTCCTCACAGTCAGCAGAAGTGCCACACACCACATGGCCGGCCCTCTTTGGGCGTTCAGAGGGCTGGGGGCAGAAGTTCAGCAGGCTGCCCAGGGTCATGCGGCAAGAAAAAAAGCCACAGAGCCAACAGTTCTTGGATGGGGAAATTGAGGCCCAGAGGGAAGTGTGTGGCTCAAAGCCGCCTAAACTGCCTGGGACCAGCCGCAGCCGAGTTGGGTGGGGCTGCAGCACAATCCACTTCCCTCCAGTCAGAGGGGAAAGGGCTTCATCTTTCTCTCCAAGCAGAAAACTGGCTCCAAGTCTTAGGCAAGCCGCCTCACATGTTTTGTGCATTTTATTTTTGCAATCAGGGAGGCAGAGGCCATCCGATTTTTCTTTTTTTTTGGAGGGGGTGTGATTCTTTGCACAAGCATTTCTCAATCTCCCTTGGGATGGGGGAGGAGGACAGGAAGAGACCCCCAACGGAGGGGAAGGGATCCCAGATGCTTCCTCACCTGTTGACAGGAAGAGAGTCTCTTCCCTCTGGTTCTAGCTACTCCACTTGGCACGGGCACAGAGTGGAAAAACACACAGCCTTCCAGTTCCGTCTCTCCGTTTTCTATGTGGGCAGCCTGGGAGAAGTCTGGGCATATGGCCTCTGAGTCCGCATCTGTGAAATGGACATGAGCGCTGACCCCAGGGGCAGGCAAACACCCGTGTCCCCAACACAGGTCTCCTCTCCACTGTCCACCAATTTCTTTTACTCATTTCCCAGTGAGCACCTATTGAGCGCCTCCAGCACGCTGGCACCTGTGTGGAGCGCTGGTGAGGTGGGCAGACTTGATGGCGAGGGATGGGGATGGGAACCGGGCAGAGTTTTCTGGTTTAGGGTCCCAGGTGGAACCCGGGTTGAGAAGTTCAAGTTAGTTAGTTAGCCTCGGGCTGCGAGGCTCCTCTTACCTATTACCTCGGGCGGGGCCTGGATCCCCAAGCTCGGAGCCTTCTTCCAGCCGGATGGCCCGCGACACGACCTTCCGCCCCTAGAGCCGGGGCCAGGAGCAGCCGGGCCCAGGAGCAGCCGGGCCACGCCCACACAAGCCCCGTCCCGCCTACTTCCCTGCCGGGCCACGCCCCGGTCCTCCTTTCCCCGCCTAAGACACGCCCTTCAAGGCTCGCCCCGCCCCAGTTCTTAAAGACACAGGCTCCCAGGGATGTGCTGTCCCCGGTAGTCCGCCTTGATTTCTGTCCCCAACCTGTCACTTCTGCTTTCAGGGAGAAGCTGTGAAGAAAGCACGTGGATTAGAGACGTCAGGAGGCCCGAGGGAAGTCTGAGGGAGAAGCGTGGAGATTCTGTTCTTTGAGGGTGGGATGGAAGGGTGAGAGCCGTGGTGATGACATGGGATTAGAGGGGGCTCTGGGGGAAACAGAGCTGGGTGGTGTGTGCCTGTAGTCCTGGCACTCTGGAAGCAGAGGCAGAGGAAGGCAGGTCTCTGAGTTTGAAGTCAGCCTGGTCTACATGGCTGTTTCCAGGACAGCTAAGAATACATAGTGAGATCCTGTCTCGCAACAAAATGAAAAAGAATAGTGGTACTGGGCTGGGGAGATGGCTCAGAGGTTAAGGGCACTGGCTGCTCTTCCAGAGGACCCCGGTTCAATTCCCAGCACCCACATGGCAGCTCACGACTGTCTGTAACTCCAGTTCCAGGGCATTTGACACCCTCACACCAATGCACATAAAATAAAATTAACGGGTTGGGGATTTAGCTCAGTGGTAGAGTGCTTGCTAGGCCCTGGGTTCGATCTTCAGCTCCCCCCCCCCCGCCAAAAAAAAGTTAAATAAATTATATAAAAAAAGAAGAAGAAGAAGAATAGTGGTATCAGCAATATGGATCCTAGCAGTTCCATCTGTTAAACTCTTACCATGCCAGTCACTGTGCTTACTTGATACATTTGTTTATTTAATATGTGTGTGTGTGCACACACACACACATACCATGGTATCCATATGGAGGTCAGAGAGCAACTTCCAGGAATAGGTTCTCCCATCCCTAAGTGGGTTTCAGGGATCAGACTCAGGGGATTAATCCTATGGCTCTGAGAACACTCATCAAAGCGCTGTACCCCTGAATTCCCCACCTTCCTCTGCTTCCAGAGTGCCAGGACTACAGGCAGGAGAGAGTATTGAATTCCTTCCCTGAAAAGGGAAGATTTCCTGCGTGTATCAGTTAGCTATTGCTGCATAACAACCATCCCCAAAGTCAGAAATCTAATACACCCGCATCTTGATAGATGTCTAAATGTCTGAGAGTCATAATTTGGGGAGAGGCCTGGTATAAAGGTTCTGGCTCAAGTCCTTCTTGTGTTTGTGTCCCTAGCCTGAGGGAAGCTGGTAGACATTTGCCTTTCTCTGTGTAGCCTCCGTGTACCAGGCTTTTTCTTTTTGGGCCACCAACCAGCTCCCAAATTATGACACAGAGACTTATTACTAGTTCTGAATGCTTGGCCTAGCTTTGGCATGTTTCTGGCTGGCTCTTTTAACTTAAATTAACCTGTTTCTCTTTATCTACCTTTTACCTCAGGGCTTATTACCTTTCTTCTATATCTTACTTTCACTGTTTCTCTATACCTGGCTGGCGGGTGTCTCCCTCATTCTCCTCTTCCTTCTCTTGTTCCTCCCGTTCTTCTTTTTCATTCTCTCAAGCCTAGATTTCCCTCTTTTCTATTCTCTCTGCCCACCAGCCCCCCCTATCTTTTCTCTGCCTAGCTATTGGTCGTTCCGTTCTTTATTGGACCAGGTACCTTAGGCAGGCAAGGTGAAACAAAGACAACCCATCCTTGCATAACTAAACAAATGCAGCATGAACAAAAGCAACACACCTTTACACACTTAAAGTAACATTCTGCAGCCTAAATGAATGTTAACACATCTTTGCCTGGTTAAAACAATATTCTACAACACCTCAGATGTGGTCCCTTGGCAAAGCTGATTCCTGGGCTTCCCCAGAACAAGGCCATGCCAGGGTAGATAGATGTATGTTCATGTGGTACCTCAGGGGGCCAGCCAGCACAAGGGGAAGCTAGTGGTGGAAGTTGGCAGAGTGGGGTAGTGCCACTTCCTTCACAGTCACTGGCCCAGCCAGATTCATGAAGAGGAAACAGCCCCTGACTCTCCAAGGGATGTGGAAGGGCATATGAGGTCCAAGACTCTGATGTGACCATATTTGGAAAGTATCAGATGCCACTGCGTTTCGGTCCCCAGACATGTCCAGCAAGGCCCCCCAAGTCCCACTGGGTGGATGACTGCCTACAACACTACATCCTGTCTTCAGTCTCTGTTTTGAGGCCAGGTCTCTCTATGTAGCCCAGCCTGCCTTGGACTCCTGATCCTCTTACCTCAACCTCCTGAGTGCTTGGATCACAGGCATGTGCCAGCATGCAGCTCCTGTCCATGGTCTCTTATGGATTAACCCCAAATCAACAGGGGTGGGGTGTAGTTTAGTTGGACAGCATCCTTGAAGCCCCGGGTTTGATCCTCAGTATTACATGAGCCTGGCATGCTGGTACACAGCTGTGACCCCAGCGCTCAGGAGGTGGAGGGAGAAGACTGGGAGATCTAGGTCAACCTCGGCTACAGAGTAAATTCAAGGACAGCCTGGGCTACATAAGACCCTGTCTCAAACAAACAAATATACAGAAGGTGAACTGCAGCTACCGACTGAGACCTACAATACTTGGGTGCACATGCCCCATAGGAGGGCTGCCATCTCCAATCCACTAACTGGAAAAGTTGCTGCTCAAAGAGATGAAGTTGTCTGTCCCCAGGGCATGCACTGGGAAGTAGCAGAGACGGAACAGCAACTATGCCTGAGGTACCTTCCTCTCCAGCCCTGACATCCTGGTTCATACACAGGTGAGGCCAGATCTGCCTGATACGCATGCCCACCAGTTTCAGTGGCCAGGGGTGTGGGCAGCAACTGGATCATAGTGCAAGAACCTGTGGACAGCCCTAGCAGAAGTGGTGAGGGAGATCTAAAGTGTGAAGGAGAAATGGAACTTTCTATTTCAGTCCGAGAGGCCCTGAGAGATGAAGAGGTTCCTTAAAGATTCATAACCTGAGCCGGGTGGTGGTGGCGGCAGCGGCGGCGGCGGCGGCGGCGGCGGCGGCGGCGGCGGCGGCGGCGGCGGCGGCGGCGCACGCACGCCTTTAATCCCAGCACTCGGGAGGCAGAGCCAGGCGGATCTCTGTGAGTTCGAGGCCAGCCTGGGCTACCAAGTGAGTCCCAGGAAAGGTGCAAAGCTACACAGAGAAACCCTGTCTCGAAAAACCAAAAAAAAAAAAAAAAAAAAAAAAAAAGATTCATAACCTCACCTTAACTAGTACCCTTCCCGTTGATGCTGGCTTCCCAGGGCAGAGTTACACAGCACCTGGTTGAATCTGCCCCAAGACAGGGAGCTCATTACCGGTCCCTGCAGCTGGAGAAGTAGTAGATAGCGTCACCATGGGAGAAGTTTCTCATGGGCCCTGCCTGGCTGCTGCTGGTTGCTTCTCAGCTGGAAGGATGCTTTTCCCTTCAGGAAACTGAAGTGACAATGGTCCTTGTGGATCCTAAGGGTCTAGAAAAGTTTATGTGTCCTTTGTCCTGCCCATGCATGACACTTGGAACTTTTTTTGAAGTAGCAGCAAGAAGGTTTGGACATCTCTCTAAGAAGGAAAACGCCAGATGTGTCAATCAGCACACTTGTGAAACAGTTGGAAGCAATCCAAGTGTTCGGCAGCAGGGGATTGGATGGGAATACTGCTGCACCCCTGTGGACGCTGCTTCATCACGTTAAAACTGCTCAACAGGCCGGGTGGTGGTGGCACACGCCTTTAATCCCAGCACTCAGGAGGCAGAGGCAGGCGGATCTCTGAGTTCGAGGCCAGCCTGGTCTACAGAGTGAGATCCAGGACAGGCACCAAAACTACACTGAGAAACCCTGTCTTGAAAAACAAAGAAAAAAAAAAAAAGAAAGAAAAAGGAAGAAAGAAAAAGCTGCACAACAGCCAGGCATGGTAGCACATACCTCTCACTCCAGTACTTGGGAGGCAGAGCCAGGCGGATCTCTGTGAGCTCCAGGCCAGGCTGGTCTACAGAGCGAGATGCAGGCCATCCAAGGTTACATAATGAAACCTGACCCCCTCCCTTTTTTAAAATGTGCATTGGTGTTTTGCCTGCAGGGATGTCTGTATAAGGGTGTCGGGTCCCCTGGAACTGGAGTTACAGACAGCTGTTGTCTTGTGGGTCCTGGGAATTGAACCCGGGTCCTCTGGAAGAGCAGTCAGTGCTGAGCCATCTCTCCAGCCCGAGACCTTATCTTAACAAACAACAAAAACCCAAACATGCTAGGTGGTGGTGGCGCATGCCTTTAATTCCAGCACTGGGGAGGCAGAGGCAGGCGGATCTCTGTGAGTTTGAGGCCAGCCTGGTCTACAGAGCATGTTCCAGGACAAAATCCAAAGCTACAGAGAAACCCTGTCTCAAAAAACCACACACACACACACACACACACACACAAACAAAAACAAAAAACAAACCCAAACACACACATAGAAGACTATACAACATATAACAAAGAGGCAAATTTCAATTTCATTCATGTAATATAAAATCAAGCCTGAGTGTTGGGGCTCTTTTTGATGGCAGAGATTGGACCCCAGGCCTCAGGCTATTAAACATAGGCTAATGCCCAACTTCATGTGGAGGCCAAAGATGTTCATTATTCTCCACCTTATTTATGATTACTATAATAATAATAATTATTATTATTATTACTATTTTGAGACCAGGTCTCTCTATGTAGCCCTGGCTGGCCTGGAACTCACAGAGAGCCAGTATGCCTGGCTCCACCCCATTTTCTCAGAGAATCTGTTGCTGAACCTGGGGACACTCATTCAGCAAGGCTGGCTGCCCAGTGAGCTCCAGGGACCCTCCTGTCTCTGCCTCCTTCGGCTCTTGGGTTATGGTGCTTGGAAGACTATGCCTAGCTTCTTACAAGGGTGCTGGGGTCTGAACTCGGGTCCTTACAGATGCACTCCTCTGTGTAGTGGCTTTAGACCAGTGGTTCTCAACTTGTGGGTCACGACCCATTTGGGGGGTAGACTGACTCAAAGGGGTCACCTAAGACCATTGGAAAACACGGATATTTACATTATGATTCATAACAGTAGCAAAATGACAGTTGTGAAGTGGCAAGGAAAATAATTTTATGGTTGGGGGGTCACTACAACATGAGGAACTGTATTCAAGGATCACAGCATTAGGAAGGTTGAGAACCACTGCTTTAGACTATTATAGCATGCTTAGAAGGCACCCAGGCTGCAGAGTAGCATGGACCACTGTATGTGTGTGTGTGTGTGTGTGTGTGTGTGTGTGTGTGTGTGTGTGTGTGTACTGTCACAGCATTGTCCCCACTGATCATGCATACCTACTGCTGTACCTCTGGGGTGCCCAGCACCTGGTCCCCAATCCCAAGGGCTGGTCTTTCATCCTAGCAGTCCTGTGGTTTAGGCTGTGTTTACTAAGTCCTCTGGAGAGGTGAGTCCAGTGAGGCTCAGAATCCTGGTATCACCTGTGTTCTAGGGCCTCAGGGAATGTGAGAACTGCAACTCAAAGCAGGCTCCTCCCCCTCCAGCCAGGGCCAGGCCTTTCAGAGACCGGCAGAAATGGCAAATGTGGATGTGGTTGTGTGTGCCCTCTGGTGGCCGAAAAGGGCAGAGTCCGTGATACTTCTAAAGTGGGTTCGAATCTCTGTGCTGACATTCCTAGTGGCGACTCCAAGTCACTTTATCTGCGTGAGCCTCAGTTTCCCCAGCTGTTAGGGACTTGATGACTGGAAGTGTTTAGAGTAAGGGATTAACAAATGACAGCAGTCCCTGGAATTGATGCCAATTATTCTCCAATAATTCTCTCTAGAGGGTAAGCAGTCAGCCAGGCACTTTGAGGTCAGGCTTTTGTGCAGTCTTGTCATGTTTTTAGGTAGACTCTCATAACCGCCCCCCCAACTGTCCTTTAACTTACTACATAGCTGAGGCTAACTTTAAACTCTCCATCCTTCTGCCTCCAACTCTAGAGTGCTGGGTTTACAAGCACGAGCTACCCTACCCAGCAAAGGACCTGAAAATTTCCTCTTCTTTAAAGATGGGTCTTGGGCTGGAGAAATGGCTCAGCCGTTAAGAGCAATGGCTGCTCTTCCAGAGGATCCAGGCTCGATTCCCAGATTCCCAGTACCCACACGGTGGTTCATAAACCATTTGTAACTCCAGTTCCAAGAGAACTGACACCCTGGGGCACCAGGCACACACCTGGTGCCCATACATAGATGCAGGCAAATCACTCATACATATTAAAAAAAAAATGGGGTCTCTCTCTGCAGCCCAGATAGGTCTCAAACTGGTGATCATGGTGATCCTCCTGCTTCAACCAGGTGAGTTCAGGGTTTATAAGTGTGTTCTTCAGGAAGCACCTTTCTCATCCTGCGAAACATTCTAGAAAGTTATGCATCAGAGTGGGGATAGAGGGACATATTGGGTTCCTTTTTGGTAGGGGGACAAGGTCTCACACTGTAGTCCAGGCTGGTCTGGGACTCTTGGTAATCCTCCTGCCTCAGCCCTCCTGAGTGCTAGAATTAAAGGTGTGAGTCACTTCGTTCAGGTGAACCCACCAGTTGTCCAGAAGCATAGATCGTCAGTGTCTTGTAAAGGTCATCTGAAGTGGTGACAGCTTCTGTGCTGGAACCCTTGGCTCCTGGGGTCTGGTGCTTGCTGACAGCTGAGGGTCTGAATGGAACTGAACTGCCAGTTGCTACCCTCTTTTGTGTTATTTTGAGACAGAATCTCATTTTCTATACCAGGCAGGTCTTGAACTCTTTGAGAGTGCTGGTAGAGGTATTTTGAGACAGTGTGTCCCAGGGTAGTCTGGAATTAACTCTGTAGCTCAGGCTAGCCTGGTAACACTTGAGACTATTTCATTCATAGGCAGACAACAAAAGAACTTTGGGGCTGGGAGATGGCTTGGAAGTTCAGAGCAGTTGATGCTCTTGCAGAGGACCTGAGTTGGGTCCCAGCATCCACATCAGGCAGCTCACAACTGAGGCCCCAGGGAATATAACACTCTTTTCTGGCTTCCATGGGCACCTGCATCCACGTGTCCATCTGTGTCCCCCGCCTCCCCACCATAACATCCCCGCACACACACAAATCCTTAAAAAGAAATGAAATATAGGCTGGAGAGACGGCTCAGTGGTTAAGTGCACTTGTTTCTCTTACAGAGGACCTGGATTCCCAGAGCCCACATAGTGGCTCACAACAATCATAATTCCAGGTCCAAGGGATCCAGTGACTTCTGACATTCGAGGGCACTGGGCACTCACATTCTGCACATACAGACAAGCAGGCCAAACACTCATATGCACAAAATAAAACAAATAAATCTAAATATAGTGAAAATTAAAAGAAGAAGAGAAAGAGGAAGAAGAATAATTCAAAGAAAAAGGATAAGCTCCGGGCTCTGGTGGTGCACACCGGAGGCAGAGACAGGAGGATCTCTGTGAGTTCGAGGCCAGCCTGACCTAGAGAATGAGATCCAGGACAGCCAGGGCCACACAGAGACACCCTGTCTCGTAAAACAAAACATAAAACAAAACAAAACAAAACAAAACAAAACAAAACAAAACAAAACAAAACAAAACAAAACAAAACAAAACAAAACAAAACAAAACAAAACAAAACAAAACGAACAACAACAACAACAAAAAAGAATAAGCCAATCCCAGGGAAGGAGGCCAAGCTGGCTTTCCGCAGCCAGCGGGGAACCTTTAAAGTGGGCCCCGCCCTTTCCGGCCCACAGATTCCCCGCCCACTCCGGAAGCCCGCGCGCAGGCCCCGCCCTAGCCCCGCCTCCGGAGTGACAGTCACGTGGTCCGGCGGAGGCACGCGATGGCTGCCCCCGTGGACCCGAGCCCCGGCGGCCCGGCGGCCCGGGCGCTGAGGCGGGCGCTGGCGCTCACCTCGCTGGCCTCGCTGGCCTCGCTGGCCGGGCTGTTGCTGAGCGGCCCGGCGGGCGCCCTCCCCACACCAGGGCCCGGCGGGCGGCGCCCAAACCTCGACCCGCCCGTCTCCCGAGTCCGCTCGCTGCTGCTGGACGCCGCGTCCGGTCAGCTGCGCCTGGTGGACGGCCTCCATCCCGACGCGGTAGCCTGGGCCAACCTCACCAATGCCATCCGCGATACCGGGTAAGGGTGGGCCTGGCGGATGACAGGACTCCGGGCTGCCGACCTAGGGAGTCCACCGCCGAGTCCGGGCCCAGAGTTAGTGGGTGACACATGAACTCCTGTCCCTAACCACAGGAGTTCTCCCCGAGGTCTGGGGGACCGCTGTGACCAGCCATCCCGCCCGCCCTCTGTCCACATGGGCAGGCTGGCCTAGAACTCGCTGTGTGGACCAGGCTGGCCTGGAACTCACACAGACCCGGCTGAGGCATGCGCCTGCCGCCACCACCACCACACCAGGCTCTCCAGCCTGAGGGGTAGTGACAGCTGTCCTGGAGGCCAGGCCTTTGTCCTCCTCCAGAGACAGGGTGCCAGGAGTGAGCCTAGCTCCAAACCAGAGGGATCGTAGGGTCCCTAAGTTCACAAGCGTAGACAGTATCCTTGTTGCTGCTTCTGCCCATCCAGGGACAAGTTCATGGCCCGATGCTGCAGAGCTAAGTGCTCATCAGTACGATCAGGGTCACTCTTGGGACACAGGTTGGCCCTCCGATCTCTTGTCTTTCACTAACTCCCCTGCTAGTCTGGGTCCCCCCATCACCACTGTGAACCCAGAACTTAAAGGTGGGTTCTTGTTGGGGCGGGGCGGGGTCTGCACCAGGAATGACGCCTTGTGCTCAGTCATTCTTATCCTGGTGTGTGGTCTCAAGGACCCAGTGCCAAACAAGATCCGGGTAGAGGAAAGAGACACACACATGCAGACAAGCCCCACAGGAAGTCAGAGCCAGCAATCTGCCTGGAAACCCAGATTCAGGCAATGCTGGGGGAGCCTCCCGAACCTGCATGGCCCCCCACCAGGCCTGGATATACTCATGCTCAGAGGACAAAGCCTCCTTCCTGCAGCATGGGCTTCCACGGTTTGGGGGACACAGATAGATGCTAAAGACACCTCCAGTGTTGGTGGTCCTTGGATGGTTGCTGCAGAGGTGACAGCTAGGTGTGGCCAATCTAGGAAGGCTTCCAGGGAGAGAAGGCTGCTGACTATCTGAAGGGAACCACAGCTCTGGCTGGCATCAGGGGTACCCCATGTGACTTGATCTGACAGCATGGCCTCTGCTGACTCATGCATTTTTGTTCTGGTCTTAGCAGAGCCAAGAGGGAGTGAAGAACCCCTGCTTGGATGTGAAGGCACAGGAGTGAGGTGTGCATGGGGAGGAGGTTTTGGACTCAGGAGGACATCTAAGTGGGCTAGGAATATTTCCAGTTATGGGGCTCATGATAGTGGGGAAGGGTCTTCCTTGATTGTGTTGCACATTTCTTCCAGCCTCAGATCTACTGCTGTGTGACCCAGGGCAAGTGGCTCCCCTTCTCTGAGCCTGTTTTCTTGCCTAAAATGGGGCTGAAGGGGTCCCACAGTCTCACTGGGACTTAGAAAGCACCGCTGTAGCCGGGCGGTGGTGGCGCACGCCTTTAATCCCAGTACTCAGGAGGCAGAGCCAGGTGGATCTCCGTGAGTTCAAGGCCAACCTGGTCTACAGAGCGAGATCCAGGATAGGCACCAAAACAACACAGAGAAACCCTGTCTCAAAAAAACAAACAAACAAACAAACAAACAAACAAAAAACCAAAAAAAAAACACCACCGTTGGTTGAAATGACTAAGGGTTCTTCAGCCATTTTATGACTGGGGAAACTGAGGCCTCTCATGCATCTTTTCTGCCCTCTACCTCCTCTCCTATGCCATATGCCCCTTCACTCTGAGACTCCAACAGTACAGGGAGTTCATAGTGGGAGACGCTGATTTACAGGCAGGGAAACAGACCCTTGAGTTTCTTGAGGACTTGTGAGGACTTGGGTCAAATGGAAGACCTCTGGCTTGCCCTGGTCCCCCTGTCAGTGGGAGCTCCAACCTGGGGGGTGACTGTCTCACCCCACTCTCCACCCCCCAGAGCTGAGGACCGAACCCAGGCCCTTGTGCTTGCTAGGCAAGTGCTCTATCACTGAGCTAAATCCCCAAACCCCCGTCTCATTTTTTTGGAGGGCAGAGGTCAGGAGCTAGATTCTCCTAGAACTAGAGTCCACCTTTCTGGAGGTTTCTCCATTGCCAATTCTGGGATTGTTGAGGGTAAATTCTTTTCCCCCTTCTCCTTCCATTCTGCTGTTCTGGGTCTGACTCTTAATTGTTTTATTTCATTTATTTATTTATGAGGCAGGAGGTGAGGGGCACATGTACTATGATATGTGTGGGCAATTCATAGGCCCTGGGGATCGAACTCAGGTCCTTAGGCTTGGTGGCAAGCACCTTTACCTACTGAGCCATCTTGAGGGCCCATGAGTATGACTTTGAACCAACACCCAACACAGCCCTGAGACTGTTAGGATTTGGTGTATTGTGGATGGAGATATTCCACTGTAGAGCCTGTGCCAGCCTAGCTGTGGCCTCCACCCTGGGGAAGGTAGGCCTCTGACTCCCTTCTTGCTTCTCAATTGGATCCCACCAACCAGAAGGCTGTCTACAGTGCTGGTTGGAGCCAGTCACCACGAGGTGGAAAATGGAGGGAGGGAGGGCAAGTTAGGAAAGCAGGAAGCATCTTGACTCTACTGCTTCTGGGGAGTGGGTCATATGGCTGAGCCATTGAAGAGTGGCTAGAGAGACCCCTGCTGTGTGGGGAGGCAACCAAGGGTCCTGTGTACTGCCAAAGGATTGGTGACAGGAGAGAGTGACTTTAGGAGACATTTAAGACCTCTACCCACCTCAGCAATGGCCTAGCTTTTTAAAACATGGTACGGCTTCCTCTTCCTCCTCTTTTTCATTGAACCTAGGAGTTCATGCATGCTGGGCAAGCACTCTATGATGGAACCGAACAGTGTTCTGTCTGCATGTATCTCTGCAGGCCAGAAGAGGGCACCAGATCTCATTACAGATGGTTGTGAGCCACCATGTGGTTGCTGGGAATTGAACTCAGGACCTTTGGAAGAGCAAGCAGTGCTCTTAACCTCTGAGCCATCTCTCCAGCCCGGCCCTTTTTATTTTTAAAAATTTGAAATAGGTTCTTGTTATGAGGCTAGTGTGGGCTACATAGGAAGATCCTGTCTTTAAAAATTCCATGAATAATTTTTAGAAGTGTGTGTGTGTGTGTGTGTGTGTGTGTGTGTGTGTGTGTTCACATGTGTGCAGGTATCTGCAGAAGCCAGAACATGGGTGTCAGATCCCATGGAGCTGGAGTTATAGGTAGTTGTGAGCCACCATGTGGTTGCTGGTTACAGAGCCCAGGTCCTCTGCAAGGGCAGCAAGTGCTCGTAACTGCTGAGCCATCCCTCCAGTTTCCTAAATCATTTTGTTGTTGCTGTTGTTATAAGAGTAGGGTGTGTATGTGTGAGAAAGTCTGACTGTGTAGTCCAGGCTGGCCTCAAATTTCTGACCCTCCTGCCTCAGATGTACACCATATATATAACCAATGGAATTTGGTTATTTCGTAGTGAGCATTCTGGCACTTTAGAAGGATCACCCTGTTGGGTTGTGGTGTGTTCTCATGTCTCCCCTGGGCTGCTGCTGTTTGAGTGTTTGCCTGCACATCTGTGTGCCATGTGTATGCAGTACCTGAGGAGCCAGGAGAAGGCTTCGGATCCCCTGGACCTGGGGTTACAGACAGTTGTGAGCCACAGTGGGGATGCTGGGAACCAAACCCTGGTCCTCTGCAAGAGCATCAAGTGCCTTCACTGGTGAGCTGCCTCTCTAGCTCCATCCTGGGCTTCCTTTGTTGTTGGTGGTGTGTGTTGTATGTGTAGTGTGTGTGTGTGTGTTTTGTTTTGTGTGTGTATGTGCAGTGTGTGTTTTGTTCTCTCTGTGTTTTGTTCTGTGTGTGTGTGTGTGTGTGTGTGTGTGTGTGTGTGTGTGTGTGAGTGTAGGCCAGAGGTCTACCTTGGGTGTTGTTCCTCAGGTGCTGGCTACTGTATTTTTTTGAGGCAGGATTTCTTACTAGATAGGGACTCTTACTAGATAGGGACTCGTTGATTAGGTGAAGCTGGCTGGCCAAGGAGCCCCAAAGATTTGTCTGTGTCCTCCCCCTCCTCAATGCTGGAATCACAAATATGGGCCACCAGCTTTTTATGTGGGTCTCCAAGTCCAGCTTTTTACGTGGCTCTCCATGCTCTCATGTAGCTTAGGCTGTTCTAAATGACTTTGAACTTGTTGTCCTCCTGCCTCCACCTCCTGAATGCCAAGAATATAGTCATATGACCAGATGCCTAGTTTATGAAGGGTTGGGGACAGAACCCAGGGCTTGGTGCCTGCTGGGTGAGCATTCTGCCAACCTAGCGGCACCCCCACCCCTACCCAATGAAGTTACTTAAGAAAAAAAATTATTTATCTGTGTGTGTATGCCTGTGTGAGTTTACATACCAGGTGCCTGCAGAGGCCTGAGGAAGGGCTTGGATCTCCTGGAACTGGACTACCAGGCTCTTGTGAGCTGCCTAATGTTGGTATTGGGAACTAATCTTGGGTCGTCTGCAAGAGCTCATAATTGCTGAGCTATCTCTCCAGCCTCTGGAGAACTATTTTAAAGGCAATTCTATTAAGAAAATGAGAACAAGGATTGAAGTGATAATTTATAGCACTCCCATGCTGGGGAGGTGGAGCTTTGGGGGAAATCCAGGTCTCTGTGAGAGACTTCATCTCAAAAATAAATAATAATGATGGTAGCCTGACTTGACAGAGTCCTGCTCTGCCCTTGGTGACCACTGACCCTGCAAGTGTATCAGTTAGCACTGGGCAGCAGTGCCCCATAACAAACGGCCCCAACAGCTGCTGGCCCTCGTGGAGCTGAGCCACTAGGGTCGCTGTCTGTGGACCTGCTCTGCTCTGGGTGTTGTCTGCTCCTGGGACCTGTGGGCTGGCTGCGATGTCCTTCCACAACAGCACGAGAGGCACAGAAGGGCAGTGGGGGTCTGTAGCTTTGCGCCTTTCCTGAAACTCTGTAGACCAGGCTGGCCTCAAACTCACAGAGATCCGCCTGGCTCTGCCTCCCGAATGCTGGGATTAAAGGCGTGCGCCACCACAGCCCGGCCTCTTGATCTTCTTAACAGCAAACAAATCGGACATGGTTGCCAGATATTGCCAGCTTAGAAAGTGCCAGCCAGCATGACTGGGGACATGAGTTGGCATAGGTGGGGAGAGGGGGCAGGTTTAGTCTCTGGTTGGAATGCACTTCCTGTCTTAGGGATCTGGCCCAGTGGGTGTGCAGGTACAGACCGGCAGGCTGACATCTGTGTGGGCAGCTGTTGCTCACTGGGCTGTTTTCATGGTCTAACCAGAGGCTGGACAGGCATGGTATCACACACCTGGGATCTCAGCATGGAGGAAGCCGAGGCAGGAGGGTTAGAGTTCCAGGCCAGCCTGGGCTCCATAGTGAGACCCTGTCTGAAGAAATAAAAACAGGGCTGGAGCGCATACCGGGCACACGAGGCCCTGGATTCCGTCTGTGGTGTAAGGGATGGAAAGTCAAACCCCAAGTGCCTGCAGCCACGGGTCTGCTTGTGGAGGCTTGCTTCGCAGGTCCCCGATATTGACTGAATGTCCTCCCTCTCCCAAACCACAGGGTGCCTGCAGCCACGGGTCTGCTGTGGTGGCTTGTTTTGTAGGTCCCCGATATTGACTGAATGTCTTCCCTCTCCCCTCCAGGTGGGCCTATCTGGACCTGGGCACAAATGGAAGCTACAATGACAGCCTTCAGGCCTATGCAGCTGGTGTGGTGGAGGCCTCTGTGTCTGAGGAGGTAAGACCAATGTGGGGAGCCTGGGTTCCTGCCCCTAGCCAAACCAGGACATCCTCAGGGCTTTCAGTGGGGTTGTGTGTGTGTTGTGTGAATGGGTCCCACCTCCTGTCCCCCATGTAGGTGGGGAGAAAAAGAGTCTGTTCTTCAAAACAGCACCTGAAGCTGGACATGGTGGAACATGCTTGTTACTGCATGAGTTGGGAGGCTGAGGCAGGAGGATTGCTGAGTTTGAGGGTAGTCTGAGCTAGAGACAAAGAAACAAAAATTCCTAGGTTATTATTCATGCCTGTTGTCCCAGCAATTGGGGGATAGAGGGACAAGGGTCAGGAGTTCAGGAACAGTCTTGACCACACACCCCCGAAAAAGGGGGGAAAGGGAAAACAGTACAATCTAGTGGTTTGGGGTACACCTCTAAGGTTGTGCAGTCGGACCACTACCAAGTCTAGAGTGTCTTCATCACCCAGAAGGAACCCATCCAGCTAACACTCCACCCAGCCCTGGGCACCACCAAGGCCAACGGTGTGGTTTGTATTTTGTTATTCTAAACATCCCACAGAAGTGCGGTCATACAGTGGCGGTGCCGCCGCCGCCGCCGCCGCCGCCGCCGCCGCCGCCGCCTCCTGCCTTTTGTTTCCGTTGAGATAGAGGCTCTGTAGCCCTGACTGGTTGCAGACTCAGGGTGTAGCCAAGGATGTCCCTGAACTCGTGGTTCTCCTGCCTCCCATCTCTAGTGCTGGGGTCACAGTAGTGTGTCACCACTCGGTCTGTACAGTGCTGGGATGGAGCCCAGAGCTCAGGATGCATGCTGGGAAGTGCAAGCCTTCTTGTAACTGCCACTCGGCATAATGTTTTCCTTTTCTTTTGTGTTCGTGTATTCTAAAAAGATGATGTGAATTCTAGGGACTGAATTCAGCTCATCAGGCTTGGTGGCAAGCTCCTGTACCTGCTGAGTCATCTCCATGGCCCAATATGACAGTTTATACATACATGTTCTGTACTTCACCCGTGTCCCCCAGCTGCTTTCTCTGTTCTTCACACCTCCCAGCGGCCCCTTTCTCACCCTAATGGTCCGTGGTTCCCCATTCTGCCTTCATGTCTTCTGCCCCTTGGTATTTTTGAAAGAGTTATTTATTTATTTATTTATTGGTTTTTGGCAACAGGCTTTTTCTGTTGTAACAGTCCTGGCTGTCCTGGAACTCACTCTGTAGACCAGGCTGGCCTCGAACTCACAGAGATCCGCCTGCCTCTGCCTCCTGAGTGCTGGGATTAAAGGCATGGACCACCACCGCCTGGCTAAAGATTTATTTTTATTTATATTGGTATGTATGTGTGTGTGTAGTGTGTGTGTAAGAGCATGCCACATGTACGTGGATGTTCAAAGAGGCTGAAGAGTGTCAGATCTGGAGCTGGAGTTACAGTGGTGTAGGGAACCGAACTCTGGCCCTCTTCAAGAGAAGCAAGCACCGTGGAGCCATCTGTTCAGCCTCCTTTCAAGGTGTTTAGAGACAGGGTCTTACTGTGTGGTCTAGGCTGACTTCTAATGTGAAATCCTCTTGCCTCAGCCTCCTGAGTGCTGGGATTGCAGGGATGTGCCTTTTCCCCTTCCTGACACTGGAGTTTTTAAACCCAGGAAACCCAGGAGCTCATGCATGTTGAGAAAGCACTCTCCCGCTGATCTCCACTCTCAGGCTTTTTTGCATTTTTCAGTAAGAGACAGTCTCACAAGCTTGCCTAGTCTAACCTTGAGTTCTCTCTGTAGTCCAGGCTGGCCTTGAACTTGTGACACTCCTGTTTTAGCTCCTGAGCACTGATACACATCACCTCACTTGGCTCCTACTTTGGTTAACTAGCTGTCCTGCATGTGTCAAGTCTCCAAACAGCATAGTCTCTTGCTTACCTGGTGTGGAACTGTAGAGATGGCAGTCACTATCAGGGGCGTCACCCCGCAGAAGTCAGCGTGGCTATGGGTAACAGCTTTGCCCACACTGGGTGGGTAGTAAGTGGACACCCACTTTGAGAAATTACTGGGCATCAATTTACAGAGTAGAGTCCACTCAGGGTCCAGTGACCACTATTTGAGTATGGATCCTATTGGTGACTCAGGGACATGCAAAAGGTGTCCAAAGGCTGGAGGCCCTGTCTTGGTGGAGCTCGATGGAGCAGTGACAGTGAGGGACTGTGGAGAATGTGAGCTGTGCTGTGGGGGCGCGGGGGATCATGGAAGCAGCCTCTGTGGTAGTCTTTATAAGCTTAACCACCATCCAGGCCTCTTGGAAGCTTTTGCCTCTAGAAAAGCATGAGATGCAATTCCTTCTCCCAAGGGACACACAGCCTGCTGGGGACACTGAGACAGGGCCACAGGGCTCTTGTGGCAGGATCCTGAGGGATGTGCCTGGGACTTTGCCTGTGTCGTCTCACTGGTCTCAGCTCCTGAGGGTGGCCTGGCTGCCTCCACTGGGGAGAGGTTATAAGACTTTGGTCCCAAGAGGTGAAGGGGCTTCCTCAAGGTTAAACAGCCATTCAAGCTGAGGAGCAGCATTCGAACCCAGCTCTGTCTGGCCCAGGTCTCCACTCCTGACAGTTTACTCTGTCTCTCCTGTAGGAGATTGTCTAGTCCCCAGCTGAGCCCAGCCTGACCCTCAGGTAGGGCTGGCAATGGGCAGTGCTCTGGAGGCTCTGGAAAGCACAAGGGGACAGGGGGCATTGGTAGGGCCTGGGGGTGAGCAGGATTTGGTGTGTCACTGTGCTGGCGGCCCTTGTGATGAAGATGCTTCCTAGTGGGGTGGGGTGTGGCTGGAAGTTACCTTCAGCAGTTGCCAAGAGTGTGGGGCTTTGGGACTGGCAAAAGCCCATCTTGACATGGACCCCAGTGTTGGTCCCATGATTCAATGTCTCAGTGTTTGGGGACACGGGAATTTGCCCACCTGTGCCTCAGTTTCCCCAGCTGTAAAGTGGATGTGTTGGTTTCACTTCACTGTAATGAAATACCCAAGACAGTGAGCTCATAAAGGCAAGGGTTTGTTTTGTTTGGTTCATTCATAGTTCTGGATGGTTCCTGCCCAAAGCCAGGTGGATCATTGCTTTGGGCCTCTGGTAGGTCTGGACAGCAGTGGCAGGGACATATCCATAGCAG
Organism: Peromyscus eremicus; assembly: GCF_949786415.1. Lineage (NCBI taxonomy): Eukaryota > Metazoa > Chordata > Mammalia > Rodentia > Cricetidae > Peromyscus > Peromyscus eremicus. Next base: position 10,639,070 of record NC_081438.1, on the reverse strand, counting down.
AGCAAGACGTTCCCTTCATGAGCCAGAAGGCAAAAATGGAGGAGGAAGAGAGCAGGGTCCCAGAGTCCTAGGACAAGCTCAGAAACCTCACGCTCTCCTCCCAGCAATGCCACCCAGTGGAGCACTGTGTGCGGACAGCGATCACATGCCTAGCTCAGAGCACTGGAGGCCGCAGCATGCCCATCTGTGTGAGGCTGCTCACTAGCATGAGCCATAGGCCAGCAGGCCTCCTCCTGGGGAGCATCGGCTCTGTGCCCTGGTTATTCTAGGTTGGATCAGGCTGACCTTGGTAGGCTTACTGGTGCTGTTGTAGTCAGCTGGTGGGGAACTGGGGTATCTGAGTGGTCTGGGATAACCTCATTCACATGTCCAGGAGTTAATGTCCATCAGCTGGGGACAGGGTAGGCTGGCTGCAGTCTCCTCCCCAGAAGGCAAGCCCAAGCTTATCCATACTGCACCTCTACAGTGCCGACAGCCTGGCGCACTTTTTCTGGCCCAGTGAGTCAGCAGGGGGTTTGTCTTGTTCCCTCTGTCCTCCATGCTTGGAACATGCCCAGACACACATTTGTCCAGCCAAGAGTGGTGGTATATGCTCACAGTGCCTGGAGTAATCTTAGCAGGCCAGAGGCCGAGGAGTGTGAACCTGTCTAAAAATCCAAACAAGGGGCTGGAGAGATGGCTCAGAGGTTAAGAGCACTGCCTGTTCTTCCAGAGGTCCTGAGTTCAATTCCCAGCAACCACATGGTGGCTCACAACCATCTATAATGTGATCTGGTGCCCTCTTCTGGTGTGCAGGCATACATGCAGATAGAACACTGTATACATAAATAAATAAATCTTAAAAAAAAAAAAAATCCAAACAATAGCTGGAAATGTGGTGGCATTGGTAGATAGCTTGCCTAGCAGGCACAGGCTCCAGAGTCCATCCCCAGCATTGTATAGCCAGGCTTGATAATGCACACTTGTAATCCCAGTACTTGGCAGATGGAGGCAGGAAGATCAGGTGTTCAAGGCCAGCCTCATCTACTTAAGACCCCCACTGCCAAACAACCCAAACAAAACAACAAAGCCAGACCTGAGGACTAAGCTGTGGTCCAGTGGCCTTGCAGAGCATTTGCTTGGTCTGCACGAGGCCCTGTGTCTAATTTCCAGTGCTACAAACTTGACAGAAATGACCCAAGACCCCTGTGTTTGATGGTGGAGCACAATGCTGCACCCGGTCCCAGCAACAGAGAAGGTGCAGTCTAGCCTGGACCTTCCATATTACAGGCCCCTGAAGAGGGCGACCTGAGGGTTTGGGCCTTGAAGGGGGCTGAGAGCCACATAGGCGAGGGGCTGCCTCTGCACTTTGGCGGGGCGAGTCCTAGGGTCCTGTACGAAGAGAACAGCGGCTGCCCTGCCTCCTCCCACAGCTCATCTACATGCATTGGATGAACACGATGGTCAATTACTGTGGCCCCTTTGAGTATGAAGTCAGCTACTGTGAGAAGCTCAAGAGCTTCCTGGAGGCCAACCTGGAGTGGATGCAGAGGGAGATGGAGCTTAACCAGGACTCTCCATACTGGCACCAGGTGGGCCAGGCTGCCCTGCTCGAGGGGAGGTGGCTCTTTGGGTGTGCCCGTGTCCTATGCAGTCCCTGGCTGGCCCTGAGTGAGCCAGATGTCCAGTCCGTTCTAGTATCGGTCAGCATCTGCAGCCTTCCTCCCCAAGCTGCCGTCCTTCCATCTGTCCACTTGATGCACCTCCAGCTGCCCATTCTGGCCCGGATGCCCAGCCCTTTCTGCCTTCCTGCTGTCAAAGAACCTAGATGTAGCTAAGTGGGGGCATGTGGCTCTCACTGTCAGGGAGGTGTCGGAAGGCTGGGTAAGGCGAACACCATTTCAGAAAGGGAGGGAGGAGAAAAATGCCAGCCTTTGCATTCCCTGCCTGGGCTGAGCTTTACTGACTGGATGCTAAGGGCTAGGCCTGGGTGGCTGGCTCCTTGGCCTTGGGCTGCTGGCTAGGTCGTCAGTGCAAAGGCCATTGAACCTGTGAATTCTCTAGAGACCTGAGGGTTTAGCTGCACAGCACAGGCAGTAAGTGGCCTCTGTAGATGACCCTACGTCCTCCAGTGCTGACACCATTATCCTCCTATACATAGTTCTCCCTGCCAACTCATCTACTGCCCCTCTGCATCAGGCTGTCTCCCTCCACATACCCACTCATCCCACCATGCTTCCATATGTCTGCTTACTCGCCAACACACATCAACCCATCTACCCTCCATATCACCCATGTACCCCCTTTTGTCCCGTCCATCCACCCATGCATGCATCTGCTTACTAAGGTATTCCTTCACCCAGCAATGCATCTGCTTAGATACCCATATGCACACATCAACCCATCCATCCTTCTGTCTGTCCACCTGTCTACCCATCCCCTCCTGTCCATCCATTCCTACCCAGTCCGCCCATCTATCTTGCCTGGACTTAACTTGCCCAGCACCAGCCAAGATCCAGTGAGAGGCACGATGATGCCTCTAGTTACAGGTGCTGAGGCAGAACTGGCCGTGGGGAGAAGGCAACCTCAGGGCAGGTGCCAGGGTCAGCCACACAGCCAGCATCTAAGACGAGGGGGGTATTTGGAAGGGGGTCTGGCCAAACTGGAAGGCTTTGTTGAGGAGGTGGCTTTTGACCTGGGTTCTTAAGTGAGGGGGACTTGGGGTCAGCATGAGGATGTGTCATACAGTTAGTTGAGTTACTGAAAGCAGGAAAGGGGTCAGGGCTGGCTGGAGCCTGTTGAGCACCCCTGGACCAGGTCAGAGCCCCTGCAATGGTATAGAAGGGGTGAACTGGGTGGGGGAGGGGCTCATCCTCCCTCTGCCCCTCCCCTAGGTGCGGCTGACCCTCCTGCAGCTGAAAGGCCTGGAGGACAGCTACGAAGGCCATTTGACCTTCCCAACTGGGAGGTTCACCATCAAACCCTTGGGGTTCCTGTAAGTGCCCAGCCCCAGCCTGCGCAGGGTGGGTAAGGAGTCATGAACCTCATAGTCATCCCGGTTCTAGGCCAGCTCTGTCATTTCCTGCTCCCAGAACACAGTGGGTCTACTGACCCCTGGGGCCTCAGCTGTGACAAGGGTGCAGAGTAGCCGCTGACCCTCCCATCCTGGCTCCTCAGCCTGCTGCAGATCGCCGGAGACCTGGAAGACCTAGAGCCAGCCCTGAATAAGACCAAAACCAAGGCTTCCCTGGGCTCCGGTTCCTGCTCCGCTCTCATCAAGCTGCTGCCGGGTGGGCGTGACCTCCTGGTGGCACACAACACATGGAACTCCTACCAGAACATGCTTCGCATCATCAAGAAGTACCGCCTGCAGTTCCGGGAGGGACCGAGAGGTGAGAAGAGCGAGCAGCAGCCTTGCAGGAGGGTGGTGCACAGAGGTGGGGCCTTGGGCGGAGCTCTGGATTGGAGCCAGAAGTTCTTTTTTTTTTTTTTTTTTAAGATTTATTTATTTGGCCGGGTGGTGGTGGTGGTGGGGGGGGGTGGGGTGGGGGGGTGGGTGGGTGGGGGGGGTGGGGTGGGTGGGGGGGTGGGGTGGGGGGGTGGGTGGGGTGGGGGAGGTAGGGGGAGAGAAGGAAAAGAGGAGCCTAAAGAGACCAGCATGGTAAAAAAACAAAACAAACAACAACAAAAAACCACTTGAGAAGAAACAAATCTTTTTCTTTTTTTTTTAATTTATTATATATACATTGTTCTTCCTGCATGTGTCCCTGCATGTCAGAAGAGGGAGCCAGATCTCATTACAGATGGTTGTGAGCCACCATGTGGGTGCTGGGAATTGAACTCAGGACCTCTGGAAGAACAGCCAGTGTTCTTAACCTCTGAGCCATCTCTCCAGCCCCGGTTTCTTACATTTTTAACTCTTTAAAACCTGCTTAAGGGCTGGGGATATATCTCCATGGCAGATCGCTCACCTGGCATGAGCAAGTCCCTCAAAACAGTACCACCAATATGTGCAGGGGAAATTGTGCCAAATAGCGAGGCCCTCTTGCATGTGACATCCATGGCCCTCGGGACGTTGTCCCTGCAGATGGGTTGTTTACTTGTAGCTGTTCCAAGGTCCCTTCTGATTGTTTCATTGCTTTGTCCTCATCTGGTCTCGGCTGTATACAATCACATATGTCATGGGTCCAGAGTAGACACCAACCCCACCCTGAGCTCCCCACTCGCAGATCCTCCCGATGAAGTGAGATCCATCTGCATTTTTAAATGACTTTATTTATTTACTCCTTCTACAACTAATTCACCAGTGTTAAGGAAAGTCTGTTTCCAGCTACACTGAGGAGCAGTTGCAGAGCATCTTGCTGTCATCACATTGCAAGTTTGTTGTGGAATCAGTAGAGACAGCCGGTGGGGCTCTTCCCCTTCCTTCTGCTCCTTCTACCCTTTCCTCCTCCTCTTCCTCTCTCTCCTCTTCATCCTCTTCCTTATCTTCCTCCTCTACCTTCCCTGCCTCTTCCTTTTTGAAATAGAGTCTCATCATGTAGCTCTGGCTGGCCTGGAACTCACTGTGTAGCCCATGTAGCTTTGAACTTGGAGCAGTTCTCCTGCCTCAGCCTCCTGGTGTTAGCATTCCAGACAGGTGCCACCCACGTATTTTATGTGAAGGGCCTCGTTTGCTGTAACAAACGGCTGAAGGGATGAGAGTGGGCCCCCTGAGGACTGCTTGTTCCTCACTCGAGACTCCAGTCTTGTGGGATGGAGTATGGGGTCCCCACAGGGCCTGCCTGACCAGCTCATCCCCTCCCCCCCACAGAGGAGCACCCCTTGATTGCTGGCAACAACTTGGTCTTTTCATCTTACCCGGGCACCATCTTCTCCGGTGATGACTTCTACATCCTGGGCAGTGGGCTGGTGAGTGGCCAAGTCACATGCTCCCTGTGGATACAGCATACAGGCTCTGGGGATACAGTGAAGGAGGAGGTGTGCAGGACCTCTGAGCCACTCTCTTGGAGACTTTGCAAAGCCCTCAAGTGCAGTGACCTTGGTTTGTTTTTCTGAGTTCAGCATGAACACCGCCTTCAGCCGGTGACCTTGCTCTCTGCTGCCTTCCCCTCCCCATCCCTAACCTGGCCACATTCTGAAGAGCTGCTGTTTACAGCGCCTTGCTTCCTCTGTTCCCTGGCTGGCATCCAGGCCCCTTTAGAAATCTGTTCCTGGCGCCTGAGATCACAGACTGATGCTGCCAGGAGACGACTTTGCTGCAGAAAGCGCCTGGGTGCATCGGATGCGAGGGCGCTAGCAGGGCGTGGTGGGGTTCATGTTCATGTTCCTGCTGTTGCTGCTTCCTAGTGTGGCGGAGGCTTGTGGGGATGTGGGGGGGGGGACGGGGTGGGGGGAGAGGCAACAGGAGCCTCAGGCCAACAAGCTTCCCCCGCCTGTTCCCAGAGGGCCCTCTATGTGTGCACATGCACATCTGTGTGTCTGTCTGTCTGTCTGCACGTGTGCAATGGAACCTTGGGCCTCCTCACTGGGCCAGGAGAGGAGAGGAGGCCATCAACCCCTTTTACAGTATAGGATACTGGTGACCTTCATAGACTCTTGCTTTATTTATTTGTTTGTTTGTTTGTTTGTTCGTTCATTCATTCATTCATTTATTTAGGCATAGTCTTACTATGTAGCCCTGGTTGGTTTAGAACTTGCTGTGTAGACCAGGCTGGTCTTGAACTCAGAGAGATCTGCTTGCCTTTGCCTCACAAGTGCTGGGTTTAAAGGTGTGAGCCACTATACCCAGCTTTTATTTTTTATTTTTATGTTTTTGTTTCTTTGCTCTATTTATTTATTGATTTAGTTTTTTTAAGACAGTGTATCACTCTGTGGCTCAGGCTGCCCTGGAACTCAGTACATAGCCCAGGCCAGCAGTCCTCCTTCCTCAGCCTTCCGAGTAGACTGCAGTTAGACGCCTGTGCCAGGCCCAGCTTAGATGGTGTCTTTATTTTTCCTCTCTTTCTATTTTTTAGTTTGGTTTTCTGAGACAGGGTCTCATGTAGCCCATGCTGGCCCCAAACTCACTCTGTAGCTGAGGTTTCCTTGAGCTCCTGATCCTCCTGCCTCCACCTCCCTAGGACTGGGGTTAAAAAGGTGTTTAGCACTGTGCCCAGCTTCAATGTCCTCTTTAAAACACTGGCCTATGCTCACACCTGAACTCCTAGCACTTGAGAGGCAGAGGCAGGAGAATAACCAAGAGTTTGAAGCCAGCCTGGGCTACAGTGTGACACTGAATGCCCCCCAAATAAATAAAACGCTAACACTAAAGCACTGTCCTATGTGGGTCCCGCCAGCTTTTGGCTCTTTTTAGCTTCCTTGTGTAGAGATAGATACAGGCTGCACCCTTGGGGCACAGGGGACTAAACTCTGGCTTCAGGCTGGGGGGCTGGTTGCCAGCCACGACCAGCTGGTAGACTTGTCTCTTAGCTTCTCTGGGTCTCGCACACCTGTCTTCCAGGAGGAGGGTGGCAAGAGCTGACTGGGACTCAGAGATCTCCTACAGCAGGGCCACCCACCAGCTGCCAGCATGTGGCCATTTGAAGTCAAGTTTCACAGGCTCCGCTTGGCTGTTGATCCGAGTTCTGTTGTTTGGTCTGAGACGGGGTCTCACTCTGAAGCCCTGGCTCATCTTGAACTTCTGACAGTCTTCCTGCCTCTCTGCCTCTGCCTCCTGAGTACTGGGTTATAGGCATGTGCCACCACACCTAGCTAGTTCTGCATTGGTTTTAACCAGTGAGAACAAGGCATGTTTATGTAGACACATGAGGGCCCCAGGGAGCAGTGAGGTTTCATAGGCAGCAGCAGATGGCTTGTGACTCCAAGACAGAGCGACGTGGGCTAGGGTCTTCCCGTTGTCTCTGGCTGCAGGGGAGTCAGGTGAATAGCCTCACGCCACCAGCTGTCCTGTGGAGCAGAGTGAAGGGGTGGGATGAAATGCTGCCTCTTAGGGGAGACTTCACCTTCTGACAAGGGAGGCACTTAGGAGTGGCATTCTGGGCTCCTCAGTCTGGTCCCCAAGGCAGAGCTGGGTACAAGATCCTGAGTCTCTCCCAAACCAAGTACTTTTCCAAGGAACCCAAGAGGGGTATGCACCAGAGCAGGTTAGGGTTGTAAGGAAAGCATAAACACTGACTTCTGAGCCTCCGAGACAGGGCAGGGCTGCCATGTGGAGTCTGCAGCCCCTCTGTCTCTCACAGGTCACCCTGGAGACCACCATCGGCAACAAGAACCCCGCCCTGTGGAAGTATGTGCAGCCCCAGGGCTGCGTGCTGGAGTGGATTCGGAACATCGTGGCCAACCGTCTGGCCTTAGATGGGGCCACCTGGGCAGAGGTCTTCAAGCGGTTCAACAGTGGCACGTGCGTGCATTCCTGGCCCCACAGCTCTACTTGGGGACCACTGGGGCTCCGGGGCCTTCTGCCCAGCCCTTTCTCTTAGATGCTCACTGGAGCAGCTCGAGCTCCTTCCTTGTTTTATACTTGGGGAAACTGAGGCTCAAGAACGAAAGGATTTTCTTTTCTCCTCTCCTGAAAGTGTTCCAGGTTTGATGTAGTTCCTTCCTTGTGCCTGGCAGGTATAATAACCAATGGATGATTGTGGACTACAAGGCATTCATCCCTAAGGAGCGCAGCGCTGGAAGCCGGGTGCTTACCATCCTAGAACAGATCCCGTGAGTCCCTGGGACAGAGGGAGGAAGGGCGGCCTGGGGGAGGGGTGCCCCTGATGGGGGCGGGAGGTTCAGGACTCGCACAGTTTCCTGCTCAGGGCGCCAGAGCCCTCACCCTGGCTGTGCGCTCGGAGCCTGTCTCCTCACTTGCTTCGTCCATCTCTCCGGGTCTCAGGGGCATGGTGGTGGTGGCCGACAAGACCGCAGAGCTCTACAAGACGACCCTACTGGGCTAGCTACAACATCCCGTATGTGCTCTTCCTTTTTCCACACTCTCCCCACCCCCAGTCTGTCCTCCCTGAGGCAGAGTCCTCCCTATTGACATTTGAAACATGCAGGACAATGAGAGCTGTCCCAGCCCCTCCCCTGCGGGAAAGCTCTACCTCATGTGTGACCTCCAGTTCTGGTAGCCGCTGCAGGGTGACTTGGGACGGCCACACCTTGGGACTGGGTATTGCCAGGCATTCAGCTGGACCCAACCCTGTCTCCTGAGAGATGGAGATGCCCATGAAGTACTCAGGCTAAAGTTGAGGTGTGGCTGGGACAGCCTGAGTCCCAGTAAACTCAGTCTTAGCTGGGTTCTTCAGAGCTATCTTCCATCCTGTGCTTTCTCAGGGTGTAAGGACCTGCCATTGGGTCCTTGTGACCATGATACCTGACTGTAGCAGCCTGTTCTCATTCCACAGATGTGGAAACTGAGGCAGGGATCCCTGGCTCACCCACAGCTCCATGGTCAGAGAATGCTCAGATGGGATTTGACCCAGAACCCAGGGTTATCCCTTACAGTACAAGAGGGCCTTGCTGCAACCTGATGTGGCCCTGATCACAGTTCCACTGTGACTCTCTTCCCCCCCCCCCCCCACACACACACATTCTGGCTGCAGCCACAGTCAGTTGTGGCTGTAGTACTCGTGGGTGACCACCCTTGTCCCAGCAGGTTCTTTGAGACGGTATTCAACGCTAGTGGGCTGCAGGCCTTGGTGGCCCCAGTATGGAAACTGGTTTTCCTACACTAAGAATCCTCGAGCCCAGATCTTCCGGAGGGACCAGTCTTTGGTGGAGGACTTGGACTCCATGGTCCATCTCATGAGGTGGGGTCAGCACACTCCTAGCTTGGTGCAGAGAGCCACCTGTGTGTCTGTGACAGTGCCGCTGAACCTTGCCACAAGTCTTGGTCTGCAGGGGGCGGGCCTTGCTCCCTGTTATCCTTGGGAATCCCTTTCTCCTGGGAGATGGAGATGCCTGGACCCAGGCTGGAGCTGAAGTGTAGTTGGGCAGCCTGAGGCCCCACAGATGCTATTGAGGAATAGACTGGGTGTCTGGCCTACTTGGAGGAGGGGCCTGGAGAACCTCCCCCAGGAAGAGTCAAGTGACAAGGCTGGGGTGACCCCTTGGAGGGGTGAGGGTGGTCCACATCTGACCCTGCCTGAGACATGGCTGGTGTTAGGAGAAGCCTAGAAAGTTCAGGAAGGGTCAGGGCCACCCTGTGCCATGAGGAGCTTGGCCTTTTCTCGAGGGTGACTAGCATCCTTTCCATCTGCATCCAGGTACAATGACTTTCTTCATGACCCTCTGTCACTGTGTGAAGCCTGCACCCCGAAGCCCAATGCGGAGAACGCCATCTCTGCCCGCTCTGACCTTAACCCTGCCAATGGCTCCTACCCATTTCAGGCCCTGCACCAGCGTGCCCATGGTGGCATTGATGTGAAGGTTCGCCACCCA